>NW_011494866.1:240165-240369 GCF_000754665.1 Bison bison bison | reverse complement strand
AATCAGATTGATTATATTCTTTGCAGCCAAAGATGGAGAAGCTCTATCCAGTCAGCAAAAACAAGACCGGGAGCTGACTGTGGCTCAGATCATTAACACCTTATCGCCAAATTCAGACTTAAATTGAAGAAAGTAGAGAAAACCACTAGACCATTCAGGTATGACCTAAATCAAATCCCTTATGGCTATACAGTGGAAGTGAGA
>NW_011494866.1:239537-240065 GCF_000754665.1 Bison bison bison | reverse complement strand
TTAAAAGCCTTTGACTGTGTGGATCACAATAAACTGTGGAAAATTCTTCAAGAGATGGGAATACCAGACCACCTGATCTGCCTCTTGAGAAACCTATATGCAGGTCAGGAAGCAACAGTTAGAACTGGACATGCAACAACAGACTGGTTCCAAATAGGAAAAGGGGTATATCTAGGCTGTATATTGCATCCCTGTTTATTTAACTTATATGCAGAGTACATCATGAGAAATGCTGGGCTGGAGGAAGCAGACGTTGGAATCAAGATTGCTGGGAGAAATATCAATAACCTCAGAAATGCAGATGACACCACCCTTATGTCAGAAAGTGAAGAAGAACTAAAGAGCCTCTTGATGAAAGTGGAAGAGGAGAGTGAAAATGTTGGCTTAAATTTCAACATTCAGAAATCTAAGATCATGGCATCTTGTCCCATCACTTCATGGGAAATAGATGGGGAAACAGTGGAAACAGGGTCAGACTTTATTTTTGGGGGCTCCAAAATCACTTCAGATGGTGATTGCAGCCATGAA
>NW_011494866.1:222424-239437 GCF_000754665.1 Bison bison bison | reverse complement strand
ATGTGAGAGTTGGAATATAAAGAAAGCTGAGTGCCAAAGAACTGATGCTTTTGAACTGTGGTGTTGGAGAAGACTCTTGAGAGTCCCTTGGACTCCAAAGAGATCCAACCAGTCCATCCTAAAGGAGATCAGTCCTGGGTGTTCATTGGTAGGACTGACGTTGAAGCTGAAACTTCAACACTTTGTCCACCTGATGCAAAGAGCTGACTCATTTGAAAAGACCCTGATGCTGGGAAAGATTGAGGGCAAGCAGAGAAGGGGACAACAGAGGATGAGATGGTTTTATGGCATCACTGACTCGATGGACATGGGTCTGGGTTGACTCTGACTGTTGGTGATAAACAGGGAGGTCTGGCATGCTGCGGTTCATGGGGTCACAAAGAGTCAGACACGACTGAGCAACTGAACTGAACTGAAATCAAAGGTATTTAGAATCTTAAAAACTAGTAGCAATACTTAAAGATGCTCCTGTTATAGCAACCTGCCAGAAGACAAGAGAAATTGACCGTGGAGGAAGCCTGTACAAATTTTATACCTGTTGTCTGGAATTCAGTAAAAAGTCACTAGGCATACCCAGAAAATGGATCAAAAGTGATGAAAATGGAAAGAAGAACAGATCTGCAGGTGACCTGTAGAAGTTTTCAGATAACTGTTGCAGAACAGCTGTGATAAATATATTCAAGGAAATAGATTGTTAGAACTTTTACCAGAAAACTGGAAGGTCTTAAAAGAATAAAACGGAAATTATAGATGTAAAAACAGAATCATTGGAAGTAACAATTCAATAGTAGATACATTCTTAGTAAGACAATTCCTATTCTAGTACCTATTCTACTGTTGAAAACATTAGACACTTTTGAGTTAGGCATGTGACTACTTAGCCCTTGGAAAGTGGCTATTTCAATTTGAGATGTTCTGTGAATAGAAAGTGCACACTGGATTTCAAAGACTTCATACAAAAAATAATGAAAAGTTTTAAATTAACTTTAGCTGCTTCTTTTTGGCTTTTTAAAATATAGCTGAAGAGGATTTGACATTACATATGTGGTTTGAATTATATTTCTATTGGACAATACATTTAAAAGATAGAGTTACAGAAAATAATTAGATTGATGTATACAGAGAGAAAAGAATGGAAAACCTAAGAGTTTTAATTTTAAGATACATATAGGACATGAGATAATGTCAAAATGTTTGTAACTGGAAATCCCAGAATAGTAAGTAAAAGAGAAAAAAAATGGTGCAGAAACAATACTTGAACAGAT
This sequence comes from Bison bison bison, assembly GCF_000754665.1. Classification (NCBI taxonomy): domain Eukaryota; kingdom Metazoa; phylum Chordata; class Mammalia; order Artiodactyla; family Bovidae; genus Bison; species Bison bison. Next base: position 238,172 of record NW_011494866.1, on the reverse strand, counting down.
AATGACTGAGAATTTTCCCAAACTAGTGAAAGAAATTTGTAGAATCAAGAGTTATAGGAAACCCCTAGAGAGAAATAAATTACTTAGGTGCATCATAGAAAAACTATTGATGACTGAAAGTAAAGAAAAAAATTTTAAAGCAAGTAGAATTAAAATACTATTTTTTTTAATTTTTATTTTTTAAAATATGTTGCTAAGTCACTTCAGTCGTGTCCGACTCTGTGCGACCCCATAGATGGCAGCCCACCAGGCTCCCCACTCCCTGGGATTCTCCAGGCAAGAACACTGGAGTGGGTTGCCATTTCCTTCTCCAATGCATGAAAGTGAAAAGTGAAAAGGAAGTCGCTCAGTCATGTCCGACTCTTCACGACCCCATGGACAGCAGCCCACCAGGCTCCACCTCCGTCCGTGAGATTTTCCAGGCAAGAGTACTGGAGTGGGGTGCCATTGCCTTCTCCAAAATATAAATTTATTTATTTTAATTGGAGGTTAATTACTTTACAATATTGCATTGGTTTTGCCATCAGTTCAATTCAGTTCAGTCGCTCAGTCATGTCCGACTCTTTGTGACCCCATGAATCACAGCACGCCAGGCCTCCCTGTCCATCACCAACTGCCGGAGTTCACTCAGACTCATGTCCATTGAGTCAGTGATGCCATCCAGACATCTCATCCTCTGTCGTCCCCTTCTCCTCCTGCCCCCAATCCCTCCCAGCATCAGAGTCTTTTCCAATGAGTCAACTCTTCTCATGAGGTGGCCAAAGTACTGGAGTTTCAGCTTTAGCATCATTTCTTCCAAAGAAATCCCAGGGCTGATCTCCTTCAGAATGGACTCATTGGATCTCTTTGCAGTCCAAGGGACTCTCAAGAGTCTTCTCCAAGACCACACTTCAAAAGCATCAATTCTTCAGCGCTCAGCCTTCTTCACAGTCCAACTCTCACATCCATACATGACCACAGGAAAAACCATAGCCTTGACTAGACGGACCTTTGTTGGCAAAGTAATGTCTCTGCTTTTTAAGATGCTGTCTAGGTTGGACATACTTTCCTTCCAAGGAGTAAGCGTCTTTTAATCTCATGGCTGCAGTCACCATCTGCAGTGATTTTGGAGCCCAAAAAAATAAAGTCTGACACTCTTTCCACTGTTTCCCCATCTATTTCCCATGAAGTGATGAGACAAGATGCCATGATCTTTGTTTTCTGAATGTTGAGCTTTAAGCCAACATTTTCACTCTGCCATACATCAACATGAATCTGCCACAGGTATACACGTATTGCCCATCCTGAATCCCCCCTCCCCCATCCCTACCCGTACCATCCCTCTGGGTCGTCCCAGTGTACCGGGCCTAATCAACCAGTATCATGCATCAAACTTGGACTGGCGATTCGTTTCATATATAACATTATACAGGTTTCACTGCCATTCTCCCAAATCATCCCACCCTCTCCCTCTCCCACAGAGTCCAAAAAACTGTTCTATACATCTGTGTCTCTTTTGCTAACTGTCATACAGGGTTATTGTTACCATCTTTCTAAATTCCATATATATGCATTAGTATACTGTATTGGTGTTTTTATTTCTAGCTTACTTCACTCTGTATAATAGGCTCCAGTTTCATTCACCTCATTAGAACTGATTCAAATGTATTCTTTTTAATGGCTGAGTAATACTGCATTGTGTATATGTACCACAGCTTTCTTATCCATTCATCTGCTGATGGACATCTAGGTTGCTTCCATGTCCTGGCTATTGTAAACAGTGCTGCGATGAACACTGGGGTACATGTGTCTCTTTCAATTCTGGTTTCCTTGGTGCGTATGCCCAGCAGTGGGATTGCTGAGTCATAAGGCAGTTCTATTTCCAGTTTTTTAAGGAATCTCCACACTGTTCTCCATAGTGGCTTACTTTTAAAGGAGCTGCAGTGGACTGATGGCTCACTTTTCAGTAGAAATAATGGAAGCTAGAAAACAATAAAATCATGTCTTTAAAAATTGCTGAAAAGGTAACTGCAGATTTTTATATAAAGCAAAAATATTCTTTAAAAAAAGAGAGCAATGTAAGGACATTTTAGCAACAGTTGCAAGCCAAGTTGTATTAAAACAAGTACTATGGAGAACATTTCAAGTAACAGAAAATCACAGAAATGTATAAAGTAATAAGGAACAACATAAAAGGAAAAAAATGAGAAAACTGAACATTGACAGTTGAAAAAAACAAGCAGAATATCTTATGTGATTTAGTTTCAATATATGCAAAATTAAAATGCATGGCTATAGTGATATGAAAAATGAAAGTTGGTAAATAGAATTGGAAAGTGTGAAAAGTCCTAGCATTATCTGTAAAGTGTATTGTAAATTAATACTAAGTGTCAGACCATGATAAGTCAAGGATGAGATTGTTATCTCTTGGATAGTTGCTAAAAGTATAGCAAAATAATGTATAATTAACAATCTTATCTAAAATGAAATAATAAACAACACTTGATTAGTCCATCAGATGGCAAAAAATGAAAACACAATGAAGAACATGTATGGTTAAAAGAAAAGTAATAAAATATTAGATATAAAATTAACATAGATAAGTAAATTCATTAAATGTTAATGGAATGCATACCTTAATTAAAAGACAAGAATTGTCAAATTAATTTTAAAAGTAGTCTATTTTGTCTTATAAGAGTAAACAAAATTTTGGAATGAACAGATAGAAAAGATATACTTTAGGAACACCAACCTCAAGGAATCTGGTGGAGCTATACTAACATATAGGGCTTCTATATACAGGGTGGCTCAGAGAGTGAAGAATCTGCCTGCAATGGAGGAGACCTGAGTTCAATCGCTGGGTCAGGAAGATCCTCTGGACAAGGGTGTGGCTACCCACTCTAGTGTTCTTGCCTGGAGAATCCCATTGACAGAAGAGCCAGGCGGCCTACAGTCCATGGGGTCACAAAGAGTCGGACTCGACTGAGTGACTAACACTTTCACTTTGTTTTATAATAACAGTACAACGTAACCTTTAGCAAAAAAAAAAAAAAGAAAAAGCATTAACTGGAATAAATAGAATGCTTCATAATGACAGAAGTTTAAATACATAAGAATGATGTAAAATTTTACTTACTTAAAATGATGGCTGCTTAAAATGAACAGGAATAAAAGTTTAAATAGACATACCATCCATCAGTGGAAGAGTTTAAGACCCCTGATTGCAGACAAAGAAAAGGGGATGGCAGATGATGAGATGGTTAGATAGCATCACTGACTCGATGGACATGAATTTGAGCAAACTCCAGAAGATAGTGGACAGAGGAGCCTGGTGTGCTACAGTCCATGAGGTTCCAAAGAGTCAGCCATGACTTTGTGACTGAATAACAACAAATTGCAGGAAAAATATAAATCCTAAAAAAGGTATAGCATCATCATGCTGTTTTCAAGTTTCAATCTTTAAAAAACTGAATTTGACCACTTATTAAAGTTCTGACAGGAATTTTGCATGCAAAATCAAAACAATTATCTTCAGCAAAAAATTTCTGCTTACTAAACTTCACCTTTTATAAAAGTTTCTCAAAAATTTACATATAGGTACAAGAAATGAAGAAACTAATTTCCATGAATCAGGTACGTAATTCCAGCTTCTTGGCAAAATTAACACAAAATATGAAGCAGGTAGATCTTAAAAATTCCTAGCAGAGCTTTAATAATATTTGGGTAATGACTAACTTTAGATATATTTTTACTTTTTAGAAATAAATTGTGATATATAGATTTTTTGTGATTTTTAACTATTATTATATGGTTACTTTTATTATTACAATTGCTCTGGATGCTTATATTGTATTGGCTGACTTGAAATTAATGTTCTTCTCTTCTAAAATTCTTCCTCCTACCTATTGGTCTACAAAGACTCTGAACTTCTTGAGGCAAGTATTGCAATCATCTGAATCATCTGTTTCTTCATTGTTTAGCAAAGTGCCTAAAAATGGCATATATTTAGGAGTTTTTTGAATAAAAAATAAATTATATGCTGTAATGATTAACTGTGAAATAATTCATTGTTTTGATATTATAGGTATCTTAGTAAATTGTTGTTTAGTCACTAAGTCATGTTTGACTCTTTGTGACCCCATGGACTGCGGTCTACCAGGGTTCTCTATCCATGGGGTTTCCCAGACAAGAATACTGAGGCGGGTTGCCATTTTCTTCTCCAGGGGACTTTCCCTACACAGAGATTGAACCCACATTTGAGCTGCATTAATGCCATGGGCCTTCCCAGGTGACTCAGAAGACATGGGTTCAATCCGTGCATTGGGAAAATCCCCTGCAGAAGGAAATAGTAACCCACTCCAGGATTCTTGCCTTGGAAATCCCATGGCCTGAGAAGCTTGATGGGCTACGTCTGTGGGGTTGCAAAGAGTGGGACACGATTTACAACTAAACAAAAACAGCATTAATGATATATAACTTTTTCGAAAAACTCTGATCCACTGGCATTAGTGTTACAAAAAGAATTTTGGTCAATCTGTGGATTGCTGATATTAAGATTAAACGTCAAATAATTGGTTTTTATTGATAGTCTTTGTTTTTTATTTATAGGCCTTTTAAGAAAGCTCATTGATATCAAGAGGGAGAAAACTCACGTATTCCAAAACACTGGTCAACACCAAAGCAACTGGCTGCTTTGATATTAATATTTTAAGGCGATTATCCTAGTGGTAGCCTATTGTAATATTTTAGACTCTTCAAGGAAAACATCATTTAATTTACTCAGGAATCAAAGAGAATCTTTGCAGATACCAACAGATGTTTAAGTGCTAACAGAAAAAAAAGTTTGGAATATTTTTAGATGTAATTAACACAGCAAATGTTACAACTAATTTGTACCTTTAAAAATTTCTTGCAGCAGCTTTCTTTTTTATAAATAATTTGACCTTGAATAACACAATTTTGGGGTATAAAAACTTATACATCAGGGGAAGATTTAACATTGGGTTTCTCTATGCTTTTTTTTTTTTTTTTGCTATACAAAACAGCTACTCTCAAAATGATGACAATTCATCACAAGAGCAATTTACAGCCAAGGAAAAGTTTCAGATATTTTAGGTGATTAAAGTTGATAGATTATTGTTGTTGCTGTTCAGTTGCTAAGTCGTGTCTGACTCTTTGCAACCCCCTGGACTGTAGCCTGCCAGGCTCCTCCATCTATGACATTTCCCAGGCAAGAATACTGAAGTGGGTTGCCATTTCCTTCTCCAGGGGATCTTGCCAACCCAGGGGTTGAACCCACGTCTCCTGCATTGGCAGGCGTGTTCTTTACCACTACTCCACCTGGGAAGCTCCCAATTAATTATTAGTTTTAACCAAAGTAAGCATTCAAACTCTCATTGTTGCTCTAGTACATTGAAAAAAAAATCTAAAATTTTTTATATAAACATAGGTTAATGTTGTTATTGTAGTTTATCATATGTATTTAAGTGTAATTGCTGCCTTTCGTTGTAACAGGAGGCTCTTCTTAGAAGTCAGTGCATTCTTAGTTTCATCCCAAATACCTATCACTCTTTCTAGTGTTCTAATGAAGAGGGATTCATAAAATAGGATGTTAAGCAAATTGACTTCCCAAGCAGCTGACTGATGCTTTAAAAATATTCATTCATTCATTCACCCATTCAATAAGCATTTACTGAGTACCTACTATGTGCCAAACACTATCCTAGGCACTGTGAGTATAAAACAAGCAACCTTAATTTTCCATCAATAGAGAGGTTGAGAGAAGCAAAAATAATGAGAGGATGATGGTACTACAACATGGAAAGTGTAATCACAGGGATATGGATAGAGTATTATGGCAATATAGAGATCAAATAGCTCATGCAAATTTTATGATCATGGATGGAAATTCTGGAGACGATAATTCTTGAAAAGTCTTAAACAATAAGTGAAAGTTAGACTATAGTTTAAAGGAGATGTTCCAGGAAGAAGAATAATGTGAGCAATGGCTGAGAAGCAATAAACAATGAAATTTCTGAAAGAACTGTATATAAAATATGTGTCGGAGGGTATTTTTCAAAGCAGAGAGAAACTAGTAATAAAGTTAGCAATAGACAGGGCCAGATCAAGAAGAACCTACAAGGTAAATTCAGAAAATTGAACTTATAAGTAATATGGAACCAGTGAGCCATAATCAATGGGAGAGTCAAGCGGTTAATTTTGGATTCAGTTCAGTTCAGTTCTATCGCTCAGTCATGTCCTACTCTTTGCGACCCCGTGAATTGCAGCACGCCAGGCCTCCCTGTCCATTACCAACTGCCGGAGTTCACTCAGACTCACGTCCATCGAGTTGGTGATGCCATCCAGCCATCTCATCCTCTGTCGTCCCCTTCTCTTCCTGCCCCCAACCCCTCCCAGCATCAGAGTCTTTTCCAATGAGTCAACTTTTCGCATGAGGTGGCCAAAGTACTGGAGTTTCAGCTCCAGTATTATTCCTTCCAAAGAACACCCAGGACTGATCTCCTTTAGAATGGACTGGTTGGATCTCCGTGCAGTCCAAGGGACTCTCAAGAGTCTTCTCCAACACCACAGTTCAAAAGCATCAATTCTTTGGCGCTCAGCTTTCTTCACAGTCCAACTCTCACATCCATACATGACTACTGGAAAAACCATAGCCTGGACTCGACGGACATTTGTTGGCAAAGTAAGGTCTCTGCTTTTCAATATGCTGTCTAGGTTGGTCAAAACTTTCCTTCCAAGGAGTAAGCATCTTTTAATTTTGGATTACAGATGTATAATTCCAGGGGAGTATGGGGAATGGTCTGAAATGAACAAGATTGGAAGCCTCTGAACATTTTCAGTAAGCATGTGAAAGGTAATGAGAGTAGTGGAAGAAACAGAGGAGGAAACATCTGTTTAAGGCAATGGCACCCCACTCCAGTACTCTTGCCTGGAAAAATCCCATGGACGGAGGAGCCTGGTAGGCTGCAGTCCATGGGGTCGCTAAGAGTCGGGCACGACTGAGCGACTTCACTTTCACACATTGGAGAAGGCGATGGCACCCCACTCCAGTGTTCTTGCCTGGAGAATCCCAGGGACGGTGGAGCCTGATGGGCTGCCGTCTATGGGGTCGCACAGAGTTGGACACGACTGAAGCGACTTAGCAGCAGCAGTAAAATCCAAAAGACATGATTATCTGGAAAGAAAGGGGACAAAAATGAGTTTAAGATTGACATCTTTGGAAACTGAATGAATGATTATAATGATTATAAGCTTTACCCCAAATTTAATTTAAGAATTAGAACCTGGTATCACCAACCAGATGAAAAGAGACTTGCTACTTCCAGAAATCAAGGCAATTATCACATGAGCCATTTAAAGTCAGGGCAAACTTTCAGAAGTTGTAAGTAATTAGGCTTAAGTATTTAAAAGTTCAGAAATTATCTTCATCAAAAGAAACATCCAAGTCCTATCTGAAGCTCTAGTATACTGAAAATGCATTTTTTACTTTACCTACAAAATATGTTATTGCTAAATATAACTTGAGGTCTGTCAGTGTGAACTTTTGCTGTTCTTCAGTGGCTAAGTTGTGTCGGACTCTGCAATCCCATGGACTGCAGCACACGCCAGGCTTCCCTGTAGTTCACTGTCTCATGGAGTTTGCTCAGACTCATGTCCATTGAGTCGGTGATGCCATCCAACCATCTCATTCTCTGTCTCCCCCTTCTCCTCCTGCACCTAACATGAACTTAATAAATGAATAATAATTGTTTTGAAAGCTTATGCTTTCCAGGATTTTTACTATTTAAAAGTCATCAATATAATTTCAGTATATACCATGTGTCAGAAACAGTGCTCTTATATACGTCAAAAAGGCATGGGAGAAATACACAATCCCTGCTAACAAAGAGCTGTTTTGGCTGAAAGATGGATTTTGAAATACTTGCTTTAACGCTAAAAGTATCTTTAATGGGATCTATGACTTTTGCCCCTTACAGAAAATGCTATGTCTCAATTCATGAGGAATCATAAAATACAAATTCACCTTCAGAAGGAACATGCTGATGTTCAGTTATCAGTCTAAATTATATTGAAAGTTTTATTACATTTTGTATTTGTAGACAATCAATTTTTGAATCATTTGTGATACCTGAAGTCAAATTCTATAGATCAAAATTATTTACTGCTGCTAGTAAACACAGTCAGAGAAGGCAATGGCACCCCACTCCCGTACTCTTGCCTGGAAAATCCCATGGATGGAGGAGCCTGGTAGGCTGCAGTCCATGGGGTCACTAAGAGTCGGACACGACGGAGCGACTTCACTTTCACGCATTGGAGAAGGAAATGGCAACCCACTCCAGTGTTCTTGCCTGGAGAATCCCGGGGAAGGGGGAGCCTGGTGGGCTGCCGTCTATGAGGTCGCACAGAGTTGGACACGACTGAAGCGACTTAGCAGCAGCAGCAGTAAACACAGTAAAGACTAATATGTGTGTTCTCTTTACCTACTTTCTCACTCAAAATATTTTTGAGGAAAAATGATAAAGATACAGATTTAGTCATGCTCTGGACAATTTCTATTCATGATACTGATGCAATTCAAACTCTGGAAAAATACATCTTTCTAGAATTGCGTCTTTGTTTTTGGATCTGGTTCTCAATATACCAGTTTTTCATATTCTAGTTGTTCCCAGTAATTGAGTAATCAGGGATGCAATCTCAATCTGCTTATTTTACAGATGTCTTTGAAGTACAAAGGGACTGTGGACATTTGGGGTGAAAATATTTAATCAATGAGTTAAAAATCAGTAAGATGTATTGAATTAATTTGGCTTTTCAGCTGAGTAAAAGTTAATTTAATTCCCATAATAACTTAATCAGTTAGAAAGAGCACAACAAATTATTTAAGAAAACTTAAAACCATAATTTATTGGCTACAAATACAAGGTTTGGGGACAATTTTTAAGTAATAGATGTCTCTGGGTCAAGCAGCTAGATAAAGGAAAATAACAACTTGAAACCATGTTTCTCCTTTATAGGTCATGTGTATTGAAGGTTGACCTAAAGTGAATAGACTGCCAGTTATTTCTCTAGCAAAAAATGGGTTTATTCAAGATCCACAAAGAACTGCATCATAGGGTCTGCCACCAAGGTGAACCACATGAAAATCTTCCTTCATGGCAGGGGAAGGAGAACTCTTTTAAAGAGGGGAAAAATAAGTTGAGAGGGCTGTAGTAAACCAAGAATCTGTGGCTTCATTGACTGAGGTGTTGCCAGAAAGAAGAGGTCTTTCTGTTGGGTTTGGCTATCCTTGCTTGGTGAGGCTTGTGAGGCTTCCCCTTCTGGTCTCCCAATTCTCTTTTTACTAAGGTTTCTGCTTATTAATTTTTTGCAAAGTATAACTTAAATGCAGTTAAATTCACCCTTCTTTAGATATAAATGTTCAGTTCAAAGTTTTGACAACTGTGTTCAGTTATGTAGCCATCACCACCACTCAAGATACAGACTGTTTACATCACTGCATAGTTCCATAATGCCTTTTTAAATCAGTACTCTATCCCTCCATCCTCTCCTCTAGACAATCTCTGATCTTATTTCTGTGTCTGCATTTTTGCCTTTTTCAGAATGCCATGTAAATGGAATCATATATTATAGCCTTTCATGTCTAACTTTTTTCATTAAGTGTAATTATATTGTTATGAATGAATGTGTAGTTGCATGTATCAATATTCTTTTTTGATGAATAGTATTCCATTATGAGGATGTACCCGGAGAAAGCAATGGCACCCCACTCCAGTACTCTTGCCTGGAAAATCCCACAGACGGAGGAGCCTGGTAGCTGCAGTCCATGGGTCGCTAAGAGTCAGACACAACTGACCGTCTTCACTTTCACTTTTCACTTTCATGCATTGGAGAAGGAAATGGCAACCCACTCCAGTGTTCTTGCCTGGAGAATCCCAGGGACGGGGGAGCCTGGTAGGCTGCCGTCTATGGGGTCGCACAGTCAGACACGACTGAAGTGACTTAGCAGCATGAGGATGTACCACAATTTCTGTATCCATTTACCAGTTGATAGACCTCCCCTTTTTTTGCTCCTGTGAATAAAACTGCTATAAAAACTGTGTGGAGTTACCTTTGTATGGACATATGTTCTTATGTCTCCTGAATTTATATTGAGGTTTGTGATTGCTGCATTTTAGGATTTAGCTTTATTAAAATAACTGCCAAATGGGTTTCCAAACTGGCTTTTGTATGTCACATCCTCACAAGCATGTATGAAATATTCAGCTGTCCTACATCTTTGCTGGTGCTTTGTATTGTCTTGTAAATTCTTCAGCTCTAGCCACTCCACTAAGTGGGTATCTTGGTTCACTTTTAGTTTAACTTGTGTTTTTTCTGGTGGCAAATGACATTGGGTATCTATTCATATGTTGTTGTCTTACATATCAATCTTTTTAAAGTACTTACTTAAATCTTACTCTGTGATCCATTTGTTTATTGGGTAATTGGTAACTTTATAATTGAGTTGTAAGAATCATTTAAAAAATACATATACAATCTCATTATTAAATACATATCTTGCAGATACTCTTCTGCAGTGTGTAGATTGTCCTTATGTTTCTATATGTGCTTGGAGAACATTTAATTTTAATGAAGCCAAATTCATTGATTTCTTTTTACATGGTTAGTACTTTTTATGTCCTAAGATACTTTGCCTAAACCTGTTTCATAAATATTTTATTCTCTGTTTTCTTCAGGAATTTTGTAACTTTAGGTCTTACGTTTAGACATAATATAGTTCTAGTTGTTTTTAATGTGGTGAGAGAAATGGTTCAAAAATATTTTATGATGTTGAATATGATGTCCAATTCTTCCAGAATCTTTTATTGAAATGTTATTTTTTTCTATTTAATTACTTGGACACATCTGTCAAAAAAACCAATTGACCATATATGTATGGGTTTATTTTTATGCTCTCTATTCTGCTTCTTTGATATGTATTTTACAGTAATATCACATCTTGTTTATGACTGTAGTTTTGACTACAGTAAATCTTTTCATCAAGCAATATGAATTTTCCAACTATGTTCTTCTATTTCAGTATATTTTGCTTTTTCAAGATAATTAGCATTTTCATGTAAATTTTAGACTAAACTTGTCAAATTCTACCAAAGAGAAGAAGAGTGGAATTATTATTTGGATTACAGTTGACTTTTAAACAACATGGTTTGAACTGCATGGGTCCACTTATACACATATATTTTTAACTAAATATTAATATGCACTATGATACTACACATAGACAGTACTATGATCCAAAGTTGGTTGAACATACTGATGAGGAACCATTGATAGAGAGGGTCATCTGTAAAGTCATTTGTGTCTTTTTGACTGTTTGGAGGGTTAGCATCCCTAAAACACCTACATTGTTCAAGGGTCAACTGTGTTTCGAATTCATAGATCAATTTGGAGAGAACTGGAATTTTAAGAATGATGAGCCTTATAATCTTTGATCATTGCATATCTCTGCACTAACATATAACTTTTAAAGATTTCTCATCAGTGCTCTTTGTTGCTGTTGTTCACTCATTTGTGTCTGACTCTTTGCTACCCCATGGACTGCAGCATGCCAGGCTTCCCTGTCCATCACTATCTACCAGAGTTTGCTCAAATTCATATCTATTAAGTTGATGATGCCATGGAACCATCTCCCCATACTCTGTCACTCCCTTCTCCTCCTGTCCTCAATCTTTACCAGTATCAGAGTCTTTTCTAACAAGTTAGCTCTTCACAAAAAGTGGCCAAGGTATTGGAGCTTCAGCTTCAGCATCAGTCCTTCTAATGAATATTTAGGGTTGATTTCCTTTAGGATTGATTGGCTTGATCTTGCAATCCAAGGGACTCCCAAGAGTCTTCTCCAGAACCACAGTTCAAAAGCATCAGTTCTTCAGCATTCACCCTTCTTTATAGTGCAACTCTCACATCCATACGTGGCTACTGGAAAAACTAAGCTTTGACTATATGGACCTTTGTAGGCAAAGTGATGTCTCTACTTTCGAAATCACTATCTACTTTGGTCATAGCTTTTCTTCCAAGGAGCAAGTATCTTTTAATTTCATGGCTGCATTCACCATCTGCAGTGATTTTGGAGTCCAAGAAAAAGTATCTCACTGTTTCCATTTTTTCCCACATTTACTTGCCATGAGATGATGGGACCAGATGCCATGATCTTCTTTTTTTGAATGTTGAGTTTTAAGCCAGCTTTTTCACTCTCTTCTTTCACCTTCATCAAGAGGTTTTTTGGTTCCTCTTCCCTTTCTGCCATTTGTGTGGTGTCATCTGCATATCTGACATTATTGATATTTCTTCCAGCAACTTTGATTGCAATTTATGCTTTATCCAGCTCAACATTTCTCATGATGTGCTCTGCATATAAGTTAAATAAGCAGGGTGACAATTTACAGCCTTGAGGTACTCCTTTCCAAATTTGGAACCAGTCCATTGTTCCATGTCTAGTTCTAACTGTTGCTTCTTGACCTGCATACAGGTTTCTCAGGAGGCAGGTAAGGTAGTCTGGTATTCCCATCTCTTTAAGAATTTTCCACAGCTTGCTTTGATCCACACAGTCAAGGGCTGTAGTGTAGTCAATGAAGCACAAGTAGATGTTTTTCTGGAATTCCCTTCCTTTGTCTATGATCCAACAGATGTTGGCAATTTGATCTCTGGTTCCTCTGCCTTTTCTAAATCCAGCTTGAACATCTGGAAGTTCTTGGTTCAGTTCTTGGTTCATGTATTATTGAAGCCTAGCTTGAAGGGTTTTGAGCATGAACTTGCTAGCTTTTGAAATGGCTGTGATTGTGCAGTAGTTTGAACATTCTTTCACATTGCTCTTCTTTGGGATTGGAATGAAAACTGACCTTTTCCAGTTCTGTGGCCACTGTTGAGTTTTCCAAATTTGCTGTCATATTGAGTACAACACTTTCACAGCATCATCTTTTAGGATTTGAAATAGCTCAACTGGAATTTCATCATCTTCACTAGCTTTGTTCATAGTGATATTTCCTAAAGCCCACTTGGCTTCACATTCCAGGATTTCTAGCTCTAGGTGAGTGATCAGACCATCATGGTTACCCGGGTCATTGAGGCCTTCTTTGTATAGTTCTGTGTATTCTTGCCACTTCTTCTTAATCTCTTCTTCCTCTGTAGGTCCATACCATTTCTGTCCTTTAATGTTCCCATCTTTGCATGGAATGTTCCCTTGGTATCTCTAATTTTCTTGAAGATTCTATTTCCCATTCTATTGTTTTCCTCTATTTCTTTGCATTGATCATAGAGGAAGGCTTTCTTATCTCTCCTTGCTATTCTTTGGAACTCTGCATTCTGATGAGTATATCTTTCCTTTTCTCTTTTACCTTTCACTTCTCTTTTTAGCTATTTGTAAGATTCCTCAGACAACCATTTTGCATTTCTTTTTCTTAGGTATAGTTTTGATCACTGCCTCCTCTACAGTGTTACAAACCTCTGTCCATAGTTCTTCAGGTAATCTATCAGATCTAATTCCTTGAATCCATTTGTCACATGTACTGTATAATCATAAGGGATTTTATTTAGGTCATGCCTCAATGGCCTAGTGGTTTTCCCTACTTCCTTCAATTTATGTCTGAATTTTTTCAATAAGGAGTTCATGATCTGAGCCACAGTCAGCTCCCAGTCTTGTTTTTGCTGACTATATATAGCTTTTCCATCTTCAGCTGCAAAGAATATAATCAATTTGATTTTGGTATTGACGATCTGGTGATGTCCTTGTATAGAGTCATCTCTTGTGTTGCTGGAAGAGGGTGTTTGCTCTGACTCTTAGCAAAACTATGCTAGATTTTGCCCTGCTTCATTTGGTACTCCAATGACAAACTTGCCTGTTACTCCAGATATCTCTTTACTTTCTACTCTTGCTTTCCAGTCCCCTATGATGAAAAGGACTTTTTTGTGTGTGTTAGTTCTACAAGGTCTTGTATGTCTTCATATTGTAAATAGAATTTTAAATTTATTCTAATTTTTCAATGCTAATAATTAGAAAGACAGTAGAAGTTAGTATACTGATTTTATTCCGCCAACTACTAAAGTCAGTTATTGGATCCAATAGGTTTTTTGGTGGAGATTTCTTAGAGGTTAATCATTTGATTTGTGAATAAATTAAGTTCTATTTTTGTCTTAGCTATCTATATACTACACTTATTTATTTATTTATGCCTTATTACTCTGGCTAAGATCCTAACTATGATACCAAGTAGAAGTGATGAGAAGATATTGTCAGTCTTAGAAAGCATTCAGTCTTTTATAATTAGGTATGATATTAGTTGCAGGTTTTTAGTAGATACTCTTTATCATGGAGGCAGTTTCCTTCTATTCCTAACTTGCTGAGAGTTTTTATCAGTAATAAATAGTGCATTTTAACAAATACTTTTTTTGCATCTATTGATATGATCATGTGATTTTCTCTGCTAGCTTGTTAATATGGTGAATTTCATTTTTATGTTCTTGAAATTATGGGTTGGATAAATGCAAAAGAACTCTGTCATCTTGATGAATTGACTTCTTTATGATATTAATATATCTAATAATATTCCTATTGTCTGACATTAATGTAATCTCTTCAGCCTTCTTTCACTAGTATTTGCATGGTATATATTTTCCAACCCTTTCCTTGCAACCTATTTATATCTTTATATTTAAAGTAATATAGGTTTACTGTATACAGTATAGACTTGAATTTTGCTTTTTTTGGTACACTCTGATAATTGCTGTCTTCTAATTGAAGTGTATGCACCATTTACAGTGAGAATTATTATTTAGCGTATTGGATGTATGTATTTATCTTCCATTTATTTATCTTGCTGCTGCTGCTACTGCTAAGTCGCTTCAGTCGTGTCCAACTCTGTTCGACCCCAGAGACGGCAGCCCACCAGGCTTCCCCGTCCCTGGGATTCTCCAGGCAAGAACACTGGAGTGGGTTGCCATTTCCTTCTCCAATGCATGAAAGTGAAAAGTGAAAATGAAGTCGCTCAGTTGTGTCTGACTCTAGCGACCCCATGGACTGCAGCCCACCAGCCTCCTCCGTCCATGGGATTTTCCAGGCAAAAGTACTGGAGTGGGGTGCCATTGCCTTCTCCGAGTTGCTTTATATTTGTCCTATTTTTCATTATTTAAAAAAAAATCTGTTCCTGCCTTTTGCTAAATTGAGTATTGTTTATGGTATAATTTTATCTACACTATTGATTTATTTGGTTATGTCTTTTATAAAAGTGTTTTAGAGGTTGCTCTCAAGTTTATGATATATGGTGACTGCAGCCATGAAATTAAAAGATGCTTACTCCTTGGAATGAAAGTTATGACCAACCTAGATAGCATATTCAAAAGCAGAGACATTACTTTGCCAACAAACGTTCGTCTAGTCAAGGCTATGGTTTTTCCTGTGGTCATGTATGGATGTGAGAGTTGGACTGTGAAGAAAGCTGAGCGCCGAAGAATTGATGCTTTTGAACTGTGGTGTTGAAGAAGACTCTTAAGAGTCCCTTAGACTGCAAGGAGATCCAACCAGTCCATTCTGAAGGAGATCAGCCCTGGGATTTCTTTGGAAGAAATGATGCTAAAGCTGAAACTCCAGTACTTTGGCCACCTCATGCGAAGAGTTGACTCATTGGAAAAGACTCTGATACTGGGAGGGATTGGGGGCAGGAGGAGAAGGGGACGACAGAGGATGAGATGGCTGGATGGC
>NW_011494866.1:212732-222181 GCF_000754665.1 Bison bison bison | reverse complement strand
TTTTTTTTTTTTTTTTTTTTTAGGAATTTAAAGGGCTTCCCCTTCCCGGGTTCCCCGGGTTCCGGCGCAGCCGCCGTGGGGACTGTCAGCGCCTACCATTTTCTTTTCTTAAGGACAGCTGGTAATGAATAATCTCAGGTTTTGTTTTCCTGAACTTTCTCTGTTTTGCCAATTCCTGAAAAATATTTTGCCTGTTTATAAAATTGGTTTATTATTTTTTCTTTCAATAATTTAAATATGTTGAACCATTGTCTTCTGGATTTCATAGCTTTTATGAAATGTCTATTTTAATTCTTGACTGTTCTTTTATATATTAAGTTAGAGAATATTAATCTGAGGATCCCTAGGATCTGATTTTATAAGTTTTGTTCATTTTAAGAAAAAATTTAGTAACATAATTTAACCACCTTCTAGCTTGCAATAGTGACAGATTAGACTCTGAGTAAAAAAAGCATTGTATAAATTCTATAATACAGGAAAGGGAAGGTCTAGTAATCATGATTCATACGCAGTTCCTGCTGTCAAGATTACACTTATAATGGGTGGGTGGAAGGAAGTGTAAGATAAATTAATCAGAGAACACGAGTAAAACATATAGCAGTTAAGTTGTAGGTTGATTCATATTCTTTATGGAAGAGCAGAAGAAAGAAGAAATCCTTTCTTTGGGTTAAGGAATAATTCCTATGAGTGGACTTTGCAGGAGCATTAGGAGAGCAATCTGAGGTGAAGCTTTATCAAGTCACAGGAGAAATGTATGTTTTTCTAATGTTTGCTCTTGTTTTCTTTAACCATTTTCCTCTGCTCTTAAACATTTGTCTCCTTATACTGAGACTACATTTCTCTATTACATTGATTGTGCTTTCAGGGTGGTTCGTACTCATCTATTGCTATAGTTTCAGTTATTCAATGACAAATTCGTATCTTCAAGATAAATTTCTCCTTTGAATACCCATTCTCTATATCCAAATATCTATAAAAGAGTTTCACAACAAAGTGTTACAGGCACTTCAAAAAGCTCAAGCTTAGTAAGTTACAACCTGACCTAATTATCTCTCTAATAGTCTGTATTTCCATGAATGACATCACCATTCCCCCAGTTTTGCAGGCTGCAAATATGAGCATCTTGTTAGTCTCCCCTATCATTTATTTCTCACCACCCAAATTCAGTCAGTCCGAAATCTGAATCCCCCCTGAATCTTCCTCAATCTCTCTCCTCACCTTGCATTAGCATTTACTGCAGTTACTGTTTTTATCATCTCTCACAAAAATTATGCAGCAGGCTCCCAACTAGTTTCTCTAGTTCTATTTTTGTTGTTTCTAATGTGTTCTTCACTTTCTAGGTGGCTTCTTAAAAACTGCAAAACCAATTGTGATGAGATAAATATGAACTGTTCATATATATGGCCCTAGTCTTTTAAGAAGCCAATAAAGAGAATTCAAGCTTAAACACCCAGACTATATCCTTCTTCCATCCTCTATATTTAGAAATAAATGTTACTGATTTTTAAATTATAAATTAAATTTTTAATCTATAAAGACATCCTGGCAATAAAAGCCAACAATGCAAAGATGTCCAAATTTTAGAATCATATCAAACTCCGAGGGAAAATAAAAGTCTAAAGATTAAAATTCTCTGAAAGTTAAAGACATCAAAATTTAAAATAAAGTCCTGAAATACAATTATTTTGCCCTACAGAATTAAATGTCGAAAGAGATTTCAGTGCTTTTAAATATGTGATTGAACTCAATCTCATCTAGAAGTGTTCTTGATGCCTTTTCAAAAAAAAAACGATGAATGTTTTTCCATTTGCAGCTACATTTAGGATATGCCTTTCATTAGCTTCAAGGTCTCAAAAGTTGTGCTGATTCAGTGTTTAGTCTCTGATGTGCCTAATTTTTCATAAGTCCTGAGAGTTAATGAGACATCCAATACTAACAGGGCATTAAGTCAGTAACTCCTCCAATCAGGCAGTAAAGCCATTGGTAGTACCATGGCCACTTTATCAAGAAAAATTTTGTTCCTAATGTTATGGACCAGGGTTGACTTCCTTACTCTTTAAAAATTGATCAGAGGCCAGGCAGGAAATTTAGGCAAGACTTTATTGGGGGCCCTGCTGCAAAGCAGGGAGTGAGAACAAGCAACAGTCTCCCTTGTCCACTCTCTGGCTCAGGGGAGAGCGAGCTGGTTCCTTATATAGAGTAAGAGTAGGTGGGGGTGTGTCCAGGGGTCGGACCAGAGGGGTGGCTTAGGTGGTTTCTCTACCCCTTTGGGGTGCAGGAGGCATGCACAGTACTCTGCTTTTTCTCCCAACCCCTTGTTTTTGCTCCCAGCTCTTCAGAAGTGGCAGTCAGGTTGTTTTGGTCTTTTTGTATCTTGTTGTCTACAGATTGCCCCAACTGTGAATGCTCACAGTTATTTTTAGTCTCTTATAGTTTCTTTGTATTTTGCTGCTTGGGGAGACTTTTGTCTAAGTGCAAGGACTGCAGCAAATGGTCGCAGTCCCATGTCTTACTAGAGCCCATTACTTGAGGAAAGTGAGTAGATGAAGAAACGTTGCTTTTAGCTCCATGGATGCTAGTTGACGTCAGTGGTCTGGTAAATATGAACCTGAGAACACAAACTCACCCAGGAGAAAGTCACCTAGTCACTTCAGTGTTGATTTGGGAAGACCATCCTGTAATACGATTACTTGGCCTCACCCCTGGAGAAGATTCCTCCACATTAAGAAAGTGCAGTAATCATATTTAACAGCATACCAAAAGAAAAAATGATTGTCAAATATAATTTTATTTTTGTCTTGTCCCTGGATTAAAAACTCCAACAAAGTCAAGAATTTTCTGCCACGTGTTTGATAATAAACAGTACTGCTGTCCCTTTGAGCCACAGACAACCTCACTTGTGTTAAGTCTCCCCCTTTTCCAGTTTAAGACACTGCAGACTGTGGTGGGAAATTAGAACACAGTAGGCGTCTCTGTTCTCTGTGCTCATCTCCTTCCCTACTCACTCCCTGCTGTTTAGCTCTCCTATCAAGGTTAAAGTGGGGCAAGGTAGAGGAGACAGTTCTTACTTGAACTTGTGCTTTTGAGTGCCAGCTTTGAGTTCTATGTGAGTGCCAGATGTTTAAAGACAATTCTTTCTCTCCTGAAGCCTTTTAGTGGCTTTCCACAGGTTTCCTGCTGAGCTCTTTTGCCTTCAGTTCCTTGATGCTTCTTTCTTCACAGCAGTAGCTTGCAGTGGTTCCCTCAGGAACTGGGTACATAGTGGGGAATAATTTCAGTTACTTTCTTCTTACGTTTCCTAGATTCCCCCAGCCAACTCATTGGATAGGACTCTAAGGCAATGAATATTTGGAGACAGCCCCCAAATCTTCATTCCTTACTCAACAACCTCTGGTGTGAAGAGAAATCCCTACACAATCACACTTTCCTGCTCTACCTCCAAAGCAGGCAGTTAGCCTTTCTCTTGCCCTCAAGATCCCCCAAAATACATTACAGCCCACTGTGTCCTATTTTAGCTGTTTCTTACTTAACTTACATACAACTCATTTGTCTGTATTATGAGCTTAGGAAATCAAAGTCCTTTCCTTCTGACAAATGTCCACGCAGATTGTCAAATGGCAGATTGTCCTTAAGTACCAAGTTTCTACGGAGAAAACCCACACCCAAGAACAGCTTTGGGTTCCTTCTATCTTTTCCCTCATACTACCAAGTCTAATCTTGTGCTGCTTGCTGAATGACAGGGCAGTAAATCAAGAGACAAGTTGTTGGAGCAAGGAATAGTTACTTTATTTGGAAAGCCAGTGGATGAAGAAGATGTACTAGTGTCCCCAAAAAACATCTTACCCAAGTTAGAATTCAAGCTTCCTTTATACTAAAAGGCAAAGGGGTATGGTTGGTAGTTGCAAATTTCTTGATGTTAGAATCCTCTGTTCTTGCAACTGTTCTGGTAGGTCAAGTTATAATGTTCCTGTAAACCTCCAACAAGACAAATATTATTCTCTGTTCTGCAAATTTTTATCTCTGTATGAATGGCAGAATATTATACACTAAGAATGGGCTATAATGTATATTTCAGGTATAGGCAACATTCTTAACTTGTAGCAAAAGCAACCAAATTCAAAGGTTAAAATAAAAGAAATAGATCTATATGGAATCAGATTTGTTCTTTCCTTTTATGCTCTTTACCCAGGCCATCTTCTAATTTACACTTGTCAGTAAGAGGTACACTTCACTTCTCTCTCCTTTTCTCTAATTCTAGGCTTATATGGAACATTCCTTTTAGGAAATTATATATATATACACATATACATATGTATATATTTATAGTTGAGGTGAGGGATAAGTGCTTTATAGTTTTGCTTTTGCTTTCCAGTGACTTAAAGAATACAGAAGGCTCTTCACAGAAGAAGAGAGAAAGAAAGAAGGGAGTGTGCAGAGAAAAACTAAATCTATATTTTGAGTTGTAACCTTGTTACATAATCCCCTATTTAAATTTTGCATCCTTCCAAAGAAAATTCCTTTCTATCTAGGAGCTTTTCCTCTCTCAAGAACGTAGGAGTCAGGGTGCTCTGAACTATGTTTTAAGAGTAATTTCTAAGTGACTCTTTGCAAGCCAGTGAGCTATGTGGGTGAAAAACTTTCTCCTGGCTTCCCAGGCAAATACACACACCAAAATTCTTATTTTGTGGAAAAAAAAACTTATTGAAATATAGTTGATTTACTATGTGTGTTAGTTTTACGTGTACAGCAAAGTGATTATATATATATAGATAGATAGGTATAGATAGATATATTCTTCTTTAGATTCTTTCCCATTATAGGTTATTATAATTACAAGATATTGAGTATATTTCCCTGTGCTATACAATAGGTCCTTTTTAACTTTCTATATGATATATATATAGTATATATATTTTCATCCCGAACTCCTAATTTATCCCTCCCCTCCTTTCCCCTTTGATATCCATAAGTTTGTTTTCTACGTCTGTGAGTCTATTTCTGTTCATTCTTTTCATGGCTGTTTATGTTTAAACCTGCCTTCTCTCTCAGGAAGGGGGACAGTTACCTATCTTGCCAGGTAGAGTCCCTTCCAAAAGAATTGAGATCATTTGCCTTTCTGAATTCCACCCTACCTCTACTTCTTACATACACTGGTAACTTCCAAAATGTCATCTTCTTTTTCTTTAAGTGGAAAATCCAACTGTACAAAATTTACTTGATTCTAAGGTACACTTAATTTTTTAGCTCCTAATATCTCTAAGGATGGAATATAGCTCACAGTTGATGATGGTCATAGTTTAATTCTTCCCTGTTCTTTAGTGGTGCATTGGCTAGCATCTAAGATTTGATAGTGTACAATACATAAAATTAGAGAGAATAGACTATGTTCAGTAATGATCCTCTGTGTTTAACAAGTATCAGTGTCTCACTGTGTATCTTTGTCTTTTTAAACTCTTTTTATTACTGTGAAACATTTTTAATAACTATCTTACTAATTTCACTGCATGTTGACCCTAAATACTATAGTTTCATCTTTAAAAATCTGAATACAGTTTCTTATGTAACAACTTTATTATAACACCAGCAAAACTTTTTAACATATTTTTATGTGTTAATGTATTCTAATACTAAATCCTTTTTTAATTTTTCCCAGTTGCCCTCAAACAACTTTTTATATGTAGTTCGTTTGAATCAAATTTCAAACAAAGTCTCTTTTAATCATGTTCACTGTTGCCATTCTTTGTTTTCTGTCATTGACTTTTGAGGAAACCACATCATTTGACAGAAGGCCCCAATTCAAGATTTGTCTGATTTCCTCCTTGTGGTAAATTATTATTCTGTCCACTCTGTTTCCTGTGAATTAGAAATTAGAGATAAAAGCTTTATGATACTCAGTTCCAATATTTTTGGCCAGTATACTTCAGAACTGGTACTGTGTACTTTGTATTGTAGCATGTCAGGGGGAACAGCATGCCTGGTTGTACCGCATTTAGAGACAATAAATTTTAGAATTGATCTCTTTCCTTAGCAGTCTATTTTTGTTTTCATTGAGTGAGATTGACTCTCAAATCTTTCCAAGGATATGAGACACATGTTAATATTCATCTCTTTCTTTGTTTGAGTTCTTCTCTTTCAAACTCTTTTTCACAAGTCATTGCCATCCACCCACATAATGTATGAGTGCCTATTCTACAGAACGATGGGTCAGTAGCAAAGGACTTCTTCCTTAAAACAGAAAGACTGATTAGAATTCCTGTATAAATGAGTAGGTTATGGTCATACATATGTTTCTATTTTAGGTCCACATAGGCAAACTGTAATATGCTGTCAAAATGAACCTGGGAGTGGAGCACTTTAAAATATTTCCTCCAAGCTAGAGATGTTCTTTCGGAGAAGGCAATGGCGCCCCACTCCAGTACTCTTGTCTGGAGAATCCCATGGACGGAGGAGCCTGGTAGGCTTCAGTCCATGGGGTCGCTAAGAGTCGGACACGACTGAGCGACTTCACTTTCACTTTTCACTTTCATGCATTGGAGAAGGAAATGGCAACCCACTCCAGTGTTCTTGCCTGGAGAATCCCAGGGACAGGGGAGCCTGGTGGGCAGCCGTCTATGGGGTTGCACAGAGTTGGACACGACTGAAGTGACTTAGCAGTAGCAGAGATATTCTTTATTTTTCCTTGTATGAGGAAGAACAATGAAATGATTCTGGCCTGAGATATCTAGATAAATTACTTCAATGAATATAGCCAGAAATTACACAGAAAGAAATTTATTTAATCTCTTCTGAAGTTAAATAGGAAGTTACTTGATATTTGGAATTTTCTGGATTCATAATAACTTTCTTAACTCCACATTTCTTAATTGATAATTAGCTAAAATATGTTTCCTATCTTTATAAACTAAGTGCCTTTTTTTTTTCATAGAAAAATCTAATTTTGTTTGCTTATTTGTCCTTGTTTATATTTTAGAAGTTTGAGTTAGAGAGGCACCCAGAAGAATTAATCTTCATAATTCATATGCATGGTCCCCAAAGCTTTATAAATAGCTAAAAAATAAAGTTTCAGAGGAACATAATGTTCTCCATAGTAGGAGGAAGTAATAATGAAATTAGGCATGAAGATGCAAAATAGAGCAGTTAGTAGCTCTCTGAGGAACCCTTGTTTAAAATTCAATGATCATTTTATTTTAAACGTGATTAACATTGTATCACTAATGTAGTACTCTGAGGTGTTTAACATTTTGGAAAGTTCAGATACATTTCAGAGATATAAACACAAAATCTTTGGGTTAGAAATTAATAAGTGAAACAGAAAATATGTAGGAAATCTCAGTCCTTTTTGATAGAAATGATTCAGTAGATGTGCTCATGAGGAGAGCACATGTGCTTTTGAGGAGACTCAAAAGACAGGGTCACCCATTTGCATATGATGTTTCTGGGAGGACGCTGCTAACTTGATATATTTTAAAATAGTTTTTGGAAAGACACTGCAAACTTACATCTTTTACTAAAACATATTACCCAACTAGAATGACTATTATATGTTTTCATTCGTGAGAGCTTTTTTCTCAAAGTATTCTTCAGAATAAGGTTTCCCTGATGATTTTTTTTAAATCATGAAATAAGTTTGGGAAATACTGAATTAAACAACATTAAGCAAATTTCTGTAAACTTCAGAGAGTTTTCAGCATGTTTTACACATTATGATTCCTCAAAAATGGAGTTATAGCATGTGCTGATTTTGGAAGTTATTTGATTACATTCCTCCAGATTTTTCTTATTCCTCACATAAATAGTAGTTTTTATTGTATGCTGGTCATTGTGAGTGATAAGGGTTAGAAACTGAATTCTGTTTATTAAAAGTATTGCATTTTATAAGTTTTACTCCAACAAACAGTTAAATGACTGGCACACCATATGTTCTTGTGGAAAACTGGCTTTAGACATTATTGTAGTAATCTATTTTTGTTAGTGTTCCTTAACCACTTGTTCTAATGTTTTTAACCCTGGGGTATGGTCTTTGTTATTAAAATATGAGTCCTCGTGGAGGACTTTCACTGAAGTTTGAAAGGCTTCAGTTCAGTGCAGTTGAGTCGCTCAGTCGTGTCTTTGCGACCCCATGAATCGCAGCACGCCAGGCCTCCCTGTCCATCACCAATTCCCGGAGTTCAAACAAACTCATGTCCATCGAGTTGGTGATGCCATCCAGCCATCTCATCCTCTGTCGTCCCCTTCTCCTCCGGTCCCCAATCCATCCAGCATCAGAGTCTTTTCCAATGAGTCAACTCTTCGCATGAAGTGGCCAAAATATTGGAGTTTCAGCTTTAGCGTCAGTCCTTCCAAAGACACCCAGGACTGATCTCATTTAGAATGGACTGGTTGGATCTCCTTGCAGTCCAAGGGACTCTCAAGAGTCTTCTCCAACACCACAGTTCAAAAGCATCAAATCTTCAGCGCTCAGCCTTCTTCACAGTCCAACTCTCACATCCATACATGACCACAGGAAAAACCATAGCCTTGACTAGACAGACCTTTGCTGGCAAAGTAGTCTCTCTGCTTTTTAATATGTTATCTAGGTTGGTCATAACTTTCCTTCCAAGGAGTAAGCGTCTTTTAATTTCATGGCTGCAGTCACCATCTGCAGTGATTTGGACCCCCCAAAAATAAAGTCTGCCACTGTTTCCCCAACTATTTCCCATGAAGTGATGGGACCAGATGCCATGATCTTAGTTTCTGAATGTTGAGCTTTAAGCCAACTTTTTCACTCTCCTCTTTCACTTTCATCAAGAGGCTTTTTAGCTTCTCTTCACTTTCTTCCATAAGGGTGGTGTCATCTGCATATCTAAGGCTATTGATTGATATTCCTCCTGGCAATCTTGATTCCAGCTTGTGCTTCTTTCATCCCAGGGTTTCTCATGATGTACTCTGCATAGAAGTTAAATAAACAGGGTGACAATATACAGCCTTGACGTGCTCCTTTTCCTATTTGGAACCAGTCTGTTGTTGCATGTCCAGTTCTAACTTTTGCTTCCTGACCTGCATATAGGTTTCTCAAGAGGCAGGTCAGGTGCCTGGTATTCCCATCTCTTTCAGAATTTTCCACAGTTTCTTGTGATCCACACAGTCAAAGGCTTTGGCATAGTCAATAAAGCAGAAATAGATGTTTTTCTGGAACTCTCTTGCTTTTTCCATGATCCAGCGGATGTTGGCAATTTGATCTCTGGTTCTTCTACCTTTTCTAAAACCAGCTTGAACATCTGGAAGTGCACAGTTCACGTACTGCTGAAGCCTGGCTTGGAGAATTTTGAGCATTACTTGCTAGCGTGTGAGATGAGTGCAATTGTGCGGTAGTTTGAGCATTCTTTGGCATTGCCTTTCTTTGGGATTGGAATGAAAACTGACCTTTTCCAGTCCTGTGGCCACTGCTGAGTTTTCCAAATTTGCTGGCA
>NW_011494866.1:205502-212535 GCF_000754665.1 Bison bison bison | reverse complement strand
TTATCCTGGTTGTGAAGATCTTTTTTGTACAGTTCTTATGTGTATTCTTGCCACCTCTTCTTAATATCTTCTGCTTCTTTTAGGTCCATATCATTTCTGTCCTTTATCGAGCCCATCTTTGCATGAAATGTTCCCTTGGTATCTCTAATTTTCTTGAAGAGGTCTCTAGTCTTTCCCATTCTGTTGTTTTCCTCTATTTCTTTGCATTGATCACTGAGGAAGGCTTTCTTATCTCTCCTTGCTATTTGGAACTTTGAATTCAGATGCTTATATCTTTCCTTTTCTCCTTTTCTTTTCACTTCTCTTCTTTTCACAGCTATTTGTAAGGCCTCCTCAGACAACCATTTTGCTTTTTTGCATTTTTTCCCATGGGGATGATCTTGATCCCTGTCTCCTGTACAATATCACGAGCCTCCATCCATAGTTCATCAGGCATTCTGTCTATCAGATCTAGTGCCTTAAATCTATTTCTCACTTCCACTGTATAATCATAAGGAATTTGATTTAGGTCATACCTGAATGGTCTAGTGGTTTTCCCTACTTTCTTCAATTTCAGTCTGAATTTGACAATAAGGAGTTCATGATCTGAGCCACAGTCGGCTCCCAGTCTTGTTTTTGCTGACTGTATAGAGCTTCTCCCTCTTTGACTGCAAAGAATATAATCAATCTGACTTTGGTGTTGACCATCTGGCGATGTCCATGTGTAGTCTTCTCTTGTGTTGTGGGAAGAGGGTGTTTGCTATGACCAGTGCATTCTCTTGGCAAAACTCTATTAGCCTTTGCCCTGCTTCATTCCATATTCCAAGGCCAAATTTATTTGTTACCCCAGGTGTTTCTTGACTTCCTACTTTTGCATTCCAGTCCCCTATAATGAAAAGGACATCTTTTTTGTGTGTTAGTCCTGAAAGGTCTTGTAGTTCTTACTGGAGAAGGGAATGGCCAACCACTTCAGTATTCTTGCCTTTAGAACCCCATGAACAGTATGAAAAGGCAAAATGGTAGCATACTTGCGGGGAGCGAGCTCTGCCCCTGGCAAAGGTCATGGGAAGGAGGCTTGGCATACGCAAAGGCGGGATCAAGCCTCAGGAGTCTCCCTGGAAATTCTCGAGCAATCTACCCCCAAAACCAGAGTCTGCCTACTTTCTGCTTTGTGCTTTCACCTACACCTCTGACTTTACAGGGGGCTGTCCCCCATTACCTCTGTCTGAAAAAAAGAGTTAGCTTAAAGCTCCAGTTAATAATTCCTGGGTGTGACAGTGTTTAACCTACAAACTCCTTTGGAAATCCTCTAGCCTGCCTGAATAGGTTTTTCCGGCCACATGTGATTGTTCAGAGCCTCCCAACTGTGAGAGGCAGGAGATGTTCTAAACTGTCTAAACACAGATTCTTTTGAGTAGTTAAAAGATTGATTAGAAATTGTATTGGTGAAGGGATTTTCACTTGTTGGGCCAATGTTTGCTGCTAAGTTTCCATATCCCTTACCTGCTGTGTCCCTGGCAGTGTATTGATTAATATAATTGGTGTAAGTAGTAGCTTTAATGT
The DNA here is from genome assembly GCF_000754665.1 of Bison bison bison. Classification (NCBI taxonomy): domain Eukaryota; kingdom Metazoa; phylum Chordata; class Mammalia; order Artiodactyla; family Bovidae; genus Bison; species Bison bison. The sequence goes on along the minus strand of NW_011494866.1, from coordinate 210,993 downwards.
TTGTAACCTGGGACCCTTGAGTTAATTCTTTTTCTTGTTATAGCCCACTACATCTTTGCGCTGTAGGAATGCAACTTTATCTAATGCTTTTGGAAGGTGGCTCCAGACCAATCACCTTTAGAGAAAAATAAGTTTTCTGAAGAAAAGGTCTTAAAATGTTAACAGGCCTCCGGGCCAGAAGATGATGCAAATCACCTAAGCTTTTGCATATGATAAGTTTGCAGGAAGAAAGCCTGGCTTGCTGCAAGACTCTACCCCTTCCCCCATTATCCTCTATGCATAACTTAAGGTATAAAAACTACTTTGGAAAATAAAGTGTGGGCCTTGTTCACCGAAACTTGGTCTCACCATGTCGTTCTTTCTCTTACCTTCTGGCTGAATTATTCAGCCTCTTTTCTCCACTGAATTTCCTCACTGAGCTATCCTTATTCTATTACTCTTTATATCCTTAATTAACATTTAATTAAGCAGTTGTTTCCTGATCCTCGCCGACGCCGTCCCCGCTTCGAATTCCCTGGATCCACCAGGGCTGGACCCCGGCACATACTGAAAGAGGAACTCCCCAAGTCAGTAGTTGCCCAATATGCTACTGGAGATCAGTGGAGAAGTAACTCCAGAAAGAATGAAGGAATGGAGCCAAAGCAAAAACAATACCCAGTTGTGTATGTGACTGGTGATAGAAGTAAGGTCTGATTTTGTAAAGAGCAATATTGCATAGGAACCTGGAATGTTAGGTCCATGAATCAAGGCAAATTGGAAGTGGTCAAACAGGAGATGGCAAGTGTGAACGTCGACATTCTAGGAATCAGCGAACTAAAATGGACTGGAATGGGTGAATTTAACTCAGATGACCATTATATCTACTACTGTGGGCAGGAATCCCTTAGAAGAAATGGAGTAGCCATCATGGTCAGCAAAAAGTGTCCAAAATACAGTATTTTGATGCAATCTCAAAAACTTGAAAGGCTTACCAAGCCCCTATTTCAGGTTTCTAGGTGTTTCTCTCCTTGGGAACTTCACTCATGCATAGTATTTTAGATGTTACCCCAATGTGTATCTTATGCATATTTTAATGTACACCATTTATAAAAACTTCGTTTCCTGAATTTCACCTCTAAATTTTATAGCCTCACTGGCAACCTTGAACTCAGATCTCTGATTCAACAGCCCAGTAAAACAGATACTTTCTCCTTGAGTTGGTCTCCTATATGCAACCTGATGGGTTCTAACTCCCTTTTTAATAGTGCTCTTTGTGTTCTATTGAGCACACTTTAGTGATAGCTACTAAATAATGCAATTCATTGAATTTAACATACTCTAAAACACTTGTACTCAAACAATATGTCCTTATTAAAGATGATGTGAAATTTAAAGAAAGCAAAGAAAAAATTATATATTTACCTGAGATAAATATTACCAACATTAATATTTTGTTATATTTTCTTCTGGTATATTTTTATATCCATAGCACTTTTAAATACATGGTTTTTATTACACTTTATGTTAAATATTATAACATGCCCCTCACACTTAGAAATACTATAAGTAGATTTCTACATGAAGGAGTAGATTTCTTAATGGTTTCATAAATATTCCAGCAGGTTTATTTGGCCATTCCCTATTTTTTAAATTAGCTTTTTAAAAGTCTCTCTAAGTTTCATGTTTTTATAAATTCTGAGACAATTTAGCTTATAAGCATATTTTAAATTAAGAGTATTTTTTCCATAAGGTATTTTCTGAGAGTTATGCTTTCTAGGTCAAAAGATATAAGCCTATTTTAGGCCTAATAAAAACACATTAAAATAGCAATATATGCAAAATTCTTCCACAGGACCCTATTATATTTGTGCATTGGTGTTTTGAAAAATAAAAATGCTAACACAATAAGTAATCAGGTTGTTACAGTGTTTCCATTTGCATTTTTGTGGTCGGCAGTAAGTATGCATATTTTCAGATTTGTTTAATTAGTATAATCTCTTTTCTGTTAATTAACTTTTAATAACTAAAATATTGTGGTGGTCACAGTATTATTATCATTAATTTGTATGAAGTTTTATAAGTTTAAACCTTAACCATTTATAAATACAAGTATTTTCCCCAGGTTTTCATTGCTGAATCATGTATCTAAGCTATTAGAGTAATACATTTTTTATTAAAAACATCCTTAACTAGTACAATCTTCTGCTTGTGATATTCTTTTTTAATCGGTCTTGTTTCTTCTTTCTTCACCTCCTGTCTCACTTGGAATGGGTCTCTATTAAGCCACCAAGAGAATAATTTTAAAACATAAATCATATCACATCATTCCCTAATCAAAACCATCCCACCCCAGAGGAAAATCCAGAATCCTTTACATAATTCCTAAGGCCTTGTATGATATCAAACATCTATAAATCTTCTTCTTATTCAATCCACTCAATCCCCTTACTTCAATCCCCTTGAAGGAGGAAACAGACAGAACAGGCTCCATCTTGAAAGCAGGACTCCATCTTGGGCCATACTGTGGACTTTGAGCTATATGCCCAGTATCTTGCCTGGCAACCCACTCCAGTATTCTTGCCTGGAGAATCCCATGGATGGAGAAGCCTGGTAGGCTGCAGTCCATGGGGTCACACAGAGTCGGACACGACTGAAGCGACTTAGCAGCAGCAGCCCAGTATCTATGGAAACGACATACCAACTGGAAAACCAGACCCCCAGGATGGAAAAGCCCCAGGGCTCATACCTAGACTCTCCGTTGCCTAAAAGAATACCTTAATTATCTGTGTTACCAAATAGAATCATAAATTCTATTATGCTTATTGGGGTATGACCACAGGCCTATTGATAATTGTCCACTGTTAACTACCTAGGCCTAAGGCATATGAGTCACAGGTTAACTTTGATTGTATCTTTCTTTTCCTTTGTTCAGACTAGTTTCAGAGAATTTAGGGAGGTGGGTTTGAGCATGTACACTTAGGGTTTATAAGGTTTTTACAAAAACTGGTCTTGGCTAAGAGGAGACTCTACCTTAGGCCCACCGGTGTAATAAACTGCACTCCACTATCTGCATTGTCCTGAGTGAGTTTGTTTGCTGGAATGCGTGGCTATAACACCCTTACCTGGCCTTCTTACCTTTCCTGGAAACTCAATGCATATTTCCACCTTGGGGCCTTGTATTAATATTCTTTTAAACTAATCAACCTGCCCAAATATTCATATGGCTCAATTCCTTTCTTTATTTAGATCTCCTTTTAAACAACAAATCTTCAGAGAAGTTTTATCTATGATAGCTTCACATCATTCTTCATCCCAATCTCTTTTTTAAGGAGTCATAGTATATCCCGTATTTTCAGACACACAGACACATACACACACACACACACACACACACACACACACACACACGCACACTTTTGTTTCGCTCATTAGATTAGAAGCTCTGAGAGGTTGGGGGTTTTTTGTTTGTTTTTTTTCTCTCTCTCCCTCCCTTCCTCCCTATTTCCTCTTCTTTCTTTCTTTCTTCCTTTATTTCTTTCTTTTTATTGTTGAAATCATTGGACCTAGAATAATATCTGCATCAAAGAACTAGAAGAACCTTAAAAATATATGAAAGAAATGAATTACAATCATTATAACATTTGGACATAATTTTGTTTTTAGAATTTATTATAGATCTTATAGAATTTATAATAAATTTTTGAATTTAACATTTAGAGTAACTACGGAAATATTTATTCAATGTTTCACTTGACTTTCTTCTAAGCATTTCTTATGTCATTACATAGTCCATAGTCTTCATACTGAAGATTATTTCTCAATTATAACTGAATATCACACCAAAGTTATACTATTTAATTAAAAATTTAGCTTAGATATTTTGTTAATTAATAGGTTTATCATCTAAATTCATTAGTACAATTATGTTACTTTAAGTTAGTTTAAAGTAAATTCACATTTTCTTGTTCTTTAAAACTTTACATTTTTGAAAACCATTTGTTTTTAAAAATTATTAAAAGTAAACTGTTTCTAAAGTGTATTCAGATCAGATCAGATCAGTCGCTCAGTCGTGTCTGACTCTTCGTGACCCCATGAATCGCAGCATGCGAGGCCTCCCTGTCCATCACCAACTACCGGAGTTCACTCAGACTCACGTTCATCGAGTCAGTGATGCCATCCAGCCATCTCATCCTCTCTCGTCCCCTTCTCCTCCTGCCCCCAGTCTTTTCCAATGAGTCAACTCTTCGCATGAGGTGGCCAAAGTACTGGAGTTTCAGCTTTAGCATCATTCCTTCCAAAGAAATCCCAGGGCTGATCTCCTTCAGAATGGACTGGTTTTGCTCAAATCCAATATATTGCTATAGTTTCTTTCTCTTGCAAAAGCTTCTTTCTGTGTACATTTTTCTTGACTGAGTTTTCCAGTTATTTTCTAGTGTTACTTTAAAACAATACAACCTCTGTATTTTTGAATGCTGCTATTTTTCAGCTTGTTAATTTACTTAGATTACTTTTTTCCTCTACCATTTGACTTACTCAACTCAGCTAATTTTTTTCCTTTCTATTTTCAGATAATGAGAGCATTTAGATTTATAAAGTTATCTTGGTTCAAATTCAATTAATTTTTGTCTGTGTTTGTTTTTAAATATTGACTAAACAGTATATTAAATTCCACCTTGATACAATATTTACCAAAAGGATGCTTTTGAATATTCAAAGAGTAGAAAATTTTTAATTATTTATTTGATGAAAGTTTTAGTTAGAAAGTTTCTAATTAAACTATTCTAGAAACTAAAAAGTAGTTTCTAAAAACTATTCAGTTTTAATTAGAAAGTGCACCTAATAAATTTCCTTTTACTGTTTTCTAGGTATTTATGGAGCTAAATCTGATCATTTTTATTGTTTCCTTTGGTATATTATTTTTATTTTAGTACTATTTTATTGACTTTATTAATGCTAGAATGGTTATTTTTAAATTGTCTGTTTCTTTACCATAAAGTGAAGCTTTATATCATTTATGTTTTCACCTTTAAATCTTACATATAGATCTATTACTTGTTTGTGTCTCCATGACTATTATTTTCCTTTTTGTTTTAACCTTACTATGTCATATTGTCTTAAATCACATAGGCAAATTATGGATTTTTTTAAAATATAAAATTTTTTAAATGACTTTTCATAAAGAGGTATAATTAATGTCATACATTTTCTTGACTACTATGATTAAATAGATATATGTATATATGTATAAGGCTTTTTGAAACCAGAAAAATAAATGCTGTACCCATTTATCAAAGATGAAGAATATTTGTTTTGCTAGTCAGTTTTCTTCACTGAAAATCTAAGATTTTAACATCCAGAGTTAATGTGTGTATATATACATATATAGTTAATTTAAAATTGTATACTGTCATTTTTCCATCTATTGTGATCACCAGAGACCAAATTGCCAACATCCGCTGGATCATGGGAAAAGCAAGAGAGTTCCAGAAAAACATCTATTTCTGCTTTATTG
>NW_011494866.1:182896-205398 GCF_000754665.1 Bison bison bison | reverse complement strand
TTGAGAAACCTCTATGCAGGTCAGGAAGCAACAGTTAGAACTGGACATGTAACAACAGACTGGTTCCAAATAGGAAAAGGAGCACGTCAAGGCTGTATATTGTCACCCTGCTTATTTAACTTATATGCAGAGTACATCATGAGAAACGCTGGGCTGGAGGAAGCACAAGCTAGAATCAAGATTGCCAGGAGAAATATCAATAACCTTAGATATGCAGATGACACCACCCTTATGGCAGAAAGTGAAGAGAAACTAAAAAGCCTCTTGATGAAAGTGAAACAGGAGAGTGAAAAAGTTGGCTTGAAGCTCAACATTCAGAAAACAAAGATCATGGCATCTAGTCCCATCACTTCATGGGAAATAGATGGGGAAACAGTTGAAATAATGTCAGACTTTAGTTTTGGGGGCTCCAAAATCACTGCAGATGGTGACTTCAGCCATGAAATTAAAAGATGCTTACTCCTTGGAAGGAAAGTTATGACCAACCTAGATAGCATATTAAAAAGCAGAGATATTACTTTGCCAATAAAGGTCCGTCTAGTCAAGGCTATTGTTTTTCCAGTGGTCATGTATGGATGTGAGAGTTGGACTGTGAAGAAAGCTGAGTGCCAAAGAATTGATGCTTTTGAACTGTGGTGTTGGCGAAGACTGTTGAGAGTCCCTTGGACTGCAAGGAGATCCAACCAGTCCATCTTAAAGGAGACCAGTCCTGGGTGTTCTTTGGAAGGACTGATGCTGAGGCTGAAACTCCAATACTTTGGCCACCTCATGCGAAGAGTTGACTCATTGCAAAAGACCCTGATGCTGGGAGGGATTGAGGGCACTAGGAGAAGGGGATGACAGAGGATGAGATGGCTGGATGGCATCATCGCTCGATGCACATGAGTTTGGGTGGTCTCCGGGAGTTGGTGATGGACAGAAAGGCCTGGCATGCTGTGATTCATGTGATAGCAATGAGTTGGACAGGACTGAGTGACTGAACTGAAATGAACTGATTGTGATCACAATTTCAATAGTTATTTAGAAACATCCCCACACATTCAATGATTTCATTGATCACAAATACTAGTACCTTTCTATCTTGTTTTTCATACTTTTTGGTTTACTTATTAGGAGTCATTCATACAGCTTATATATTTGAATCATTTTTTCTGAAATAATACACATTAATAATATGTTTTTATAGACCCTGAATGTATAAAAAGTTATTCCTTTTAGCTGCAACTTGATTAGAAGAGAATTCTGAGTTATGGCCTCTATCCCTTAATTCACGTATTGCGCTAGTCGTCTCTTATATTTGTGCGTGTGTTTTAGTCGCTCAGTCATGCCCAACTCTTTGGGACGCCATGGACTATAGTCTGCCAGGCTCCTCTGTCCATGGAATTTTCCAGGCAATAATACTGGAATGGATTACCATTTCCTACTCCAGGGGACTTTCCCCACCCAGGCATCTAATCCATGTCTCTTGCGTCTCCTGCCTTGGAAGGCAGATTCTTTACCATTGCACCACCAAGGTCCACTTTCCGAGTTAAAGCATATTCTCTTCATCTAGGCTGATGGTTCCCAAACCCAAAGTAGTGAAAGACAATAAGGTGACCCACAATGATCCAAGCCTTCATGTAATTCTTTTCCCTGGCCTATCGGTAGAGTTCATGATTTGCTTCTAACTAGTTTTTATATAATACATGGCAAGGTAATGGGATGCTCCCCCCAAAATTATATTTTGTTGTGCTAAGACTCTGTCTGAGGAGACTGGAAAAAGAAATTCTACTGGTCTTGATGAAATATATAACAATGTTATGAATGTTATACCTGTGAAGACAGTCATACAATGGGGATCTTGTGAGCAATATTTAGGGACCTAAATGGGCCTCCAGCTATCACCCAACAAAATGTCGGGTATTTCAGTAGACAGCCGCATGGATGAGGATCCTACCAGTAATCTGGATGTACTTGAGAACAGATCCTTTCCTACTTGAACCTTTAGATGAAAATAAAGCACAACCGAAAAACTTGAGTACAGCCTTGTGAGATCTTGAGCTCATAATACAGCTAAATCATGGCTGACCCATATAAATTGTGAGATAATCCTGTATTTCTATGACTACTAAATTTATGATAATTTGTTATGCAGCAGTAGAAAACTAATATATATGATATTTATATAATTAACCTAGAGGATGTGGTTAAAGACACATATTCTGTACATTTTTAAAGTATTTTTAAACTCAATCATGATATCTGGAGATAGAAACATGCTTAAAAACATTTTTTTTCCATAGAGCATGCTTGAGAATAACTCTCAGAAGAGTATTTGAAAATGAGTGCTCTAAACACTACAATAAAGAAAATATATTTTAGTAAAGCACAAGTTAGATGTTAGAATGTGGGGTATAGGAAAAATCTGAAGTGTATTCATGTGAATGGCTTAAATCTGAGCCTCTATCTGTGGGGCAAATACATCTAAAGGGATAACCTTTTTCATTCTGAACTAAATAAACTGAAAGAAGTAGAAGACAAGACAAGACTGGAAGTCTGAGAAATTTATTGAAGGAAATGCTTGCAAATCATAAAAGAAGCTGGAGTTGTCAGTGAGAGGCTTTAGACAGTGATGCAGAATCTTAACATTTAACCCCACTGCTGGGCATACACACTGAGGAAACCAGAAGGGAAAGAGACACGTGTACCCCAAGGTTCATCGCAGCACTGTTTATAATAGCCAGGACATGGAAGCAACCTAGATGCCCATCAGCAGATGAATGGATAAGAAAGCTGTGGTACATATACACAATGGAGTATTACTCAGCCATTAAAAAGAATCCATTTGAATCAGTTCTAATGAGGTGGATGAAACTGGAGCCTATTATACAGAGTGAAGTAAGCCAGAAAGAAAAACACCAATACAGTATACTAACGCATATATATGGAATTTAGAAAGATGGTAACAATAACCCTGTGTACGAGATAGCAAAAGAGACACTGATGTATAGATCAGTCTTATGGACTCTGTGGGAGAGGGAGGGGGAGAGGGTGGGGAGATTTGGGAGAATGGCATTGAAACATGTATAATATCATGTATGAAACGAGTCGTCAGTCCAGGTTCAATGCATGATACTGGATGCTTGGGGCTGGTGCACTGGGATGACCCAGAGGGAGGGTATGGGGAGGGAGGAGGGAGGAGGGTTCAGGATGGGGAGCACGGATATACCTGTGGCGGATTCATTTTGATGTTTGGCAAAACTAATACAATATTGTAAAGTTTAAAAATAAAATAAAATTAAAGAAAAAAAAAAAAGATGAAGAGGCAGAAAAAACCAAGGAGAATAAATATTTCTAAGCCCCCCCCCAAAAAAAAGAAAAAAGAAAAAGGAGTGAACTCAGGTAAAGGAAAAGAAATGTGGTGCTCATCCTATCTTCTCAGGCCTCAGCCCGATACTAAGGGTTCCTTAATCTATGATAATACTCAAGCAAAAGTTTCTTATTCATGCAGGAGAGGCCCAGCAGCAAAGGCCACCATGTTATTATCTGGGAATAACCTGAGTGTGGCTTCCATGTTCCTGTCTAGGTGAATTCAGTGATAAAGCAATGGTATGCTCAGTCAGCTCTGATCTTTAGAGCAATCCATCTTAAGAGTATCTGAGAGACACATCTTCATGGCCACATTTTAAATTAAGTTCTGTCACATTCTCCTTAGATACGTGTAGCCCAACATACCTAAATCAGGGTTTTTTTTCTTTTGCCTATAATCTGCTGAGAAACATGCTTCTTCTCTCCAGCAAAAGAATAAAATGAATGTTCTGTTCAAGGAAAATCACCTGCATATTCCAAATGGAAATTTTCCAAATTGGCTTTATCAGTTCAGACTTTGGATGACTATACCATTTGCAAAGAAGCATCGACTCACACTCATATTGATAAACTTGTGATAATATTGTACACCATTCAATTCATTTCACATCAATTAAAACAGGTTCTATCACCTCATTCCTACAGAGTTCTGTTAAGTTCTTACCTTCTCCTTTCCATGCTACTTTCTTCCTCCACATTTTTCTTCAAATCTGTTTCTGTGTTTAAGGTAAAATGACAAGCAAAATCATGAAATTAGAACATTTTAGAAATTCCAAAAAATACTGTTGAATCCATAGTAGGACCAAGTTTTATTTTCAAATGAACTTATACTAACAGAATTTTAAAATAGAACTATCTATTCTCATGAACAGATGCTTTGTCATTTCTATGTTACTTTAAGAACTCAATTTGCTCTGCAGTAAACACATATCAGATGCCTTTAAGATATCAATTTAGCAATGTATATAAAACATATTTTGGGTTCAAAGAACTTGAAATCTTATAGAATGAGACTATGAATATAACTATAGTGTGTTAACAGTAGTGATATATTTAAAAACTGTGGAATAGAAAGTGTTAAAGAAGTTCAAAGAAAGATTCCCCATTATTCTGAGAAAATCAAGGATGGCATTCAGAAGTTGATGTTTGAACTGCAGCTTAAAAAATGGGCTACATTTGAGATATGAGAAATGGTTAGGGTGTGTAGCACCTGCAATCCAGGAAGAAAGAAAACTTATCAGGTTAAGTATTATTTACATTCAAAGAGATCTATATTCCCCTTTTAATGTTCTCATTTAGGGCTCAGATTAGCCAGTTAATAGAGTAGTGGCCACTCAGACTTTGCAGTCTTGGTAAACACTGTATTCAATTCCAATCCCCAGAGCAGCATAGTATGTTTAATTGAAGATATGGTAATTCTGGGTTATTTTGCTGCAGATTTTAGAAGATTTTTAAAAGGCAAAACCCATTAGACTAGTTGCATTATATCAAAGGAAAAAAGATAGGGGTTTTATGAAACATACTGCCCCTTAGGAGGAGCTAAATTCCTCTCATGGCACTCATGAGGGCGGTTATTTGAGCTTTCAGAACTCTATTTCAGTATTAATTTTGAACTGAATGCTTCAGCTAATTCTGTGTGCTGTTTGAGCTTTGCTGGAAGGATGAATTTGCAAATGTGAACACAGAGAATGCTCTTTATTTTATGGTATTTAAAAAACTTAGATTGATGATGTCTTTTTAACTTATTTTGTCTGCCAAGTGTAGATTTTCAGGATGGCTGTTAAAGTTTTGTCTGCATCATAAATGGGCTACTAGCTGGAATATTTCTTTGTTACCGCATGTTTTTAGGAAAGCATTTGTTTTAGAGTTACTTCCATGTATGGCTGTTTTCCCCTTTATATATATATATATATTTTTTTTTTCCCTCATAGAAAAACTTTATTGGAAAGCAGGGAAAACTACCAAGATATGAATGAAGACAAAAAATAAAAAAAGTTTAGACATAAAGTGTATGACCTTGGTTTAAGTGGAAATGGAACCGTTTGGTGGTTTGTAGTTAGTGACCTATCGGATTTTTGTCTGACTCATCTTTGTAGCTGAGTAATGTTTAAAATAAAACTAAGAATTCAAAAGTGCTTTCTGTATTCCACCTTCTATCAATATATCTCAGTGAAGCATAAAATAGCTATGGAATGACCCTTAAAAATATTTGTTGTAAGAGATTAGAGACTCTTTTTTAGGTTGTTTCATATCAGTATCATGATTATGTAGGCATGTGGTTCAACTCTTATAATAAATGACCCTTGTGAGAGTTTCATTTTAATTGTCCTTGCTTAGAGAGAGCAGACTTTGAGTGGGGGAAGGGGGCTCAATCTGTCAATAAGCACACTGATTCTGTTTATACAAACTGTAAATATAGTAACAGAGCAGGTCAGTGGTTGCTTACTGATGTTACAGAGGCAAGGGAAATTACTATGTTCGTTATCTTGGTTGTGGTAATGGTTTCATAAGTGTATACATATATCAAAATGGTCAAATCGTACACCTTAAATTACACACATTTTCAATCAATTAGACTGCAATAATGCTGTTTAAAATAGTTTTAAAAATACTGCTCCCTTGTTGCCTTACTTTATATGTTGGTTTTGAAAATTCTGCCAATCTTCTTTTGACTTTTTAATTTACTTTCCTGGAAGCCTTGAAAAAAATGTTTTATTAAAATATGTTTCAGAGCTAATTATTCTGGGTTAATTTTTCCAGGTAATTTGAGAGGTTTTTCAATATGCAGATTCACATCTTTTTCTATTTCTGGTTGGCATAAGAGTTTTAAAGATTTAGAACTTTAAACATTTTTAAATTGGTCCCCTGTTTAAGTTTCCTTCATCAAAAATTTCAATAATATGAAAATTATTCCTTCTCTCTGTCTTCCATTTCCACTATTTTCCCAATCATTCTCATTTTTTCTTTATGTTATTTTCATTTTCTTTTTTTTAAATTGCATTTTCATTTGCGCCTACTTTAATTTTTCCTGAACTTTAGTCTCTTTCCTTGTCTCAGATCCAATTGCTAGCACTGAATTCCTCTTTGCTGCACTGGGTTCTCTTAAATGCTCAGAAACCAGAGCATTTGTGAGGCTAAATTGTTTATTTTTCTTCTTTTTTGTGGTTGCATTGTTTTGTACTTCCTCTTGTATGATGTCTGAAATAATTTTTTTTTTTTTTGGTCTAGTTTTTCAATTTTTTTTATCATGGTAGTGCAATGATAATGTTTTTATAATGCAATTTAAAAAAGACCTTTGTTGATGATTTCCCAAGGTGTGGCTTATTAAATCTTCTCTAATATATTTTTCAGTAATTCTAATACTTTTGATTTCACTTCCTTATTGATAATTGGGGGTGCATCCTCAGTCTATTTATTATTTATAAATGCTATGTGTTCTAACATTCAAATGTACTGCCTCCATTGTGGCAACGTGCCTTCACACTCAATTGAATTCACCAAAGAATATAATAAAAGCATAAAGTCCTCTGGTTTTTATTTAAGCAGTAGCAAGCTGGGAAGAGTGTAACTTTTATCATTAAAGCCATAAAAAATTCAGATAACAATTTTTCTTACATGTATCAAAAATCTTAGGGTAATTAAACTAGCCTAAAATCTAATGAAAAAAAGGATTCTCAAAGGAGAGATATGCCAAAGAAAGCATGCACTAGTCAAAGTTAAACAAGCAATAAAGATTTTAATCAAGGCTATTCCAATAGGAGAGAGAGTCCAGAGCTCAATTCCATAGAAGCAAAGGGCAAGAAAGTTTTTAAGTCCTGGGGTGAGCTAGTAGAAAATTAGTGACAGTGATGAGAGCAGTCATGGGCTATCTGTATTTGCTAACTGACATTATCTGGTGGTTCAGAAGGTAAAGAATCTTACTGCAATATGGGAGATCCCTCATTCAGGAAATTTCCCTAGAGAAGAGGGTGGCTACCCGCTCCAGTATTTTTGCCTGGAGAATCCCATGGACAGAGAAGAATTTCATGGATGCTAATCCATGGGGTTGCAGAGTTAGACACTACTGAGTGAATAACACTTTCACTTTCACAAAGGAAAAATAAACTTCATGTAGTTTTATGACAGGAAGTAATTTTGCGACTTGGGGCAAAACATCCACTGAAGATAGGCTAACTCCTACTCTTCCACAGAGATTGGGGAACAGGGACACTATCTTTCAAGATGAATACATTTCAGAAGGAGCACTCTAATTTCCTTGAGAAAGACATTCCTGGGTTGTAAAACTGGCAAGAGACTTTTTAAAAGATTTGCATCTCTAAGAGATGGAATAGTTTATAGTTAAAAGTTTTCTAAAGTAAACACTGTAAGAAATGCAAGGTCAGGGACCTAGAGTCACCAGAAAACCTGCCTAAGTTTGGTCATGCTGGTCAGATGGGATATAAGCACTTGTTTACCTAGGGCAGATAGAGTGTCACAAAAACTAGGAAGAATTCGGATCAGGTTTTCTGTAAGTTGATGGAAGTCAAGTAGCGTATGGTCTACAATGAAGATAATACTGCCGGAAGCCACAGATAGAGTGGAAATTATCACCAATTAGCAGGCTCTCCCCCACGAATCTCAACAGATGTACATGGGAAGGACTGAGGGCACAGCAGGAAACCACAGAAAACCTCCTGTGCCCAGACTTGAGGCAGAGAAGCCACAGTGCTATGCACAAGGCAGGATAGTGCCAGGATCCTTTGCCCTTTCTTACCTATGGGACAAAAGCTTATAAACCACTGAGGAAAGGGAGCAAGGTCTCTTTCTCGTAGGCCCAGAAGAAGACCCAGTATAGCTGTAGAGAAAGATCAGAAATTAACTGTCTTCTTCCAAGGGAGAGGCAAGCTACCATCCTGGACCTGTATCATTGGAAATCCCCCTCCTGCTAGGAAAGGGGCAGGCGCTTTGTGAAGATCCCACTTCTGAGAGCTAGTAATTCAAACTTTGTATCATCTCTTCTGACTGTCTGTCTAAATATCTATCCCATTTTAAGAATTTATTTGTGCATGATTTTCATTTTCTTCCTCAAAACAGCCTAATATATGTGAAGAATCTAGCATACAGAGCATCTTGTGTGTAATCAGTCACGTCCAACTCTGCAACCCCATGGGCTATGGCCTGTCAGGCTCCTGTGGTCCATGATATTTCCCAGGCGAAAATACTGGAGTGGATTGCCATTACCTTCTCCAGGGAATCTTCCAAACCTAGGGATTGAACCTGCATCTCTTGTGTCTCCTGCACAGATAGGCAGATTCTTTACCACTGCGTCTTACCAATAAGTACATTTTTTGGGGGAAAAAAAACCTAGCAAATGTTGTAGATAAGAGAGACTTGGGCATTCTCTTTCTTTTCCTGACCCTACTTCTGAATAAGGGATGTGAAAAACAATGATATAGAATCCTATTATTCCAGTTTTGTTGAAATTTCTTAGCCCATGAAGCCACCCCCACAGCATGGCCCCAGGATCATTTTGGTGCTGTCGGCAGTGATTAATATTGCTCAGCAAATGTTATTATCCCATCACATAATACTTCTGTTTAATTTCTTCTTGAACAATTGCATTGTCCTTTATGTTTTAATGCTGCTTATTATTAAAATATGAAAAGAGGCTTTGTTAGTATGAGTATACCATAGGGATCCAGCAAGAGTTTTCTAATCATTTGGTTTAGAGATGTTCAAAACTAGTAAGTTGTGCCCTTGGGCCCTGGTAATTTAGAGACACCATTGTAAGCACTTCAGGGAGGATAATAATAATGATTACGATGACAAAAACAACTAGAATAGCTAAAACGTTAATCCCTACCAGACTTGCATTCGTTACAATGATGATCATTTTACAGATGAAATTTCTGAGACAGTAAGTTTTAATAACTTATTCAAGATCATACAGTAAATAAGATGTTGGAATTGTTAAAATTCACATACAGACTGATGTAAAAAGACATGACCTTAAGGTTATTTTTCTAGGGGGGGGGGAGTGCAAATGTTGTTCCTCATATGAGCTAAGAAAAATAATATAAATGTTTTGATTAGCTATTATATTTCAGAATTTCAAGGATAATTTATTAAAAGGTACAGATTTCTAGGTTTCATACTTCCCCTTCCCCTAGACCTTCTAAACCAGAATTTCTCAGGGTGTACTTGAAGTATGTATTTTTAACAGGTAATCCTAGATAATTTTTATGCATAGAAAGTTGGTGAGCCCCACTGGCTCTAGCTAACTCTCCAGCACTTCATTAATAAGCTTGTTGGACAGCAGGTTTGGGGTGGCTTCTGAGGTTCTCTGTAATCTTCCAAGGTGGCACAGTGGTAAAGAATCAGCCTGGCAATGCAGGAGATGGAAAATAGCTAGTACAGGGAACTTCTCCAGCAGATTGTTGCAAGCTCAGCCACATCACACCAGTGTTGTAGCATCTGCTACCCTTGTCTGGCCTTGAATCATCTCACCAATTAGGAAAGCTTTCTGCAGCAGGACACTTCTAGGCAAATGTAAAACTAAAGTCCTACATAGCCAAAGGGCAAACAAGGAAGAATATGGATGAAGGAAGAAGTGATAAACAGGAATTACTTTCATTTTCTAGAGAAAAATTTTACCGTTAAAAAGAAATGAAATATAATGCATGTATTTACTTATTGATGGTAGTGGTCAATCTTTTGAGCATCTGTTACATGATTTGCTCTCTCCTGGATAATGTAGGTGTAGAAACAGTATATAGGAACCTACACAAATAATTTTAATAATTCACATTTGAATTGGTTCAAAATAGGAAAAGGAGTATGGCAAGGCTATATATATTCACCCTGCTTATTTAACTTATATGCAGAGTATATCATAAGAAACGCTGGATTGGAGGAAGCACAAGCTGGAATCAAGATTGCCAGGAGAAATATCAATAACCTCAGATATGCAGATGAACCACCCTTATGGCAGAAAGTGAAGAAGAACTAAAGAGCCTCTTGATGAAAGTGAAAGAGGAGAATGAAAAAGTTGGCTTAGAGCTCAACATTCAGAAAATGAAGATCATGGCATCTGGTCCCATCACTTCATGGCAAATAGATGGGGAAACAGTGGCTGACTTTATTTTTCTGGGCTCCAAAATCACTGCAGATGGTGATTGCAGCCATGAAATTAAAATATGGTTACTCCTTGGAAGAAAAGTTATGACCAACCTAGACAGCATATTAAAAAGCAGAGACATTACTTTGCCAACAAAGGTCTGTCTAGTCAAGGCTATAGTTTTTCCAGTAGTCATGTATGGATGTGAGAGTTGGACTAGCAAGAAAGCTGAGCGCTGGAGAATTGATGCTTTTGAACTGTGGTGTTGGATAAGACTCTTGAGAGTCCCTTGGACTGCAAGGGTATCCAATCAGTCCATCTAAAGGAGATCAGTCCTGGGTGTTCATTGGAAGGACTGATGCCGAAGCTGAAACTCCAATACTTTGGCCACTTGATGTGAAGAGCTGATTCATTTGAAAAGGCCCTGATGCTGGGAAAGATTGAGGGCAGGAAGGGAAGGAGACAACAGAGGATGAGATTGTTAGATGGCATCACCAACTCGATGGACATGGGTTTGGGTGACTCCGGGAGTTGGTGATGGACAGGGAGGCCTGG
The DNA here is from genome assembly GCF_000754665.1 of Bison bison bison. Classification (NCBI taxonomy): domain Eukaryota; kingdom Metazoa; phylum Chordata; class Mammalia; order Artiodactyla; family Bovidae; genus Bison; species Bison bison. The sequence continues at coordinate 194,399 of NW_011494866.1, read as the reverse complement.
CATGCTGCAGTTCATGGGGTCACAGAGTCGGAAACGACTGAGCGACTGAACACAAATAATTTTAATAATTCATGTTTGAATAGAATTTCATAGTTTATTATAAATATTTTGGCTTAAGTAATTTCATTTGACTCTCAAAAAACTCTTGATAATAGGCTAATAGTATTTTTTTTTCCATTTTAGCACATAGTTGGTGTTCATTGAATATACTTTTGATGCATTCAGAGATAACTAAACGATTAAAGAGTAATGATTCTTACTCCATAATCACTTTGCCTTTAGATCATATAAGCACTATATCTGTATCAATAGGTTTTTTATATTCTTCAAATTTGTCTGAACTTCTTCCAATTCTTCCAAATATTATTCCATTATACTCTTTCTTGACAACTTATTTATTTCTGTATCCTTAGCTCTAACATAATGCCAGTTAATGAAAGAATACAGCATGTTATTCTTGTGCTTAGGAGTTTCCTGTTTTATTGGAAACATGTCTCCTTTAAAAAATACATCAGAATACAGGGCAGTGTATAAGCAAGCCACATAACGTAAATCCATCAATCTTTTAAATATATGGAAAATTAAAGAAGCAATTGAATAGTTGTAGTAGGCAGAATGAGCCTAAAATGAGCCCCCAAATATGTCCCACTGTGGAGGTTTAGTCATTAAGTTTGTGTCTGACTCTTGTGACCCCAAGGACTGGACCATGCCAGACTTCTCTGTCCCTGGGATTCTCTAGGCAAGAATACTGGAGTGGGTTGCCATTTCCTTCTCCAGGAGATCTCCCCGACCCAGGAATCAAACCTGTATCTCCTGCATTGCAAGGAGACTCTTTACCTGACTCTTTACTTTATCTGAGCTATAGGAAAGCCCTTATGCCCCACTATGATCTCCCAAAACCTGTGAATATGGTGTGATATCACTCCCATGATTATACTATGTGACTGTAAAACAGGGAGGTTATCCAAATGAATCTGACTTAATCACAGGAGACATTACTTTCTCCAGCTGATGACAGAAGGGGAAGTGAGAGAGATTTGAAACATGAAAAGGATTTGAAGTGCCATTACTAGACTGAAGTGGGCCGTATGAGAAGTGTAGGTAGCCTTAGTTGCTGAGAGAGGCCCCAAGGTGATAGATAGCCAACAAGGAAATGGATACCCAGCCTGTTGCTGCAAGGAAGAAGTATGTCTGCTGAGAAGCTGAAATGTAGCTCACTTGGAGAAGAATCTTCCTGCACCACAGGAGACCACCTGAAATGCATAAGACCTGAGTTCAATCTCTGGGTTGGATCTGGAAGATACCCTGGAGAAGGAAATAGCAACCCACTCCATACTATTGCCTGGAAAATTCCATGGAAAGAGGAGCCTGGCAGGCTACAGTTCATGGGGTCGCAGAGAGTTGGACATGACTTAGTGACTAAACCACTGCACCACAGATTATTTCTCAGAACTTCCAGATAAGGACCCAGGCTGACCAACCCTTAATTTTGGCCATGTGTGATCCTGACCGTAGAACCCAGTGGAGCCTGACCATATGTCTGAGCTACAAAACCATGCCGTAATAAATGGGTGTTGTTTTAAGCCACCACAGTTGCAGTAAATTGCAGGAATAGAAAACTATAACAGAGGTGGTGGAGGTTTTCAATAAAGGATCATGGAACTTGTTTTTCTGAGGATGAAATGTGTTCACTGTAATAGTTTCCTATTCCTGTTGTAACAAACAGCAACAAATTTTAAAGCAAAAAAACCCCACAAATTTATTATCTTAACAGTTCAGAAGTTGAAAGTCAAAATTCAGTCTCACTGAGCTAAAATCAGGCAGAGATACTTACTTTCTGAAAGCTCCAGAGGAGAATTCACTTCTTTGCCTTTTCTAGTTCTAGAGGTGACTGTATTCTTTGCCTTGTGTACCCAGCCTCCATCTTCAAAGCCAGAAATGGCGCTTCAAATCTTTTTCACACTGTATTGTAACATTCTGACTCTGACATTTCTGTCTCCCTCTCCCATGTTTAGGGTCCCAAGTGATTTTAATGGTCCCACCTAGATAGATAACAAACAATAAGCTCTACATCTCGGTTCAGTTCAGTTCACTCGCTCAGTCTTGTCCAACTATGTGATCCCATGACTGCAGCACACCAGGCCTCCCTATCCATCATCAACTCCTGGAGTTCACTCAAACTCATGCCCATTGAGTTGGTGATGTCATCCAACCATCTCATCCTCTGTCGTCCCCTTCTCCTCCTGCCTTCAATCTTTGCCAGCATCAGGGTCCTTTCCAATGAGTCAGTTCTTCACATCAGGTAGCCAAAATATTGGAGTTTCAGTTCAACATCAGTCCTTCCAATGAATATTCAGGACTGATCTCCTTTAGATGGACTGGTTGGATACCCCTGCAGTCCAAGGGACTCTCAAGAGTCTTATCCAACACCACAGTTCAAAAGCATCAATTCTTTGGTGCTCAGCTTTCTTGATAGTCCAACTCTCACATCCATACATGACTACTGGAAAAACTATTGCCTTGACTAGACAGACCTTTGTTGGCAAAGTAATGTCTCTGCTTTTTAATATGCTGTCTAGGTTGGACATAACTTTTCTTCCAAGGAGTAAGCATCTTTTAATTTCATGTCTACAGTCACCATCTGCAGTGATTTTGGAGCCCCAAAAAATAAAGTCTGTCACCGTTTCCACTGTTTCCCCATCTATTTGCCATGAAGTGATGGGACTGGATGCCATGATCTTAGTTTTCTGAATGCTGAGCTTTAAACCAACTTTTTTCACTCTCCTCTTTGACTTTCATCAAGAGGCTCTTTAGATCTTCTTCACTTTCTGCTGTAAAGGTGGTGTTATCTGCATATCTGAGGTTATTGATATTTATCCTGGCAATCTTGATTCCAGCTTGTGCTTCATCCAGCCCAGCATTTCTCATGATATACCCTGCATACATATCAAGCAACACATTAAAAAATTCCATCTGCTAATTTAATTATGTAACCTGTCATATTCATAGGTTACTGGGATTAGAATGTAGACATATTTAGGAGGCCATTATTTTACCTACTGATAACATTTCAAAAAAATGATATGCTGGTCTGACAATGAATTGTGCAAAAATTGCCCTTGGTAAATTGTTAACTGTACTTATTTTCAATTATGTGTGAGATGTTTACTTATAAGTAGATTTTTTTTTCTTTCTGGAAAAAGAAATGTTTGTAAAGATAGTAAGCCTTGGCAGTCCATGAAATATTTGAATGCTTATACCTCCAAAGTTCTATCATGCTGTGAAATGTCCTCTTTATTGAGAACTGAGATGGCAGAATTTATAATAATAATTTCTTAAATAGTATAAGTCTTTAATGTTAAGAAGATACTTTTCCAGATATCATTCCATTTATTTATAATGACATCTTTGAAACTTTTGCTGACTTGTCTGGCCTGTGTTTCTCTCCTTTCTCAGAAGCAATTTAAAAATACTCTGGTCATAGTCTTCATAAGAGTGTATTTTGATAAATCTTTTAATATTTGTCATTGTGCTTAGTCACTCAGTTGTGTCTGACCTTGGGACACCATGGATTGTAGCCCTCCAGGCTCCTCTGTCCATGGGGATTCTCCAGGCAAGAATACTAGAGTGGGTTGCCATACCCTCCTCTAGGGATCTCCCCAACTCAGGGATCATATCTGCATCTCATGTCTCCTGCATTGCAGGATGACTCTTTACCATCTGAGCCTCCAGGGAAGCCCAAAATTTGTCATTAAGTGCACAGATATCTCTATATCACCAATATTTGGGTAGTACCTGCCACCTACCTATGCTGGTATACATTTACTGATACGGAATGCGTGTTGAATAAACCATTATTGCATAGAGAAGGAATAAATAGACTAGTAATGGTTTAGTCAGCATTACAGAACACTTTCCTCTGATTATGGTCCTAATATATTCGATTGAGATTTAACTAAAGTTTATCATAAATTATCAAGTAGGACAGTCTCTCCCATGATAACATTTGTGTGAAAATCTTAATTTGTTCAACCAAAGATAAGGCTTAGCTATATGATGTATGTGTTATACATTACAGCTTTTTATCTTATATTAATTCATGCTATGGACAAGCAAATATCTCTGCACATGTATCAATGAATAAATGTATGTCTTGATATGTTTAGTTTTGTTAGGGCCACATATAAGTCCATTTTAGCAAATAACGCTAAAACTTTTAAGGTATGGATTTAAGAAATTGCATCATTTTTGTTTGATTCAGCATAAAAACAGTGTTTTTTTACATGAATCTTTCTGTTACCTAGTCATTAAAAATCTCACCATGTAATGACATGAAAGTCCTTTGCTTAAATATGTCTTTTCTCATTTTCATTTTATTTTTATTTACCAAATATCTTTTTTACCTATGTGTCCCTTATTACTTCTTTCTGCTCCCACAAGCTCCTGACAGTTCAGATTTTCATAGATTTAGCTGTTTCATTCTCCTTACAATATCCAGGCACCAGAGTATGCTTATGAATGCTCTTTTATCTCTTTTACATATATTTTGCTAAGTAGGCACTTTAATGCCTTATGGTAACAAAAGATTAACATCTTTCTGTGATCTCATATACAAGTAATTTCTTACTTTCTGTTTTTAAAAGTCAAATGAAAACAGTGGTGTAAACAAACCAGAAGAAGGACCAGAAGAAAGAAGGTTTAGATCCTAGACGAATTTTCTATTCACTAGTTTTGTGACATTGGGAAAACTCCAAAGCCTTTCTGATTCTCAACTTTTCATATCTTTAAATTAATAGACTATCTCCTACATACATTAGAGATATGTCAAAAATAAAGAAGCTTTTTTCCCTTCTCCTCTTTCACTTTCATCAAAGGCTGTTTAGTTCTTCTTCACTTTGAGAATAATATAATAGGTACCAATTTACTTACTTAAGAATTAAGAACTTACAAATATTGAAGATTCTATACCATCTTCCCTAATCACATTCTCACTCATTTTTCCCTAAGGATAATCTTTAAAACTTCTTTTTATGAAGATCATTCCCATATGTATGTTTTTGAGTTTTACGACTTATGTTGATATATATTGTTTATTCTGAATGTTGCATTTTATCTTAAATTTGTTATTACAATGTGGCATTAAATGTTTTTGTACATCTTATCTCTCTGTGAGCATGTACAAAAATTTTGACAGGGAATATCATTAGAAGTGGAAATGATGGACTCCAGGGTATGCATGACTTGCAACTTCAGTGAAATTTGCCAGACTGCGCTCCACATCTGCTGCAACAATTTAAACTCCCCCTGTAATATATGAGAACTCCCACTGCTCCACATACCACCAATACTTGTTTGGGGTTTAAAATGATCCCTCAATATTGTGCTTTACATTTTTAACATACTTACTGAGTACTGTTGACTTGTAGTATACTGCGTATATTTAAAGGATACAATTTGATAAGTTTTGACAAATATATATATATATACACATATATTCCTCACTCTTAAAGATTCCTTATGCCTCTTTGTAAGCCCTTCCTCCTTATTTCCCTGCCCCTCACCTTTGTCCCCAGGCACCTTCTGATGTATTTTATGCCACAAACAGATTCTAAATTCGAAAAAAATTAGTTAGAAATATCTAAAATTATAAATAACTGGAATAACACTGCACATGGTTGGTGGCAGTTGAGGCGGGAGTTGGCAAGCTTTTTTCACTGTTTGATTATTTGAAGATTCGCCCATGTTGTAATCTGAATAATTCACTTATTTTTATTGTTGAAAGATAGCCCATTGCAAGGGGGGACCACAATTTGTTTATGCCTTCAACTTTTGATGGATATTTGGGTTGTTTCGAGTTTGGAATCATTATATTAAATTTGTGATAAACTTTTGTTTACACATCTTTGTACGGGTACATACTTGCAGTTTGCTTTAGTTCTCTATTTCATTTCTCAGAAGTTAAATGGCTGAATAATATGGTTGATGTCTATTTACCTTCATTTTCCAAAGCCGTTTTACATTTTACAACCTAATCAGGAGTGAGTGAGAGTTTGAAGTTTCCTTATATATTCTGAATACAAGTTCTTTATTAATTACATGATTTGAAGATTACTTTGTCCCAGCATTTCACTTGCTTTATCATTTACTTAATAGTGACTTTCAGAAAGGAAGAGTTTTTAATTTTGATGAAATCAAATTCTTTAGTTTGCACCTTTATGGATCTTGCTTCTCATTTCTCAGGTTAAAAATTATCTTTTCTAGCAGAAAATTGCCAAGTTTTCTCAAATATTTTCGTCCAGTTATTTTACATTTTTAGAATTGACATTTAGATCTGTGATTCACTTTAGATTAGCTTTTGTATGATCTGAAAAGTAAATCAAGGTTTCTTTTTTCTTAAATATAGACACCTAGCAGTTGTAACACTACTGTTGAGCAGATTCTTTTTCCCCATTGAATTACTTTTGCACCTTTATGAAAATTAAGGTGTATATATATATATATATGAGTCTATTTATGGGCTTTCTTTTTAGTTTAGTAGTCCTATTAGCCTATTTTTATACCAATATAAAATTGTATTTATTATTATAACTTAATAATAAGCATTAAAATGAGGAAGTAATAGTACAATTTCATGCTTTTTCAGGGTTTTTTTTTAGGAGAGTACGCTAGATCTTTTGCATTTCTTCATACATTTAAAAAGAGTTTGTAAATTCATATGTAACTTTTTAAAAAGACTATTGGCATCTTAATAGAGAATGTATTTAATCTATAAGTAAATTTTAGGGGAATTGATATTTAACAGTAATAAATATTTCAGCTTATGACTGCAGTTTATTTCTTCATTTATTTAGGTCTTTAATTTTTCTCAGCACTAGTTTGTAGTTTTCCACGTATAGGTTTTGCCTATTTTATCAGATTTCATTGTTTAGAGTTTTATAATATTTATATTATATTTATATTGAAATTTTTAAATTTTAATTTTCAATTGTTGCTAGTACTTTGAAAAACAATTGATTCATATATATATAGGAATATATATATTCATTCTTTCATATTTGAATATATATTCATATATATATCTAATTTTGAAAACTCACTTACTAGTTTTAATAGCATTTTTGGATAGATTATACTGAGTTCTAAACAGACAATCACACCTGTGAATTAAGAAAGTTTTTACTTTTTCTACAACCTAGAAACAAAGAAAGTGAAAGTCACTCAATCATGTCTGATTCTTTGAGACCCCATGGCCTATACAGTCCATGGAATTCTCCAGGCCAGAATACTGGAGTGGGTAACCGTTCTCTTCTCCAGGGCATCTTCCCAACTTAGGGATCGAACCCAGGTCTCCTGCATTGCAGGGGCATTCTTTATCTGCTGAGCCACCAGGGAAGCCCTTTACAACCTAATTGTTTTAAATTAGTTTTTCCTGCCTTATTACACTAGCCAGAATTTCCTTTACACTTTTTTTTTTTTTATCGTTTAAAACAACCATCTTTTATTTAGCTCAAGAATATGCAATACGAACAGGTTTTAGCAAGGATGCCTTGTCACTCTTCTATACAATATAAGCAAAAAAGAGCTGTGACAAAATTCAGTAACAAATTTACAGTGAAAAACATTCAGCCAACAAGGGAAAGAGTTAAAAGAGCTTCTTCAGCTTGATTAAGGGCATCTGTGAAAAAAATACATCTAACATACACTTAATATTGAAATCGTAAAACCTTTTCCCCAGGGATCAGGAAGAGGTCAAGGATATCCATTCTCACCACTCCCATTCAACATTCCAGTCAATGTTCTAGAAAGTACAGTAGGGCAAGAAAAAGAAAGAAAAGACATAAAAATAGGAAAAGATAAAGTAGAATTATGTTATTTACAGACAGCATGATTGCTTCCATAGAAAACCCTATGGCATCTACACAAAAGTTCTAGAACTGATAAGTGAATATGGAAAGTTCACAGAATACAAGTTCTATATTCAAAAATCAATGATACTATTATATATTTGTAACCAAAAACTAGAAAATGAGATCTTAAAACTATCATTTCCTGTAGCATCAAAAATTATACAATGCTCAAGAATAAAGTTAATGCAAGATGTTGTGGCAGACACAATCTAAGTTGACACCAGTGTGTGGTGCCCTGTATAATTTCCTCCCTTTGGGTATGAGCAGAAACTATGGCTGGCTCCTAACTAATATAAGATAGCAAAAGTGATGAGATGCCTTTCCCTTGATTAGGTCACTCTGTTTTGCCAGTAAACACTAGAAAGATTCTCCCACTGGTCTTGGAGAAACAAACAGTCATGCCATGAACTGCCTATGCAGAGGGCCACGTGAAATGGAACTAGAAGCAGTTTCTAAGACTGGAGAGCTTCCCTGATAGCTCAGTTAGTAAAGAATCTGCCTGCAATGCGGGAGACCTGGGTTCGATCCCCGGGCTGGGAAGGTCCCCCGGAGAAGGGAAAGGCCACCCACTCCAGCATTCTGGCCCATCTGTAGCATCTGTTGATTTTCTTAGTGATGTTTTGTTGAACATAATTTTTCAGTTTATCATTTTTTTTAAGTTAGTGATTTTGGATGGGGGGCGGTGTTTGTTTGTTGAAGAAATATTTGCCTTTCCCAAGATCACAAAGATATTCTCCTACATTTTCCTCTGTAAGCTTTATGGTTATGAATTTTACGTTTAGATCTGTACACCAAACTGCGGAGTCAAAAGTTAGATAGCAGCTAAGATTTATGTTTTTCCATATTGATAGCCAGTTGTTCTGGCAATATTTGTTAAAAATACCACTGTTTTTATTGAATTTCACTGGTGATTTTTTTTTCTAAAAGTCTTTTGACTGCCTATATGAGACTTTATTTCTACTCTCTTCTTTGTCTTGATACCAATACCATACTCTACTGATTAGTATAAGAATATAGTAGGTCTTGGGCTTCCAGTGGTGGTTTGGTGGTGGGGAGTCTGCCTGCAATGCGGGAGACACAGGAGACATGGGTTCGGTCCCTGGATTGGGAGGGTCCCCTGGAGGAGGGCATGGCGGCTCACTCCAGTATTCTTGCCTGGACAGAGGAGCCTGGAGGGCTACTGTCCATGGGGTTGAAAGGAGTAGTTGGACATGACTGAAGCAACTTAGCCTGCATGCATGCATCCTCCCACAGGAGGCCTTAAAATCAAATAGACTAAGTACTCTAACTTTGTGTTTTATTTTTAAAACTCATTCTTACTATTCTAGATCAAGTCTTAGAAAGTGAAAGTGAAGGTCGCTCGGTCCTGTCTGACTCATTGCGACCCCATGGACTGTCCATGGACTTCTCCTTTACACTTTTGACTCGAAGAGTCTTGTATCTGATCTTAAGGATAGATTGCTCAGTTTTTCATCATTTGGTCCAGTGTTAGCTATAAGGTTTTTATCAGGTTGTATTACTTACTTACCCTCCTCTGTGTCAGGAGTCCTCAAGACAACTCCCAGGATCAGTGACTGACTGGATAGTCATTATACTCACTATTACAAACTATCACAGTATACTAGCTAGTCTAGATACTTTGTGAAAACAATGTGATTTATGTGAACACATGCTTTTCTTCTAGGGGTTGCACAGAAAAATCATCAGAGAAAAGTCTGAATGAAATCAGATAGAGTTTCTGAGTAAACTACCAGTAAACTTTCATAGGACACATTTGGTTCCTCCAGCAAGGAGTTGTGATAACGCACACAAAGTGCCATTGAATAGGGAAGCTGCCTGAGCCCAGGTGTCTGAAGTTTTTATTGGGGATCTGTGGTGTAGGCACATAACCACATGACTGAATGCTGTCAATGAACTCCAGACCCCTAGAACAAAAGCAGGTGTTCACATAAGTCATATTGTTTGCACAAAGTTTTTAGACTAGCTAGTATATTATGTTTCTAGGCTGTAAACATTCAAAACACTCTTATCAGTTAGATCATTCCAAGGGTTCGATTTCCAAGAATTGGTAAAGTGCCGGTCACAAAAACTGTAAAATGCAAGACTTAAGGAGTGGCGGCTGTGCAGTGCAGGAGCGGCTGAGAGGAGCTACCCTACGCCTGAGGTAAGGAGCAGTGGCTACGATTTGCTGGAGCAGCCGTGAAGAAATACCCCATGTCCAAGCTAAGAGAAACCAAAGTAAGATGCCGAGAGAGGGCATCAGAGGGCAGACAGACTGAAACCATGATCACAGACAACTAGCCAATCTGATCACATGGACCACAGCTTGTCTAACTCAATGAAACTATGAGCCATGCACTGTGGGGCCACCCAAGACAGATGGGTTATAATGGAGGGATCTGACAATGTGGTCCACTGGAGAAGGGAATGGCAAACCACTTCAGTGTTCTTGGCTTGAGAACCCCATGAACAGTATGAAAAGGCAAAAAGATAGGACTCTGAAAGATGAACTCCCCAGGTCGGTAGGTGCCCAATATGCTACTGGAGATCAGTGGAGAAATAACTCCAGAAAGAATGAAGGGATGGAACCAAAGCAAAAACAACACCCAGTTGTGGATGCGCTGGTGATAGAAGTAAGGTCTGATGCTGTAAAGAGCATTATTGCATAGGAACCTGGAATGTTAGGTCCATGAATCAAGGCAAATTGGAAGTGGTCAAACAGGAGATGGCAAGTGTGAACGTTGACATTCTAGGAATCACGAACTAAGATGGACTGGAATGGGTGAATTTACCTCAGATGACCATTATATCTACTTCTGTGGACAGGAACACCTTAGAAAAAATGGAGTAGCCACCATAGTCAACAAAAGAATCAAAAATGCAGTACTTGGATGCAATCACAAAAATGACAGAAGAATCTCTGTTCATTTCCAAGGCAAACCATTCAATATCACGGTAATGCAAGTCTATGTCCTGACCAGTAATGCTAAAGAAGCTGAAGTTGAATGGTTCTATGAAGACCTGCTGCTGCAGCTGCTAAGTTGCTTCAGTCGTGTCCGACTCTGTGCGACCCCATAGACAACAGCCCATTGGCTCCACCGTCCCTGGGATTCTCCAGGCAAGAACATTGGAGTTGGTTGCCAGAAACACCTGGAGTAACAGGCAAATTTGGCCTTGAAGTACAGAATGAAGCAGGGCAAAGGCTAATAGAGTTTTGTCAAGTGAACCCACTGGTCATAGCAAACACTCTCTTCCAACAACACAAGAGAAGACTCTACACATGGACATCACCAGATGGTCAACACTGAAATCAGATTGATTATATTCTTTGCAGCCATAGACGGAGAAGCTCTATACAGTCAGCAAAAACAAGACCAGGAGCTGACTGTGACTCAGATCATGAACTCCTTATTGCCAAATTCAGACTTACATTGAAAAAAGTGGGAAACCAATAGACCATTCATGTATGACCTGAATCAAATCCCTTATGACTATACAGTAGAAGTGAGAAATAGATTTAAGGGACTAGATCTGATAGAGTGCCTGATGAACTATGGACAGAGGTTCATGACAGTGCACAGGAGACAGGGATCAAG
>NW_011494866.1:182150-182796 GCF_000754665.1 Bison bison bison | reverse complement strand
GATCAAAACCATACCCAAGAAAAAAGAAATGCAAAAATGCAAAATGGTTGTCTGAGGAGGCCTTACAAATAGCTGTGAAAAGAAGAGAAGTGAAAAGCAAAGGAGAAAAGGAACGATATACCCATTTGAATGCACAGTTCCAAAGAATAGCAAGGAGAGATAAGAAAGCCTTCCTCAGAGATCAATGAGAAGAAATAGAGGAAAACAATAGAATGGGAAAGACTAGAGATCTCTTCCGGAAATTAGAGATACCAAGGGAACATTTATGCAAAGATGGGCTCAATAAAGGACAGAAATAATAGGGAACCAACAGAAGCAGAAGATATTAAGAAGAGGTGGCAAGAATACACAGAAGAACTATACTAAAATATCTTCATGACCCAGATAATCATGATGGTATGATCACTTACCTAGAGCCAGACATCCTGGAATGTGAAGTCAAGTGGGGCTTAGGAAGCATCACTTTGAGCAAAGCTAGTGGAGGTGATGGAATTCCAGATGAGCGATTTCAAATCCTGAAAGATGATGCTGGGAAAGTGCTTCACTCAATATGTCAGCAAATCTGGAAAACTCAGCAGTGGCCACAGGACTGGAAAATGTCAGTTTTCATTCCAATCCCAAAGAAAGGCAATGCCAAAGAATGCTC
>NW_011494866.1:170379-182050 GCF_000754665.1 Bison bison bison | reverse complement strand
CACTCATCTCACATGCTAGTAAAGTAATGCTTAAAATTCTCCAAGCCAGGCTTCAGCAATACGTGAACCATAAACTTCCAAAAGTTCAAGCTGGTTTTAGAAAAGGCAGAGGAACCAGAGATCAAATTGCCAACATCTGCTGGATCATTGAAAAAGGAGGAAATATCCAGAAAAACATCTACATCTGCTTTATTGACTATGCCAAAGCCTTTGACTGTGTGGATCACAATAAACTGTGGAAAATTCTGGAAGAGATGGGAATTCCAGAAAACCTGACCTACCCCTTGAGAAACCTAATGCAGGTCAGGAAGCAACAGTTAGAACTGGACATGGAACAACAGACTGGTTCCAAATAGGAAAAGGAGTACGTCAGGGCTGTATATTGTCACCCTGCTTATTTAACTTATATGCAGAGTACATCGTGAGAAACGCTGGGCTGGAGGAAGCACAGGCTGGAATCAAAATTGCCCAATAACCTCAGATATGCAGATGACACCACCCTTATGGCAGAAAGCAAAGAAGAACTAAAGAGCCTCTTGATGAAAGTGAAAGAGGAGAGTGAAAAAGTTGGTTTAAAGCTCAACATTCAGAAAACTAAGATCATGGCATCTGGTCTCATCACTTCATGGCAAATTGGTGGGGAAACAGTGGAAATGGTGTCAGACTTTAGTTTTGGGGGCTCCAAAATCACTGCAGATGGTGACTGCAGCCATGACATTAAAAGACGCTTACTCCTTGGAAAGAAAGTTATGAACAACCTAGACAGCATATTAAAAAGCAGAGACATTACTTTCTTAACAAAGCTCATCTAGTCAAGGCTATGATTTTTCCAGTAGTCATGTATAGATGTGAGATTGAACTATCAAGAAAGCTGAGCGCCGAAGAATTGATGCTTTTGAACTGTGTTGTTGGAGAAGACTCTTGAGAGTCCCCTGGACTGCAAGGAGATCAAACCAGTCCATCCTAAAGGAAGTCAGTCCTGTATATTCATAGGAAGGACTGATGCTGAAGCTGAAACTCCAATACTTTGGCCACCTCATGCAAAGAGCTGACTCATTTGAAAAGACCCTGATGCTGGGAAAGATTGAGGGCATGAGGAGAAGGAGACAGAAGTGGATGAGATGGTTGGATGGCATCACAGACTCAATGGACATGAGTTTTGGTAGGCTCCGGGAGTTGTTGATGGACAGGGAGGCTTGGCGTGCTGCAGTTCATGGGGTTGCAAAGAGTCAGACATTACTGAGCGACTGAACTGAGCTGAACTGAGCATAAGACCTGTTGAGTTAGCTCTTTGCTATATACTTTTATTCCAAAATTGTAGAATGCCTTTGTCAGGAATGATATTTGAATTTGTTAGATATTTTTTCTGCATTTTTTGAGATTATCAAGAGTGTTTTATAATTTTGGCTACAAATTGGTTTAAAACATAGATTCATTTTCAAATATTAAACAAACTGCATTTTGGCACAAAACCATTTGGTTGTTATGTGTTTTAACTTATATTTGTTTTTGGATTTGATTTGCTAAAATTTTGTTCCAAATTTTTAGTCAAGTTGTTTCAGAAACTTTTTTTGACCTTCTATATGATTATTTGGTCCTTGTGTATTTGTGAGTTATTTAGAGGGATATTGAAATCTTTATAACTGTGGATTTGTATGTTTCTCCTTGTAATTCTGTCAGGTGCTTCCTTTATCTGGAGGCTCTATTAATGATATTCAGATTTATTATCTTGATAAATTTGCTTACTTGTTATTATTGAATAATTTTATATTCCTGGTGTTATACTTTTATATATAATCCAATTTTATATTAATATAGCCATCCCAGCTTTCTCTTGATTAGTGCCAGCATATCTTTTTCTAACTTTTTGCTTGTGTCTTTAAATGTGAAGTGTATTTCTTGTAGGCAGTTTATGGTTGGGTTCTGCTTTTTCTTCCAATCTGACAGTTTTTGCCTTTTAGTTGGGGCTTTTAGTCCATTTTCATTTAATGTGTTCATTTATATAATTACTCTTAAATCAATAAACTGATTCTTGTTTTCTCCTTGTCCCATCTCTTTGGGTTGTTTTTTATTTTATTTTTTTTTACCATTTGCTCATTTCAACTAATTATTTCTTTATAATTCAATTTTCTCTCCACTTTCTTATATATTCTGCATCTCTTAAATTAGGTATTGCTTATGGATTTATCGGAGAAGGCAATGGCACCCCACTCCAGTACTCTCGCCTGGAAAATCCCATGGACGGAGGAGCCTGGTAGGCTGCAGTCCATGCGGTCGCTGAGAGTCGGACACGACTGAGCGACTTCACTTTCACTTTTCACTTTCATGCATTGGAGAAGGAAATGGCAACCCACTCCAGTGTTCTTGCCTGGAGAATCCCAGGGACGGCGGAGCCTGGTGGGCTGCCGTCTATGGGGTCGCACAGAGTCAGACACGAATGAAGCAACTTAGCAGCAGCAGAAGCAGCTATAGATTTAGTTTACATCTTTAACTTATCACTGTCTAACTTCAAGTGATATTATACCACTCTGAGCAGCACTCCTTTTAGCTATTAATTACCGATCATTAAAGTAAGATCCATCTGTATATTCTACCTAAAGTCCTGCAGATTTTCCATTCTAGCTGGTGAGAGATAGCAGTATTCACAGCTGTGTTGAATGCTGGATATTGTTTCCTTTAAAACCTGTGGCTATTTCATCAACCTCAGATATTTTTCTTAAATACATGCACAGATCAATTCTCAGCTGAATGCATAAGGGGACTCTCTGCAGAGATCTGTAAATCTTTGTGTGTGCAGCTTTCTCCTATTTAGGAAGTTTAGCTACCTTGGTCTTCCTAGACTCTCAGGAAGTCTGAGAGGCTCCTTCTGGCTTATTAATTTCCTGTTGCTACTATGGGCTTCCCAGGCACTAGTGGTAAAGAACCTGCCTGCCAATGCAGGTGACATGAGAGCCAGTTCAATCCTGGGTTAGGATGATCCCCTGGAAGAGGGTGCAGCAGTCTACTCCAGTGTTCTTGCCTGGAGTATCCCATGGACAGAGGAGCCTGGCAGGCTACAGTCCACAAGGTAGCAAAAAGTCGGACACAACTGAAGCAACTTAGCTTAAAAAAAAAAAAAAAGCTACTAAAGCAAATATCCACAAACTTGGTAACTTAAAGCAACACAAATTTATGATCTTACAGTTCTATAGGTTAGAAGTCCAACATGAGTGTTACTGTCCTAAAACCAAGGAGTCAGCAAGGCTGGGTTCCTTTCAGGTTGCTCCAGGGAGAACCCTCTCCTTGACTTCCAGTTTGTAGAGGATGCCCAAATTCCTTGGATATGTCCCGTTCTTCCATCTGTAAAGCCAACAATATTACATCTCTATTTCTTTAGCGACTTTTCCATAGTTACATCTCTTTCTGTCTCAGAACTGAACTGGGAAAATTTCTCTGATTTTAAAAGACTCGTGTGATTAGATTTGGCTCACCCAGATAATCCAGGATTATCTCCCCATATTAAAGTTCTTTATTTAATCAACATCTACAAAGATCCTTTGCTTGTAAGTTAATATATTCACACAGATTCAGTGGATTAGGAAATGGACATCTTTGAGGACAACTACTCAGAGGTTAAAGCGTCTGTCTGCAATGAGGGAGACCTGGGTTCAATCCCTGGGTCAGGAAGATTCCCCTGGAGAAGGAAATGGCAACCCACTCCAGTATTCTTGCCTGGAGAATCCCATGGACAGAGGAGCCTGGTGGGCTACAGTCCACGGGGTGGCAGAGAGTCGGACACGACTGAGCGACTTCACTTTCACTTTCATTCTACTACTACACCTAGGTTTTTCATCACTACAAGAAGACCTAGAAACTTTCTCAAGTCAATACACTTGAGAAGTAGCTCCTGTGGCACCCATCTCTAAAGATTTCATGTCCTTCATTGGCTTATATTCAGTCTTTACACTGAAGTATCTTGTGCTTTGTCTGTTTTTTTCACTTGTTGCATGAGAAAGTAAACCCAACCTTTATTATTCCATCTTGAGTAGAAGCAGAAGTCCTTCATATCTTACTGTTTTAAACTAAATTTTCTTGATTTCTCATTAACTTGGGCATTTTTTAGTTCTCTTTTTCTTTTGTCTATTTGCTTTAGCTAACTCAGATTTCTTTGTTTTTGAATTGCTTTTCTGTATATTCTTTTGATTTTTCTACTGAGAAGTTTTTCTTTTTTTCCTATAGCTTTATAGAAATTATTGATACGCATTGAATAATAATTTTATCAGTTGTGTGCAGTATATATATTTTCTTCCAATATATGATTTATTGTAGCCTTATTTGTTTATGGAGAATTTTTATTCAGAGAAAGGTTTACTATTATTATAAACATATTTATCTTATTTTGAGGATCTGTACTTGACACATCTTTCCCTGTCATGCAGTTGCAGAGAAATGCTGCCATATATTTCTTCTAAAAAATTAAAGATTTTTTTTCACATTAGGTCTTTAATCATCCGAAATTTATTTCTGTATATGGTATGAAGTAGAGAGTCCCATAAATTTTATATGAATAACAAACTACACCATTTATTGACTAATCCATTCTTTTCATAATGATTTATGAATCTTATTGCCATTTCCTTTAGTGTAGTCTCTTGGTGATGAATTCTTTCTTGTTTGAAAAATATCTTTGATATCACCTTCATTTTTTAAAGGATTTTCCATCAGGTAAATAATTGTAGTTTGGCAGGTATTTTCTTTTAGCCATTAAATATGTCATTCCACTGATTTCTGATTTTCATTGTTATTGTTTAAAATCATTTGTAAAATTCTGCAGTTCTTTTGATTCCAACTTCCTTGTCCCTGGCTGCTTTAAGGTTTTATTTTTGTATTTAGTTTTCAGAAGTTTTACTATGATATACTTAAGTGTGATTTTCTTTGTATTTATTCTGCTAAGGTTCTACTGCTTACATCTTAAACTTAATATAATTTTTATTAATTTTGAAAAATTCATGGCTCTGGCCTAGTCTCTCTTTTTTTCCTCTCTTAGTCTTCAATCTTATATGAACCTCTTCCCCATATCTTATTTATCTTTGGATTTGTTTTGTATTTTGCATCATTTCCTTTGTCTCTCCATGCTTTAGCCCAGATATTTCTACAATCCTATCTTCCACACCCCAAATTCTTTTTATCAACTGGGCCTAATACATTAGTATGTCCATGCATGGAGCATCAAATCATTATATTTTAAGTAATGCATACAAAAGAATTTCTGAATAATTCATTTTTTTATACTTTTTACTCAACTCTCATGACAAGCTCTTTAATTTATGAAACAATTTGTAAACATTAATTAACACATAAGTAATTTTAAAGTATAGTTCTGATTTTAAAATCTACATTTCTCATGCATTTCTTATTGTTATTTTCTCTTGATTTTCAGTCAGTTCTGTGTGGCTGATTATTTTTGATAGAGTGCTAGAAAATGTGGATAAAATTTTAAAAATTAATAAAGTTCTGAATGATGTTGTCTTCCTCCATGTATAATTTACTTTTCTTTCTGGAAGACAGTTTAAGCCATTCGGGAACTGAATTAGCTACTAATTGAGCTTCACTTCCAGTTATTCATTATAGAAGAAGATGGCAAAATGCACCCCCCAAAAGTTAGAGTTGAAAGGTAATAAGCATTCACAGGAAATATATACCTATTGGGGCTAAAAAATCAAGAACAAACCTTTTCGTGAAAAAGCTGGGCTCTGAATAAGATCTGTATGAATGGTTAGGAGTTTGACATACATAGCTTAGAACCATAGATTGAGCAAGGGGAAAAGAGATAAATGGTCAGAAAAAGTGACTTTAAAAACATACTTAGGAGATTAATCTAATGTATTAAAACACATAGAGAAATATAAGCTTTTTATTGTCATCCTCCTTTTTTCCGTAGATAAGCTAAAATCATTCTTGGAAATAGACATGGCTTGCCTTAATCAAGTGAGGAATAAGATGCAGTGGTTTTCTTACTATACTGGTTGTCTTTATATACTGAATATACTGAATATAATATTGCCATTCTTAATGTGAAGACCATCGCTACTACTATTCTACAACACAGTATCTCAAAGAGGGAAAACTTTCTTTCTACAGTGAACATGTGATTTTAAACATTAACTATTTAAATCATACCAAACCATCATCTCAGAAACTGATAATTGTTTTTCTTTATACAGAACCTAAATCCTGAGGACATGTTAAATAATAGAACAGGGAGCAACTTTTCCTTCATAGCTTAGAATATCATCTGTAAAATTGGAATTTAGTGATTTGTCTATCTATTAATTATTAACATGGTATCTTTATGCACCAGATATTTTCCTTATAACATAATAGTACTTTCATCATGGGAATGTTGTGAAAAATAAATAATTTTATATAGGACTTGCCTCAAATGACTAGCATTAAAGGCTTCATAAATGTTCAGTTATTTTATTGCTAGCCAATTTTGTATGTAGGGATTTATTTGATTATTTATTTGTAAAGTACATGGAAGTTCAGTAAAGAGAAATAAAGATGTTTTCTGTATTTATCTTGTTGAAGAATTTAGGAATATTAATGTATGAAATTGCAATACTTCAATACCAAATATTTACCATATATATGTGCACATACACAAGCTTTTTCTCACTTTGTTTCCTTCTCTTTCTTTTTTTCTGAATGCCTAAGATGGCAAATATATTATATGCTTTGCCATAATAAATGGTACTTTATAGGAAATATCTCTCGTGCTCTGCTTAAATATGGAGAAGTATTTTTTATCAAAAGATACAATTATGGAGGTTTAATTTACTTAGATCTCTTGTTCTTTAGATGATACTCCCCATCTCAATTCCATGTTATCTACAATGTCTTATTAGCCCAGATTAGCTCCTGAGATATAAGATTAATGTCATGTTTAGAGATGTATGTGCATGCATGCTAAGTCGCTTCAGTCGTGTCTGACTCTTTCTGACCCTATGGATGGTAGCCCACCAGGATCCTCTGTCCATCAGATTCACCAAGTAAGAATACTGGAGTGGGTGAGTGGGTTGCCATGCCCTCCTCCAGGGGATCTTCCTGACCCAGGAATACAATCCATATCTACTGCAACTCCTGCCTTGCAGGCAGATTCTTTACCACTGAGCTACTGGGGAAGCCCAGAAATGTATACTTAAGATATTTTATCTACTTCATCCCACCTTCTAAATATCTCATTCTTATTTGCTCAGAATTATTATCTTTATTTCATTTTAAAGACATCTCTTTTATTTTTCCATACCCAGAACAGCTGAAATTTTTTCATACTTATATAAGATTGCAGACAGTATCAAGAAAAAGGCCTAGTAACACAGTGGAATGCTCTTCTAATCTTTTTCCCCTGGAAAACCAGTGTATCCTTAACACTAGGAAAGATCTATTGTATTTATCTGCAATGGTCTCCTGACTATAGCATAACAAAAAATGGAAGTGTAAAATTTTATTAAAAATTCTCAATTCTTTACATAATTTATTTTATATCATTCTTTTAGTTCTAGAAGGTACTGCATTTTAAAAATTTTACATTTGAGATATCTGTGACTCTCAGATAATCAAGAACTTATGTAGATTTCAAAGAAAATATTTATTGATTTTCTACTACATGGTAAGTACTATGATATGCTCAACAGGAGACATATGGATAGCCAGACATGATCTGGTCCTGTGGGAATGCAAAGTCTTGTGGAAATGTGTTGGATTATGATACTCTGCCTTTCTGTGTCAACCCCACCCTTATATGCTTTCTTTGTGATTCTTTCGCTGGGCTGTGCAAGTCATGTTTCTGCTTTGCCTAAATGCCTCCCTGATAGATCTGCTAATGAGGAGTGCTAGAGAAAAATGAGGAGCTGAGTCCCACAGGCGTGGCAGTTGATAGCCACTTTCTAGTTTTCTCTCTTCACTCCAGAACTGCTCTCATTGTGCTCCCTTAGAAACAACACCAGTAGTTTGAGTGCCAGCTTCACATTCTCTCCTCTGAGATATTGATGTCCCAGCACAGCTGAGCAGCAACTTCTCAAAAGAGGGCTAGGTCCCACCTCTGAAAAGCCTCCTCCAAGTTGTACAGTTTTAAAAACACCTACCTCTTCCCTTTCTTTAACCTAATTTCCAAGAATGGTTGCTTCTTCCAGAAAGAAATAGCTCTTTATTATCCCAATCTTTTTTGTCTTGTCTTTTTAATCTTCTAATACTCAATAACCAAATAATTATTTACATTTTTTCTGTTAAAAAATTGGTGGGTTTTACATTTTCTTGACTGGACACTAACTGATAGAGAGCCACAGATACTTACACTGTTGCTGTTCAGTCGCTCAGTCATGTCCAACTCTGTGACCCCATGAACTGCAGCATGCCAGGCTTTCCTGTCCTTCACTATCTCTTGGAGTTTGCTCAAACTCATGTTCATTGAGTCAGTGACATTCGTATAAATGATTCTAAAATGAAATAATCAGTAGTGGATGTTTTATGATACTGATTATAGCATATAATGGAAATAAAAGGAAGACAATTTCATGGCTATTTAATGGTTCATGGACGGCTTACAAGAAGACTTTAGATTTGAATCAAATTTGATGCCTAGAGAAGAAATTGGTGAAGCATGTATGAAGCTTGTAGTGTGAAAATAGAGGGCTTTCAGAAAAAAATATATTTAAAATAACTATTTAAAATGGGTATTAAAAGCCCTCATATAACTGGACTATGAAGGCATAAGAAGGTATAAGAAATTACTGGAAGAAAAGACTTTTTAAAGGTATTTTGTTACCAACTTGTTGAGTTTAATGGTAAGCTGAGGAATTTGGACTTACCTTGTATTTAGTAGGAGCTTTGTATTTAGCAGAAGGGCATTCAAACTTCTTGGACAAAGTCACATATCCAAGTCTATAATTTAGAATGTTTCTCCAGGCAACCACTCTTGGATTGAATATTGAAGGGTTGGACTTGTTTCTTTAAGAAAGTATTGCAATAGTTCAGGGGATAGATGATGCTTTAAACTAGGTTAGCAGCAGCAGAAGTTGAAAACTCAGCAGAAGCAGAGCTAGTTGCATAAAAATAAAAATGCTACACAAGCTCCCTGAACTTCTGAAATAAACGTGAGTTAAAAACTTTTTGAAAAAGCTGTTTAATATTATAGAATAACAAAGCAAAGATGATGTCTTTAATCAATATTCTATATACGACAAAGACTTTTTTGTTGTTGGGAAGTTCCAATTTCTGTTTTCTTTAAAAATTTTCTTTCCCTGGACAGTGAAAGTTGTCTTTATTTTTGTTTTCTTTAGTTTGAAGCTTCAGGCCAATAATTCTGAAATCATAGTTTAAAATAACACTAATCAACATAAAAGTCACATTTTTAGGATTCAGCTGCTATGAGGACTCAGAACACCAAAACAGAGTCAAAGGTGAGGTATTTTCTCTTTCCTCCACTGACTTGGTGTCTTGCCTTAAGCAAATAGCTTTATGCTTTATATCCTGTCTATAAAGTAGGTATATTAATAACTTCCCTCACCTCAATTTCTTAGGAGTTTTAGAACTAAGTAAATGCCTGTAGGAATATCTCTACTCTCTACAGAAAATATATTTTTTTCTCTCTTAAGTAAGGATTAAGTAACAGATTTATAGTGTCTAATGTCATTAAAGTAGGTTGATTTATATTGGATCATCTTTGCACAAACTTTTAAAAAAGTAAAAAGAAAAATCAAACAAAACAAAACAAAACACTTGTTCCACAAAAGAGAAATATGACCCAGCACATCTGCATTACTTTTAAGGCCTGCATGAATTTTGTTTTTGTTGTATTTTTGTCATGAAGTGATAATTTTAAGATTTGAAGGAAGCTTAAAGCATTTATAATTATCTGTACCCTAATATCCATCTCCCTTCTCTGCTGCATTCCTTCCAAATGGTCAACTGGAATTTGCCTGCAATCTTCTGCTTAACAAGAGTGTAAGTTTTCTCCTAAGGCTTCCCTCTATCTTTGAAGCACAAAGAGAAGTTTGTTTGAAAACAACATACTCAATTCCTCTAAATTTCCACTGTTTCTTGGTGGCTCTACCTTTTGTGTTCCAAAGAGCAAATGTAGTTCCTCTTCTACACAAGAGCTTTCAAGTCTTTAAAAACACAATTTGCATGTTCCCTTCCATTTCACTCATCAGTAACTCACTATACACCTGGTTTTGTTTCTTACCTGGTGGTAACTATCTCTTTCATGAGAAGGATGTGTGATGTTTTCCATGAATCTCTTACTATTAGTTGTAAGATATAGGCATCATAAAAAAGAGTCATATCCTTTATTTTCATGTCAAACATATCTTAAAAGCACCCTTGGCACAGAGTCATACTAACAAGTTTATTGTATAGTAAAGAATACAGTAAATAGCAATTCTCTTACCCAAATATGACCTTGATAAAATTCTTTGTCTTTGCCATCAAGTTCCAAACTCTTACTGTCCTTCACTTCTTTTGTAATGGTGAAAATTTAAGATCTCCCTTTTTAGATCCCATTGCCTTTGCAGCTTGTGTACATCTTGAAGCTCCCATACAGATGCTCTTTCCAGTTTCACGAAGCCTCATGTAGGTGTACTGCTTCTAGCTCTTTTAAAGTCTGTGCCCACCTGTGGCCCTGGAATTTATTTAGGATTCTTGACTATTCCTCTGTTATTGTGAAATATCACAAAATTTTAGCACAAGCAGAAAAATTTAGGTTTCCTAAAATATGTGAGAAAATCCTAGTACCTTTCTCTTACTTCTATCTTTTCTTCTGTCTGCTACCACCATTGAACTCACTCTTGTTCTTTCACCTATACACACCCTCTACTCAACAACCTCATAGATTTTTGCTATTGTAAAAAAAAAGTACTTTTGGCCTATCCTGGAGGCATATGTTTGAACATGACCCTGAGGCAGAGACAGTCATTGGTCTAAATATTTAACTGCACACCTTCCATAGCACCTGTCATTTTCCAACTGGTACTACTACATGTCCCAACCTGGCATGTAATCAAGTCATATGCTCCCTAATGAAATGAAAATAGGCATTATAGGTACTACGTCCTATCCTGAATCATAAAAGTTACCTCAAATTTTTCTCCCTGCTCTTTTCCTCTCCCTTTGGCTAGATTGACAATAATGATAACCTGAGAAGACTTAATTGTCACATATCGAAGACAGTGGGCTTCCCAGGTGGTGTAGTGGTAAAAAGCCAGCCTGCCAATGAAGACATGGGTTCCTTTACTGTGTCAGAAGATCCCCTGGAGTAGGAAATGGCAACCCACTTAAGTATTCTTGCCTGGAAAATTCCATAGAAAGAGGAGCCTTGTGGGATACAGTACCTGGTGTTGCAAAAAACTGGACATGACTAAGTGAACGTGCACACACACATTGAAGACAGCAAAGCTTCAGGCAATATTGGTCCTGAATGACTATATAGAACAGTATTTTTTTTTCTCCTTGACATTGAACAGACATTCAGTTCAGTACAGTTCAGTTCAGTCACTCAGTTGTGTCTGACTCTTTGCGACCCCATGAATCGCAGCACGCCAGGCCTCCCTGTCCATCACCAACTCCCGGAGTTCACTCAGACTCACGTCCATCGAGTCAGTGATGCCATTCAGCTATCTCATCCTCTGTCGTC
>NW_011494866.1:169466-170279 GCF_000754665.1 Bison bison bison | reverse complement strand
GATCACTCATCTAGAGCCATACATCCTGGAATGTGAAGTCAAGTGGGCCTTAGAAAGCATCACTACAAACAAAGCTAGTGGAGGTGATGGATTTCCAGTTGATCTATTTCAAATCCTGAAAGATGATGCTGTGAAAGTGCTGCACTCAATATGCCAGCAAATTTGGAAAACTCAGCAGTGGCCACAGGACTGGAAAAGGTCAGTTTTCATTCCAATCCCAAAGAAAGGCAATGCCAAAGAATGCTCAAACTACCGCACAATTGCACTCATCTCACACGCTAGTAAAGTAATGCTCAACATTCTCCAAGCCAGTCTTCAGCAATACGTGAACCGTGAACTTCCAGATGTTCAAGCTGGTTTTCGAAAAGGCAGAGGAACCAGAGATCAAATTGCCAATATCCGCTGGATCATGGATAAAGGAAGAGAGTTCCAGAAAAACATCTATTTCTGCTTTATTGTCTATACCAAAGCCTTTGACTGTGTGGATCACAATAAACTGTGGAAAATCCTGAAAGAGATGGGAATACCAGTCCACCTGACCTGCCTCTTGAGAAATCTATATGCAGGTCAGGAAGCCACAGTTAGAAGTGGACATGGAACAACAGACTGGTTCCAAATAGGAAAAGGAGTACGTCAAGGCTATATATTGTCACTCTGCTTATTTAATTTCTATGCAGAGTACATCATGAGAAACGTGGGGCTGGAAGAAGCACAAGCTGGAATCAAGGTTGCTGGGAGAAATATCAGTAACCTCAGATATGCCGATGACACCACCCTTATGGCAGAAAGTGAAGAGGAATTAAAAAGCCTCTT
>NW_011494866.1:135416-169366 GCF_000754665.1 Bison bison bison | reverse complement strand
TCTCCTCTTTCACTTTCATTAAGAGGCTTTTTAGTTCCTCTTCACTTTCTGCCATAAGGGTGGTGTCATCTGCATATCTGAGGTTATTGATAATCCAAGTCTATGCCCCAACCAGTAATGCTGAAGAAGCTGAAGTTGAACGGTTCTATGAAGACCTACAAGACCTTTTAGAACTAACACCCAAAAAAGATGTCCTTTTCATTATAGGGGACTGGAATGCAAAAGTAGGACGTCAATAAACACCTGGAGTAACAGGCAAATTTGGCCTTGGAATACGGAATGAAGCAGGGCAAAGACTAATAGAGTCTGTAATAGAACAGATGTTATGAACTATTAAAAAAAGAAAGGGGAGAGAGTTCTGTTGTATTGAAATCCTTATACTTTTACTAGAGCACGTTTATTTCTAACAACAATGCCAGTCCTGATGGTAATTCTCTGGGCCAGGGTTATTTCAATGTGCATCACCGTAGGAAAACTTACAGTAATGTGAAACTAGAACACTTCACTGTTATCTAATTTGATGCTCATAACATGTCCAAGAAATAGTTGTAGATTGTTGACCTGGAAGGAATTATCAAGTTTAGTGGTTTCTAAAAGTTCTAAGCTGCCACATCCTCTCTTCGAATGACAGTTTGTTGAGCCCTGTATAGAGAACAGATAAAGGTGAAACATTAATGGTTAAGATATTAGAAGAGTGAGAAGTGTATTGGTCTCAAATAAATCAACAAGATTCTTTCCTTGAATAGTTGTCTCCATCTCCCAGTTTCATCTGAGGCCTTTCTTGGACCTTCCAGGCCTCCAAAGAATACTGTTTATAACTCACTTATGGGTGAGATAACTGAAGCTGTGAGATTCAGTTTTATGAGACAAACTGAATTGATTTTGTATCACACTTGAATTATTCTGCCTTTGTGCTATTACCTATCCTCTACCCTCTGCCTGGGATGCTGCCTGTTAATCTCTCTCTCTCTTTTTTTTTTCTTTTTGTTATCCTAACCATATATCAAAGTCCATATCCATGAAGCCAGTATTAGTTTTCTGTTCTGCCACAAAAAGTTACAACATATTTAGAGGCTTAAAACCATACAAAATTTTAACTTCACAGTTCTATGGGTCCAAAGTCTTGGATAGATCAACTGGATCCTCTGTTCCAGGTTTCATTAGGCCAACATCAAGGAGTTAGCAGTGTTGGGTTTTCACTGCAGTCCTTGAGGAAGAATTCACTTCCAAGTTTGTTCAGGTTGTTGGTAGGATTTATTTCCTTGAGGTGTTGATATTTGCTTCCAGAAGGCACTCAGCTTCATGATTTTCATGTACCCACCCCCAGCAAAGGTGGGTCACACTTTAAATCTATTTGCCTTCCCTTCTGCTACATTTTTCTGATTTCCTCTCCTGCCCTCATGGCGCAGAGAGCTCTACTTTTAAGAGCACATGTGTTTACAGCAGGCATATCAGAATAACCCAAAATAATCTCTCCAAATTAATGCCAATTGATTAGCAGTCTTAATTACATCTATGAAGTCCCTTATGTTCATATAATATAACACATTCACATGGCATGACTTAGGGGTGGGGCAGGGGGAAAGAAGGTCATGTAGCCAAAATTTTGCCTACCACAAAACTTTTCCTGAAAAACCATTCAAAGTGAGATTATCTGCATTAGAACTGCATCTCTCTCTCTTAGTGCCTCTTGTAGTGCACTTACTTTAATCCACTTCTATTAAAGTCATTTCTGTAATTGCCTTCATTTTCTTATGCAATTGTAAGATCCATCTGATGGTGGTTAGTCATAGTTTTACCCCTTTAGTATCTAATATAGTTTGGATACTATGAAAATTGAATGAGTTGAATTGAATAATCCAAGTCACACAGTAAAAGCAGAAATGGGGCTAGAATCAGAGCTAGAAGAGGACTTTGAATACAGTATTTTCTCTTTAATAATAAGCTGTCTCTCAAACTTCGGTGTGCCTTGCTCATTTATTTCAAGCCTATCTGCATAAACACTGTGTTTTGTCTGCATACATAAATGCTAAACCCAGAACATAGATAAGGAGTAACAGAAAAGAAAACATGGCTATGTTGCACTCAACCCTCACCCCCTACTCAAGAACTGGCCATTATCTAAGGACATGGATATTTTTATTAAATTTTAGGGAAACTTTATTTTTCTGTAGAGGAAGAAGATATAGGCTTCTGTAATGGCCTTTTATAATCTTGATTTATCTATAGTCAGGGCTGAGCAATCTGGTACTCTCTTCTATAAAATGCTTCAGTGAGGAGTCATGCTCAAGTCCCAACAAATTCCAAAGTGTTTCTTAGACGCCATCTTCATTTTGCAACATGCCTGTGGTCTGAAGGCTTTTTCTCCTTTCCCTTTTTAGTTGCTGTCCTGCCAAGATCCTATCTGTACATTCTAGAGAAGAATTTCTCATTTTGGTAGAATGATTCTGCCCCTATGTGTGGCTGACACTGGACCTTTCAAAATGTAACAAGTTGGTCTTCTGGGACTGAACAGAAACAGTAGAGGGGCTGATAGATGTAAAAACCATGGCTTTGCTGTCTTTCTATGGCAAATAGAGCCTATCTACCACTTTTCCATAGTAGCAACAGCAGCAGTGTGCTATCCTAAGCCTTGAACCAGAGTAAGAAGGTGGGGAATTCAAGCAGTGGCCCTGCAGTCCTCCTCCTTATTGACCTTTGGTAAATTATATACTTTCTCAGCCTCAGCTACTTTAGTCACAGAGGGAAACATACTTGTTCAGGCTTATTTGGAGAATGAAATGAATGTACTTTGTGAGTTATAAAGTACCAAGAGTACTTTTATAGAGTAAGACCCCATTCTCTTTTAAGTGTGCATGGATATATTAACTAGCAGCAGCATCACTCGTTTTCCAGAGAAAATTAAAGAACAGGTAGGTTCTAAGCAGCAGATTAGCCAAAGACTGAAGGTGAGACTTCAACAGGTCCTGATTCCCGTTAGACTCATGAATTCCCTCTTGTTTCTGGGGCCAGACTGTTTCTCTACAAGATTACTGCCAATAGAACATGATGTGCATCATAACTGTAATTTCTTTGCGTTTCTCAAAATTAAATGGAGAGGTTTATTTATTCACTATTTCAAGAATATCTTAATTTTTTAAATGCCCTCATATTGATCACATCTTCATATGTTAATTCTCACCAGTATTTATGACTCCTGATTAGTCTGTTGATGAAGTTTTCTCAGTGTTTGCTCTGAGGAGAATTTCTTACATCTGCTAAATTTTTATTTGCTTATTCACTGATTGAAAAAGGAAATTTTTGACAACTATTGCCTTAGTCTGGGACTGGTGTTAAACTAGAGCTGATCACTGTAAAACTATTTTAAGAAGCACATGTTGTTGTTGTTGTTGTTTTTTAATCTATAACGATCAAACTTATATAATGTGTGCTTGCATTCTTTCTCATGTCCGACTCTTTGCAACTCCATGGACTGTAGCCCACCCAGCTCCTCTGTCCATGGAATTTTCCAGGCAAGTGAGTTGCCATTTCCTTCTCCAGGAGATATTCCTGACCCAGGGATTTTACATGAGTCTCTTGAGTCTCCTTCATTGATAGGCGAGTTCTTTACCACTGCACCACTTGTGAAGCTCATAATAGTCTTACTTAAAACACAATTTACTCTTTACAAACAAATAGACAAGCAAAAACTGCTTAAAAGAATTTCCTTAAAAATAATTCAACTGGCCAAGTGAGAGGCCAAAGAGAATAGGACAAAAAGAAAATGACTTGTAGGTGAAACAAGATTGCTCAAGGAACTGATAATTGATGAAGCTGGGTTTTCTGGGTTCTTTTATACATTTAAAATTTTCCATAATGGATGCCAAGGAAATCTATTTTATAATAAAATTAAAGTTCAGTTCACTTATTCAGTTGTATCTGACTTTATGAGCCCATGGACTGTAACATAGCATGCTTCTTTGACCATCACCAATTCCCGGGGCTTGCTCAAACTCATGTATATAGAGTTGGTGATGCTATCCAACCACCTCATCTTCTGTCATCCCCTTCTCCTCCTGCCTTCACTCTTTCCCAGCATCAGGGTCTATTTTAATGAGTCAGCTCGTCACATCAGGTGGCCAAAGTATTGGAGCTTCAGCATCAGTCCTTCCAATGAATATTCAGGACTAATTTCCTTTAGGATTGACTGGACTGATCTCCTTGCAATCCAAGGGACTCAAGAATCTTCTCCAATACCACAGTTCAAAAGAATCAGTTCTTCAGTGTTCAGCTTTCTTTATGGCCCAGGTCTCATATCCATACGTGAAAAGCCATATCTTTGACTAGATGGACATTTGTAGGCAAAGTAATGTCTCTGCTTTTTAATATGCTGTCTAGATTTGTCATAGCTTTTCTTTTAAGGAGCAAGCATTCTTTCAATTTCATGATTGCAGTCACCATCTGCAGAGATTTTGGAGCCCAAGAAAATAAAGTCTGTCACTGTTTTCATTGTTTCTTCATCTATTAACCATGAAGTGATGGGACCAGATGCCATGATCTTCATTTTTTGAATATTGAGTTTTAAGACAGTTTTTTCACTCTCCTCTTTCACTTTCATCAAGAGGCTCTTTAGTTCCTCTTCACTTTCTGCCATAAGGGTGGTGTCATCTGCATATCTGAGGTTATTGATATTTCTCCCGGCAACCTTGATTCCAGCTTGTGCTTCATCCAGCCTGGAATTTCTCATGATGTACTCTGCATACACTTAAATAAGCAAGGTTTCAACATTCAGCCTTGATGTACCCACAAATCAACATTGATATAATTGGAGAGTATAAATACTTGATCTTAAGAATGCTTGTGCCAGTTTATCAACATGGAAATACTTTTATCAGTTTTAAATTGCATCCAGATGAAAGAGCCACTTAATTTTTGATAGAGTTAATAAATGGCAAAAATCTTCTATACAATTAAAAACTTAAAGGTTAGCAACTAATCCTGAAATTAGATCTTTGAGCTCAGAAACCATCTTGGTTTATGACCTATCTTTGTCCTGGTATCTAGATGTGAATATAATTTTACTCTTCCACAGTCCACTTTCATGAGGGTTATTTTGTGTTACTTTGAGACTTTGAAGCTTAAAGAGTATCATAACTTAACCTACTAAGGGATAAAGATGGCTTGGGGTTGGTTTCTGGACTTAGAATTTATTAACTTCTTTCTTTATTTTAAGAGTGAATTTCTTTTTGCATGGGTGATAAAAGAGCTCTAAAATATATATACATATTTAACCAGTTGCAATTTCTTTATTAAAGAAGATGCCGAAAATTTTGACAGGAGTTATTTTCATAGTCTCTCTTTCAGAGCCACATTGATCCATCTTTCTCTGTGTCCTGCCCTCTAACTTTCACATCAATTCTTTTGCAAGATGTTTGATGACAATCAACTGCTCTGCATGAGCTGCAATAAATTCTCAAATATAACAGGAAGCAGAATTGGAAGTATCACTCTTCCAGATAAATATGAAATGTCAGTGCTTAAAAGTCTTGATAGGGTACATAAAATCTCTTGGGAGACAGTGACCCCAGAAGGAAATCTGCTTGATTATCATGTAATGTACCATACAAGGTTACAGCAAGATATTTTGTATAACCATATCAGTAAAATACTGGCTACCACACAGAGACACAGATTAAACATTTTTCAATTGGTATTAATATCAACTCTTTGGCCTGAACTTTTATTCATGAAGAAAACATGTGAAAAAGTCTTAAAGTTTATAAGAGATTTCATTTTATGTGAGAAATCTCACATTTTATTCTCCTTTTCACACAAAAAGCCTAATAATCATAGACTACTGTAGCAGGCAGATGATGGTCTGTTGTATGTTAATTTTTCAAGTTTGATAAGAACAAAAATCATTCAGATGTCTTGAGGCTGAGTCACCACAAAATTCAAATGGTTTTTATATATTATAAATTCACGACTTGCACCACAAAGACCAAACACATTTAACACATTGAAGAACCTGTACCTACTAGAAGCAGACGGTCAAGCAGTGACTTAAACCACCTATACAAGCTGATTCTCCAACTGCAGGCAGGTGTGCCTAGAGTCCAATGAGTATAAGTTGTAGTCAAAATTCTGAGAGTGTTCATCTCAAAAGGCTTCACCGCAAGCAGTTTTCCACTACAGGGACTCTGGCAACTGGGGACTCATTACTGGAGATTCAGAATAGGTCAGTGATCTTAAAAGGGAAGACATATACATGAGTTGCCAAGTTACCATATTTGGGGTAAAAAGACGAACTATCCTGAGACAAAAATAAAAAAAGGAAAAGTAAAGGAACTCTTGCTATGAAGCCAAACTTCTGGACCTTCATGGGACTCATTTATTGATTCTTTCATTCACTTATCAATTCAGAGTGTAAACTAAAGGGAGAGGCAAAATTTCTGATTTGGATTGCAGGTCAAACAGAAAAGGAAAAGAGCAGAGCTTTTTTTGTTTTGTTTTGTTTTTTAAATTTAAATTTATTTACTTTAATTGGAGGCTAATTACTTCACAATATTGTATTGGTTCTGCCACACATCAACATGAATCCGCCACAGGCGTACACGTGTTCCCCATCCTGAACCCCCCTCCCACCTCCCTCCCCGTACCATCCCTCTGGGTCATCCCAGTGCACCAGCCCCAAGCATCCTGTATCGAACCTGAACTGGCGATTCATTTCTTATATGATATTATACATCTTTCAGTGCCATTCCCCCAAATCGTCCCACCCTCTCCCTCTCCTACAGAGTCCAAAAGACTGTTCTATACATCTGTGTCTCTTTTGCTGTCTCGCATACAGGGTTATTGTTACCATCTTTCTAAATTCCATATATATGTGTTAGTATACTGTATTGGTGTTCTTCTTTCTGGCTTACTTTACTCTATATAATAGGCTCCAGTTTCATCCACCTCATTAGAACTGATTCAAATGTTTTCTTTTTAATGGCTGAGTAATACTCCAATGTGTATATGTACCACTGCTTTCTTATCCATTCATCTACCGATGGACATCTAGGTTGCTTCCATGTCCCGGCTATTACAAACAGTGCTGTGATGAACACTGGGGTACACGTGTCTCTTTCAATTCTGGTTTCCTCAGTGTGTATGCCCAGCAGTGGGATTGCTGGATCATAAGGCAGTTCTATTTCCAGTTTTTTAAGGAATCTCCACACGGTTATCCATAGCGGCTGTACTAGTTTGCATTCCCACCAACAGTGTAAGACGGTTCCCTTTTCTCCACACCCTCTCCAGCGTTTATTGCTTGTAGACTTTTGGATAGCAGCCATTATGACTGCATGAAATGATACCTCATCGTGGTTTTGATTTGCATTTCTCTGACAATGAGTGATGTTGAGCATCTTTTCATGTGTTTGTTAGCCATCTGTATGTCTTCTTTGGAGAAACGTCTGTTTAGTACTTTGGCCCATTTTTTGATTGGGTCATTTATTTTTCTGGAATTGAGCTGCAGGAGTTCCTTATATATTTTGGGGATTAGTTCTTTGTCAGTTGCTTCATTTGCTATTATATTCTCCCATTCTGAAGGCTGTCTTTTCACCTTGCTTATAGTTCACTTTGTTGTGCAAAAGCTTTTAAGTTTAATTAGGTCCCATTTGCTTATTTTTCCTTTTATTTCCAATATTCTGGGAGGTGGGTCATAGAGGATCCTGCTGTGATTTATGAGTATACTACCCAAAGCAATCTATAGATTCAATGCAATCCCTATCAAGCTACCAATGGTATTTTTTACAGAGCTAGAACAAATAATTTCACAATTTGTATGGAAATACACAAAACCTCAAATAGCCAAAGCAATCTTGAGAAAGAAGAATGGAACTGGAGGAATCAACCTGCCCGACTTCAGGCCCTACTACAAAGCCACAGTCATCAAGACAGTATGGTACTGGCACAAAGACAGAAATTAGATCAATGGAACAAGAGTGGAGCTTTAACTCAGAAAATAATGATAAATAAGAGGGGAAGGCAGGGAGGGAGAGTGGGAAAGAGAAAGATTTAAAAAACAATGAATTTTTAGTGTAGTAAAGAAAGTATATTAAAAATAAAAGAAAAATTACCGTTATTTAACATAGGCAGTTATACCCAGATTTTGTTATTTAACTCCTCAAAAGAAATATAACATTCATATTATCTATGAATTTAATATGTGGAACTGCCTTTAGAGCTTACAGAAGATGCAACTCCACCATGCTGCAAAGATGTTTTCAAGCTATTTTTCTGTTCAGCTTTTAAAACACTCTTTAATAGGTTATCATAATTAATTTATAATGCAGTAACTATTTTAAATAAATTGCACTTATCTACATTAATTATAGCCTTTCAATTCCTGCAAATCTATTACTCAGATAGAAAATTATAGATTGTCTTATGTGGCCTTAGGGGACAGAACTAGCTACAGTAGAGTTTGGTTTAATATAAGAATAGCCTGCTGGAACTTCAGTTGTTTGACACGGTAATGAGCTACTTGGAAGCTGTGATATGGCTGCCATTAGAGTTATTTATACAGACTGAAAAATTGCTTTGTAGGCTATGCTGTAGGCTTTCTACAATATGTACAAGAGGTACCTTTCCCCTTAGGTCTTACCAATAATTTCAGGGTTGTATAACATTAAAAAAAAAATCACAACTCAACCACAATTACAGTGTGCTCTCTGCCCCCACCTCACCTTACCAGTTTAAAACACTGCATTCTGCATTAATGCAAAATGTAGCACTAGACCCTTTAAGCTTTAGCTTTAACCAGTACAACCCATTTTTTTTCTGATTTTGGAGATTTAAGTCCTGAAAAGCAACCAAAGATATTTGATATTAATTGGAAGGTTGGTCATAGTCTAAGAATTTCTAATGACTAAATAAAGTTAAAGATTCAACCCATTCTGGTTTGCCTTCTCAGAAACTCTTTGGTACATGAGAAATTATATTTACATATGATATACAACGACTTCACTTTCACTTTTCACTTCCATGCATTGGAGAAGGAAATGGCAACCCACTCCAGTGTTCTTGCCTGGAGAATCCCAGGGACGGAGGAGCCTGGTGGGCTGCCGTCTATGGGGTCGAACAGAGTCGGACACGACTGAAGTGACTTAGCAGCAGCATGATATACAACAAATGACCAGTCTCTACAGCTTACTGCAAACTAGATGCACTGATTACAGAATCTAAATCCACTGGAGAATGTCCGTGAAGACAACATGTAAAATTATATACTGTGTCTTTAAACCAAACCCAAGGCTCAGAATTGCCCTTGACTTCAAAATTGTCTGAGTGAAAGGGATCAATATTCAATTTCACAAAGATAATGCAATACCTTGGGGGAAAAAAAAAGATTTATCAGAAACTTTCCAAAGTATAAGATTTGGGGATATGGAATCAAACCTTGAAAAGTTAAGCAGCTAGAAAGATTTTAGGAGACAGCTGATGGATTAAAGACAACTTCATTGAAGGAACGATCACCCTGAATGTTGCCAGGTCATTTTGGGTTCTCTAGTCTCTCCCATAATACAGAAAGCACTAAATATACAGTTGCAGAATAATGACAGCCAGCCCACAAATGAATTGCCTTCTGAAATGACATAGGGCGATTCTTTATTATAGGAAGCCAAGTCGTTCCTTCTGTTATTCCAAATATAAAATTAAAGAAAGGACAATAATTTGGCTGACATTTTAAATTAACTTTAAAACATTTCAAATAAAATGGGACATCTTTATGGTAATGTTAAATAAATGGTACAAGGTAAGGGATAATGTTTTTAAATAATTTTCATATTTAAGGGGTTGGGAAGATATGAGTAGCAATCTACCTTGGTCAAGATTTACAGTAAGAAACTACAGTTTAAAAATCAACCACAGAATTTAGAATTTTAGGCTTAGAAAATGCATGAGATTGATTGGTCAAATGTTCTATCTAGTACCACCTTCACTGTACAATTTGATGATTAATTCCTACAGGCAATAATGTAGAACTTTATAAGCCTCCAAACAGTAGTTCAGCCTTTATAAATCTTTTATTTTTATACAGCTTTAATCAAACCTACAGTTCTATGAAGACCTACAAGACCTTCTAGAACTAACACCCCCCAAAAAATGTCTTTTTCATTATAGGGGACTGGAATGCAAAAATAGGAAGTCAAGAAACACCTGGAGTAACAGGAAAATTTGGCCTTCAAGTAGAGAATAAGCAGGGCAAAGGTTAACAGAGTTCTGCCAAGAGTCACTGGTCACTAGTGTTTTCACCGGTCATAGCAAACACCCTCTTCCAACAACACAAGAGAAGACTCTACACATTGACATCACCAGATGGTGAACACCAAAATCAGATTGATTATATTCTTTGCAACCAAAGATGGAGAAGCTCTATACAGTCAGCAAAAACAAGACCGGGAGCTGACTGTGGCTAAGATCATGAAATTCTTATTGCCAAATTCAGACTGAAATTGAAGTAAGTGGGGAAAACCACTAGACCATTCAGGTATGACCTAAATCAAATCCCTTATGACTATTCAGTGGAAGTGAGAAACAGATTTAAGGGACTAGATCTAATAGACAGAGTGCCTGATGAACTATTGATGGAGGTTCGTGACACTGTACAGGAGACAGGGACCAAGACCATCCCCAAGAAAAAGAAATGCAAAAAAGCAAAATGCCTGTCTGAGGAGGCCTTACAAGTAGCTGTAAAAAGAAGAGAAGTGAAAAGCAAAGGAAAAAAGGAATGATATACCCATTTGAATGCAGAGTTCCAAAGAATAGCAAGGAGAGATAAGAAAGCCTTCCTCAGTGATCAATGCAAAGAAATAGAGGAAAACAATAGAATGGGAAAGACTAGAGGTCTCTTCAAGAAAATTAGAGATACCAAGGGAACATTTCATGCAAAGATGGGCTCAATAATGGACAGAAATGATATGGACCTAAGAGAAGCAGAAGATATTAAGAAGAGGTGGCAAGAATACACAGAACAACTATACCAAAAAGATCTTCATCCCCCAGATAATCACGAAGGTGTGATCACTCACACTCACCTAGAGCTGACATCCTGGAATGTGAAGTCAGGTGGGCCTTAGGAAGCATCACTATGAACAAAGCTAGTGGAGGTGATGGAATTCCAGTTGAGCTATTTCAAGCCCTAAAAGATGATGCTGTTAAAGTGCTGCACTCAATATGCAAGCAAATTTGGAAAACTCAGCAGTGGCCACAGGACTGCAAAAGGTCAATTTTCATTCCAATCCCAAAGAAAGGTCATGCCAAAGAATGCTCAAACTACCACACAATTACACTCATCTCACACGCTAGTAAAGTAATGTCCAAAATTCTCCAAGCCAGGTTTCACCAATACATGAACCATGAACTTCCAGATGTTCAAGCTGGTTTTAGAAAAGGCAGAGGAACCAGAGATCAAATTGCCAACATCTGCTGGATCATTGAAAAAGCAAGAGAGTTCCAGAAAAAAACATCTATTTCTGCTTTATTAACTATGCCAAAACCTTTGACTGTGTGGATCACAATAAACTGGAAAATTCTTCAAGAGATGGGAGTACCAGACCACCTGATCTGCCTCTTGAGAAACCTGTATACAGGTTTCAGTTCAGGAAGCAACAGTTAGAACTGGACATGGAACAACCGACTGGTTCCAAATAGGAAACGGAGTATGTCAAGGCTGTATATTGTCACCCTGCTTATTTAACTTGTATGCAGAGTACATCATAAGAAACACTACGCTGGAGCAAGCAAAGGCTGGAATCAGATTGCGAGGAGAAATATCAATAACCTCAGATATGCAGATGACACCACCCTTATGGCAGAAAGTGAAGAACTAAAGAGCCTCTTGATGAAAGTGAAAGAGGAGAGTGAAAAAGTTGGCTTAAAGCTCAACATTCAGAAAACGAAGATCATGGCATCTGGTCCCATCACTTCATGGGAAATAGATGGGGAAACAGTGGAAACAGTGGCTGACTTTATTTTCTGCGGCTCCAAAATCACTGCAGATGGTGATTGCAGCCATGAAACTAAAAGACGCTTACTCCTTGGAAGGAAAGTTATGACCAATCTAGACAGCATATTAAAAAGCAGAGACATTACTTTCTCAACAAAGGTCCATCTAGTAAAGGCTATGGTTTTTCCAGTAGTCATGTATGGATGTAAGAGTTGGAGTATAAAGAAAGCTGAGTGCAGAAGAATTGATGCTTTGAACTGTGGTGTTGGAGAAGACTCTTGAGAGTCCCTTAGACTACAAGAAGATCAAACAAGTCCATCCTAAAGTAAATCAGTCTTGTGTGTTCATGGGAGGAATTGACGTTGAACCTGAAACTCCAGTACTTTGGCCACCTGATGCGGAGAGCTGACTCATTTGAAAAGACTCTGATGCTGGAAAAGATTGAAGGTGAAAGGAGAAGGGGATGACAGAGGATGAGATGGTTGGATGGCATCACTGACACAATGGACATGGATTTGGGTGGACTCTGGAATTTGGTGATGGATAGGGAGGCCTGGCGTGCTGCGGTTCATGGGGTTGCAAAGAGTCGGACGTGACTGAGTGACTGAACTGAACTGAACTGAATCAAACCTATCTTTCAGGAATTTTTATCTATTGTTTATAACATCAGAATAAAAGCCCCATGTATGAAATCTAATACCTCCTCTATATTTCAGCCTTTCTTGTTTTCTTCTCCCATTGCTAAGAATCTTCAGTCTGTTCAGGATTGTTGTACTTGTGTTTGCCTGTCCTCACCCTGGTAGGTTTCCTCATGGCCCTTTCTGGGTTGTTAGCATCCATCTGAATGGAAGGCTGGCCACAACTTCACAAAAACTCTGACCAGTTCAGGGTAGAGTATGTTTTAATCCCAATATTCTATATCTCAGAATTCTATGGATGTGGTCACACTCCACTTGAAACAGAGACCATACATGAAAGTGAAAGTCGCTCAGTCGTGTCTGACTCTTTGCAACCCCAGGGACTACATAGGCCATCGAATTCTCCAGGTCAGAATACTGGAGTGGATAGCCGTTCCCTTCTCCAGGGGATCTTCCCAACCCAGGGACTGAACCCAGGTTTCCCACATTGCAGGCAGATTCTTTACCAGCTGAGCCACCAGGGAAGCCCACATGGGTGCAAACAATCCTTTTACTTTTTCTCTCCTTGCCACATAGCTAGCTGCATTTCTCAAACCCTTCTGCAGTTAGGTAGACACATATGACTGAGATCTGACCAAAGGAATAAGTATAGAGGTCATATATGACTTCTAGGTATGACCTGTTCTCACAGGATTCTTGTGTGCTCTCTCTTCTGTCCCTTGTTTCTTGCCTGTGTGTTAGTCACTCAGTTGTGTCTGACTCTTTGCAACCGCATAGAGTGTAGCCTGCCAGGCTCCTCTGTCCATGGAATTCTCTGGCCAAGAATACTGAAGTGGGTAGCCATTCCCTTCTTGGTTTAAGAGAAAGCATCCCGCAGAGTCCTCAGAGTCCATTGGGATAGCAAAGGTATAAAAAAGAATGACTCTAAATCTTTGAATAAAGTTATACAGAAGAGACTCCCATCTCACTGCCTGCCTTCATCAGACTATTGAAGAGTGAGGAATACACTTTTATTATGTTAAGCTACTGAGAGTTTGGATATTCTTGTGAAATTTGAACTTTGATGGTCTCAGTACAGAACACATATGTTAATACATCAACCAGGGAGTAATTACAGCACTTCAAGTGGTGCACTAGTTGACAGACCTTTTTTCTTCACCTTTCCTTGTTGAAGACCTCAAGAGATAAGAGTAAATTATGCCTTAATCCTAAATGTTAAAAGGCTGATGTCATCGACATTTTGGGTGTCATGACATATTTTTGTAATTCTAGAATTTGTGACAGCACCCACTTGAAGGTGTTAAAGACCCAAGTCAGCAGCAAACAAATCAGGTTACTATGATACAACCACTGTAAAAAATAACAATACCTCTCAGTGTCTACAAAAGCTTTGCCAAGCATCACATAACTTACTTATCTGTTCTTCCATGTTGTGTCTCTGTTTGAATAAATTTCCCTATTACTCTCAAGCTCCCCTTAAAAATATTCACATCTTTCAGTAAAGTAGTCTATCTTTACGACTAGGGTGCCAGCTTCCACTTGTGTTGTGTTCCTTCCTCACTGGTTGTAAGATATCTTGTGTGACAGGGACTTCAAAGATCGATATTCTGTATGACAGATATTGTCAGTTATGCTGAAAGTGAAAATCGCTCAGTTGTGTCCGACTCTTTGCGACCCCATGGACTGTCCATGGAATTCTCCAGGCTAGAATACTGGAGTGGGTAGCCTGTTCCTTCTCCAGTGGATCTTCCCGACCCAAGGTTCGAACTGGGGTCTCCTGCATTGCAGGTGGATTCTTTACCAACTGAGCTATGAGGGAAGCATCTTGTCAGTTATATTAAGTTGAAAAAAATAAATTTTGCACATTGATCTAAATTTTACAGAACGTTTGTGAAGGGCTTGCCCTACAGTAAAATACCACAGCATACCTGCTAAGAACAAATTGAACTGTTGGGTAACATTCTTTGGGTAATTTTTTTTATTAAAAATGAAAAAAAAATTGTCTCTCTGTTGAATAATCCTTTTAGCACTTTGTAGCAATTTGAAGTAGACTCTGCATATTACCAATATAACAAATTTTGACAATTACATGTATGTAATTTGGGTATGCTTTGTGTATGTGCATGTATGTTGCTCAGAGGAGACCAGTAGAATGGCTAGAAAGTTGTAATTATTTTGTTAAAAATGATTTCACCTAATTTCAATGTCATTTGTATAAACTTATGGTCTGCCACACTCTCACCCAGGAATGAAATAGTTACTTTCAGCTTGCAACCAGCTCAGCCAGGCACTGTGTCTCACCGACCCCATTAGTAATGTTGCATGTGATTCCAGCAAGCTCAAGAATCACTCCAAATGTCTCACATCCTGGAAATGTATTTGACCTCTTCAGGCAGTTTGTCTGACTTTGATGGATTGATACTAAAATTAAGGTCCTCAAAGATCTTCAATATTATATCACTCTACACTCGGCCACATCTCATCATGTATCTCTTTCCACCACTTTAATACCCATGCCCAAACCACTTCAAACTATTCACTCTTCTCTTTAGGCTGTCTCTTTTCACCTCCATGCCTTGGCATCTGCTGAGATCTGCTTATAATGCCTTCACCTGCACTGTTTTATACAATTCTGTTGATTTTCCATTATCAGTAGAAATGCCTTCTTTTTTGTTTTGTTATTTCTTCCTTTGTTAGAAATTATTATTTTTGCCCACAGATTTCTTTGTTGTATAGTTCTTACAGCAGCACTTACAGTATTTTTCATGTGCTGGATTATCATTCTTACTGGATAGTAATATACACAGGATCAGAAATCACATTTCATTCTTCTTATATGGTCCAAAGAAGTTCTATATAAATGTGCTCAATATATGGATGATGAAGCAATTGAATCCCTAGACAATTATAAATGTGTCAAAATGTGTGTTTGGAAGAATTTTCAAATTGCATTTTAGACATATTCTAAAGTTTCAAGGAAAAAATTAATAAGCCTAAACCGATTTCTAAAAATGATTTGGATAATTTAGATGCACTGAAAAAATTCAAATTGTTTTTAATGAAACACAGCCAATTTTATTTAAATTCTCCAAACATTATATTCAATATGTTCATTGTTTCTAAAATGTTTCACTTTTATATAATGGCTTATTTCACCTATATTTTATAGTTTTATCATGAGAAAATTTGAATTTATTTTTTGATGCAAGTTTCTTCCTTTAAAAAAATTAGATGCACATGTATCTTCATCAATAATCAATAAGATCTCAGTCTTAAATCCCAAAATTAACAGAAATGAAGTGTTCAATGTTTAATGAAATGGTAGAAACTGTAAAATAATCTATGACACTTTTCTCTGGATACTCACATGGATTAGTTTCTTGACTTCTGGTTTCTACTCAGCTTTACCTATATAAAATGGTAACCTCTCCTCTCCACAATTCCTAAACCCTATAGGAAATTCTATTTTTGTTATCTCCATTGCATTGATTGTCACCACAGGGCATACATATTTACTTT
Source organism: Bison bison bison (assembly GCF_000754665.1). NCBI lineage: Eukaryota > Metazoa > Chordata > Mammalia > Artiodactyla > Bovidae > Bison > Bison bison. Next base: position 153,235 of record NW_011494866.1, on the reverse strand, counting down.
TATATTTGATTATTATTTGTCTCTCTTTGTTAGAATGGAAATTCTCATGAGGAAAGAGAATATGTCCTTTTATTCATTTTTGTATCCACATTACCTTGAAAAGTACCTGAAACCTAGTAGCACTCAATATATTTATGTTGAATGACTACATTGATTAATTTAACCCCAGTTCTGGATCACTCCTTAGCTAACATTTACATTATTCCTCAAAAACAGAAATAAATCTAAATAATCACTGAAGGCATACAAAAGGCCCATTAGGCGACTTTAAGCAGAAATATATTGCCTAGCACAAACATTTATAAATGTCATGCTTTTATAAATATTACTTAGCTTTTGAAGTTTTAAGTTCACCATCTATCAATACAATGAAAATCAAGAGCCTCACCTTTAAGGTCCAGTATGGAGTTAAATGAGATAATATATGTAAAGCACATAGCTCAGTGCCTGCCACACTATAAGAGTTTTACAAAACTAATTCACAGCTCTACCAACTAGGGATTGAGCAGGTACATGGGGACAGATACAACCTGAAAACAGTACAAAAGCATATTACTAAGTGTCAACCATGTATTATATATGGTGAATATTTTGGTGCGAAAAGAGAGAGATGGAGACAGAGAAAGAGAATATAAAGTGAAAAAGGTATGGTATCTTAATCCAAGAACCTTATAATGTAGTAGAGAAATGGACACACAATTTACACTAACTTCAACAAGCCTAAAAAATAGCATAGTATGAGGGAATATATTGGCTTTGAAGGCATAAGACATTACTTTGAATCCCAGTTTCATTAATTATTTCTTGGGTCATTCTGAGTAATATATTTTTACTTCTCTAAATTTATTTTATCAACTGTAATAATTTAGTTGTTAATAATACTGCATTTGGAAAAGTTGGGAGTATTAAATGAAGATGAGTCCTTGGAGAGTTTTTAGTAAACTGCAAAACTCTCATGAATAACGTTCAGTATATTTACAAGAAACATTGAGCATCCTTTTCATGGTACTCCCACTGTGTGTATTTCCTGTGTGTTTATTAGCAGCTATCTCACATGATCACACATTTGTATAAGTCTCATCAGTGAAGTGAGAGTTCTGCAAGCACAGAGATTGTTTTATTCATTTCAGTTTTATGATGAGTCTTTAATAAATAAATGTTGAAGTAAGGAAGAAAATGTAAGAAAAATGAGTAAGTGATTATAATAAAGGTATAAGCATGAGGGAGGGAATAATAAATGTCAACTTGCATGGAGAAATAGAAATAGAGAAGACTTCTCAAGGGTGGCATATTTGAATTGAATATTGAAAGCTAAACTGGCTTTTGACAAGCAGAGGATAAAAGAACATAACTGGTGCAGTAAAGTTTCTTCTGCTGGTTTTAAAGGATAGGCTTCTAGGGACTCATAAACTAATTATTTAATTTTATGTGTTTATGCATTTGTTTCCAAGGTTAGGGACCATAGTTTTCTTCATACTCTCAAAGGTGTCAGTGTCACAATAAAAAGTTAAGAATGAGGAGCTCACTGGACGGCCCAGGGAGAGGTTCGAACCGGTTATGGGAGTGTCAGGAGGTCGTTGGAAGCTCAACACCATAAAAAAAAAAAAAAAAAAATGACTAAGGTTGAGGGAATAAGATGAGCAAACACAAGTTGTGGGACAGCCAGAACAAAATTAGGGAGTAAAAATTTGTTTGTTATAATCAGTTTGCTCACTCTAAACTTTAACATCTAAAGACTTTGGAATTTAAGTTTTCTTCTGAAAAATATGTAATAGAAATTTTCTTATGCTTCCAAACTCAGTACAAACTAACTTTATAAATGCCACTGCCTGATCTGTTATTAAAGACAGTGTAAGTATAGTCCAGAGGGAAGGCAGATAAAAACCCATTCATTCAAAATTGTCCATTTATTGATTCACAGCAACTCTTGAAGTTTTCTTGATTCTCTGATTCTCACTTATTTTTAAACAGCAGGATTTTAGTCTCTGATTGTTTCCAACTGAGTCCTGGCCTCCTTCCCTATATTAGAGAACAGCTGGTTGCCTATGGTAATCCCAACAGTAAATGCTGAGCTAAAGATGAGCTATAGAACACCATGTTTGGAGAAAAGTTAGATCCTCATTTTGACAGAGTCAAAATTGTTCCTGCTGTTGAGGAGGGCAGTGATTACTATGCTAATTGCAATTTAGAATGGCTTTCCTTTATATTTGTTTTGTTTTCCTTGTAGTCAAACACCATTTAGATTTCTCCTTTATACAATCCATTAAATCACTCAGAAATTACATATTCTACCACAAATCTTATAAAGAGGACATGATGTCTAATGGGAACAGCCTCATTCATATAAAGGTCTCTCCAAGGAATAGTCTGCTGAGTCATCTGATAGACCCATTATACTCCTTATTATTAATATACACTTGGGATAGGTTTATCGGCAGTATTTCTTGCATTTTCAGTAGTAGTTTCATAAATTGGAAAGTCCAGTTTACTTGGTTAGCAAATTGAGTTGTTTCATTTTTAGCCTCAGATAGTTCCACTCACGGAGAAGGTAATGGCACCCCACTCAGGTCCTTTTTCCTGGAAAATCCCATGGACGGAGGAGCCTGGTAGGCTGCAGTCCATGGGGTCGCTAGAGTTGGACGCGACTGAGCAACTTCACTTTCACTTTTCACTTTCATGCATTGGAGAAGGAAATGGCAACCCATTCCAGTATTCTTTGCCTGGAGAATCCCAGGGACGGGGAGCCTGGTGAGCTGCTGTCTATGGGGTCGCACAGAGTCGAACACGACTGAAGCGACTTAGCAGCAGCAGCAGTTCCACTCATAGAAACATGTCTTATCTTAACTTCTTTCTGCTGAGTGAATGAAGATATACTGTAGTAAAGGGATAGTCAAAAGGGAAGAAATGATACATTTGGTATTGAAAACCCTATACGCTTTTGTAGCAGTTTGTAGTTTACAAAGTACTTTTGCAGAATGTGACACACTGCAAAGTGGATAGAATTTGGATTCAGAGAAGTCTGTATTTTGTTAGTGGATTTAGCTTCCCAGGTGGTGCCAGTGGTAAAGAACCTGGCTGCCAATGCAGAAGATTCAAGAGACTCAGGTTCAATCCCTAAACTGGGAAGATCCTCTGGAGAAGGAAATGGCAACCCACTCCAGTATTCTTGGGAGAAATCCCATGGACAGAGGAACCTGGTGGGCTACACTCCATGGGGTCACAAAGAGTCAGACATGACTGAGCATACACACATTAGCACTAGCACTAGAGTTTACTAGTAAAGTTGCAAAATCACTTTCTCATAAGCTTCAGTGTTATTGCCTTTATAAAGAGGATCATCCATCTGTCTCTTCCATCTATCAGCTTTATAGGGGGAATTGACTGGAATTAAATAAGACATGGTAAGTTAAAGCACTGATAAACTCTGAACACATGCAGAAGTTAAACATTAGCATCATCATCATCATTTCTTTGAAGCTACATAAGAGACTGTAATTTCACATTAAATTAAGGTGGAAGTTAAAAATCATTGCATATTTTTCTTATGATAAACAAATATTAAATATGCAACTAAATTTTTCATGCAGTTTATTTTAGAGAGGCCATATTAGGAGAAAGTAAGAAAAAGAATCATCAGTGAGATTAGTGTCTTGAAAAAATAAATTAACTCAGTGTGGGAAAAATAAAAACTTACCTTAGGAGTGCAAAAATTATACGAGTCAAGGCCTGAGTTGTAGGAAAAATAAGACAGAGAACTAGAGAGTAGAGAAATAATTTTTACTGCACTGATATCTCTTGATGAGATCAGATAAAAAAAGTTTGGGAAAAGCTCAATCTCTAGTTGTCAAGATTTGTGAGGGATAAAACTATCAACCATTACTATTTAGAGATTGTTATTTTCTAAGATTGAATTAAATACTTTAAAATGTTAAGGATTGGGAATATATAAAGGGAAGTAGAATATAGTTGATTTATATGATTTATATGAAATGAAAAACTATTTAATTTTAAATAGTTGAAAAAATATCCAAAATTTAGAAATAAGACAAAATATGATTGCATGTCTTTTCATTGTAATACTAAAGCATTGTCTAACAGTCCTTCATGGTAATTTTTTAATGATCTAGCAGGCTTTACCTTTGATTAGTGTCCATATTCCGAGAAATTGCCTATCATTTTTTATTTATCTTTTAATTGAGTAAAGATTCAAATGAGTCTGCCCTGTAGAAAAGTTAACTCCATATATTTTATTACCCCAGTGGACCCTCTAACTTAGCAAAATTATTCCAGTATGAATTTCCCAACAGATTATATAAATCTTGGTTCCTCAGGTGTTCTTTGAACCATGCTATTAATTCTTCTATTCATGTATTAAACAATCTCTGACATGCATTACTCTAAAATTATATGCAAATTTTTGAAAAGTTTCTTTTTAAATGGCAACTTTATGTTTTGTTTTATTTTTGTACTCAACATTATCTGCATACTTTTTCCCAAACTTCAAGCACATGACAACAAATTTGGCAAGTCTGTGTGATTTTAATAGAGCTTGACTTGTACTTTGCATTTATATAACATTATTTTACCAATTTTTTCACCCTAATCTCATTGACTTGATTTTTGATAATAAGGAGAATTATTCTCACACTTAACTGAATGAAGTGATCAACAAAAGTTTTAAAATTTGAATGATATTAAATTTTAAACATCACAAAGGATATCTGCATAAGAAAAGAAATAAGGATTTTTGACAAGATGGTGATTAATGAAATATACAGGCTCCCTTCTCAAATTCCAACTTAGGACATACTAACAATTTAAAAGCAGTTGAATATAAATTAATCTAATAAACAAATTCTTTAAATAAGTACCAATACCCTTGGATTGAAAGAAAATTTGTTCTCAGTCAGTGCTGGAATGACGCTCGGTAGAAGCCTGAGGTGGTTGAAAGCTGTCATGCAGGACGCATCAAACAAAAGCAAAGCGAACTAGGATACTTGTTTTTTTGGAGACAATACAGAGATGGAAATAGAAATTGATAAATGTTTTAATTAAAGTTCTCCTGAGAAATAGAACTAATTCTCTAATATTATGATGATAGTCTCTCTCACTTTCTCACCACTAAATGGTGGGAGGAGGAGGAATTTTTCACAAAATAAATTTAGAGATAAAAGCATAAGACTAATAAAAGAAAATATAGGCAAATATCCCCATCACCTTAATATGACAGAGAAAATCATCTTAAGAATCCCCAAAATACAAACTGTAAGACACAAAAGAAGGGACTACTATATCAAAATTAAGATCATTCTGTTATTATAGGACATCATTGATGGTGGAAACACAGAAAGGCACAGCCACTCAGAATACTATATGACAGTTTTTAAAGCCAAGCATAGTCTCAGCCTATGATCCAGCAACCACCCCCCAGGTATTTACTCAAATGAGTTGACAACTTATGTCCATATAAAAACCTGCAATGAGGCTTGACTCATAATTTTCAAAAACTGGAAGCAACTAAAATGTTCTTTTAAAGGTGAATGGATAAACAAACTGCTGCATCCATATAATAGAACATTATTTCACAGTTTTTTTGTTTTTTTTTTTAAGTGTTATAAAGCCAAGGAAAGAGATGGAGGAACTCTGAATGCATATTGAAGAGTCCATGTCCAATCAAAAATCCTATGTGATATTTAAGTCGATTATAAGCAATTACAAAGTCTTTATCTTGTTGTCCTCATTAGAGAAAGCTGCCCTCCTTATATCAGTCTTAATATAGTTTAAGGGAGCTGTATTCAAGTACTCAGGGCCTGCCCATCTCCACCCTGGCTGGTGTGCTCTTAGAGGCATTCCTTCATTCCTACTCTAAATGCCTCAAGTTAGAGACCTACTTATAGGGAGCCCTCTGCCAAGGTCTTTCTCAGATACTTCTGCCAAGACCACCTTTTTGAAGTGCCTTGAGACATTTTTCTCCACTCTGACTCCATATTCAGTACTTTTCCATTCCTAGCCTCTTCTCCCCCTCTCCGCCCCAGCAGGCCCATAAAACAGCAGGAACTTGTTCAGGGCTCCCTTGGTGGATTCTCCCATCTGCACTAAAACATCTGACCTTCCTCTAGCACAATTCCATGGGAAAAATTTAACTTTGAGGGAATTGGTGTTTTATCCTGTTTAGCCTCTTGCTTTCAATTGTACTAAATGATTAAAGGCATGACTGTTCCTTTCATTTTGGCTCTTTGCCTTAACTGAGCACCGTAACACCTGGCAGCTCAGCTTTGTCCAATTCACCTCAGCTCAGTTCTTGACACGCATTGCCTAGTAAAATAATACATACACACCATACTGTCCTAAAAAGGCTATGTACATTCTGTACAACTCCATCTATATGGCATTCTGGAAAAGGCAAAACTATAAAGGTAGTAATATATCAGTGGTTTTCAGACTTGTAATGTGATAGCATGGATAGGGGGAACTCAGGGGATTTTTAGGGCAGAAAAACTGTTCTATTGGGTTGGCCAAACAGTTCATTTGGGTTTTTCCATAAGGTGTAATGAAAAAACTTGAAGGAACTGTTTGGCCAACCCAATATATAATACTGTAATGATGGATACATAACACTATGTATTTGGCAAAACCACAGAAGAGTATAACACAGAATGACACTTAATGTAAACTATGAACTTTATTTAATAATAGTGTATCATTATTGGTTCATCAATTGAAACAAATGTACCATGCAAATGCACAGTGTTCATAACAGGGTAAACTGTGAGAGGGTGTTGATGGGTAGGAGAAGAATAGTTATATGGGAATTCTCCTTACTATTTCCTCAATTTCCTATTAAACCTAAAACTGCCCTAAAATTCTTTATTAATTAAAAAAATTATGACTACTTTTCTAATTTTCCCTTCGAGCTGTCATGTAGGGAAACCCTGGTGAGACTATAGTACTAGATAGACTGCCAGACCTAGGTTTCTTGTTCCTGAGTCATTGGTCATAAGGAATATCCCCTGAGACCATAGATGCAAATTAATACAGAGGGGATATGGGGCATGAGCTCAGGCCACTGGCATTTCTGCCTTTTTTTTCCATTAAACTTATGCTTTTAGAACTTTCTCAAGTCTATCTCCATTTGATGATGGAATGCTACTGTGTACACTCAACTTTATGACTTGGGAGGTCAGAAAATACTCAATTTATAATGAGCATCCCAGGTCACATGGTAGCATGTGGGCCTATGGTCAAGTATTGTGTCCCTAGTAAACACTATAGTGAGCCAAAAAACTGTTTTTCCAAAAAAATGGTTAAATGTAGAGGACTATATAGCTTTTCTCCAAAATTCTGAGGTCTGTACCATGATGCACCTATAAATTCCTGTGAAATTATCCATGCCTCATTCATATTTGCCACAGACAGTCCAAGACGATCAAATTTAAACTGTTATGTGGACCAAGCGTTAGAATAACTTGCATGGCAGCCTGGACCTAGTGCATATATTTTTCTGATTCTGAACCCTACTCAAGACTGGCAGATTTTTGGATTGATTATTTTATCAAAGCCTAAGTAGCATCCCATGGAGAAGGAAATGGCAACCCACTCCAGTGTTCTTGCCTGGAGAATCCCAGGGACGGGGGAGCCTGGTGGGCTGCCGTCTATGAGGTCGCACAGAGTTGGACACGACTGAGGTGACTTAGTAGTAGCAGTAGTAGCATCCCAAATGAGGTATATTTTGACTCTAAAATCCAAAGAAGGTCATTAGATATTGTACCTTTTTTTCTTAGCTGCCAGATGCAAGAACTTCATTTCTTGGATTGAATGGAGGATTTCAACATGTCTCAGATCACTAATTTCCTAAAAATTTCATCAGCATAGAAGTTTTCTAAATTTTTATTGGATTTCATGGCTCCAAATAGTCAATTGATCTCTTAGAGGAATTATATCAGATAGAGGCTCAATATTGTTTTCTATCATTAACAAGTTGACTATTTAGAAGCAGATGTAGCTAGATATACTTTATTAGTAGGAGTTCATGCTGTTGGACCTATGTGTGGCTTCTGTTCTGCCTCTTTGACCACTCCATTCATGTGACTATCAATCATGGTAGTTCTAGGGTGTACATGTATGTGTGTGTGTTCAGTTAATCAGTTGTGTCTGACTCTTTGTGACCCCATGGACTGTAGCCAATCAGGCTTCTTTATCCATGGGATTTTCCCACCAAGAATACTGGTGCTGGTTGACATTTTCTCCTCCAGGGTATCTTCCCAACCCAGGGATCAAACCCACATCTCCAGTGTCTCCTGCACTGACAGGCAAATGCTTTACCACTGAGCCACCTGGGAAGCCCCTAGTTCTGAGGTGGCTAATGATAAATATTGGATAACATCAACCAGGCAAGTCATTTTATCCACTTGATTGTTAAGTGATTCTTTTATGATGGGTGTTAAGAGGTGGTGTGAAAACTTTATGCTTATTCTTTTGAGTCCAACCACATGGCTTTACCTCTGAATTCCTTGTCACTAATTATCTAGTTCTTTACCTTCCCACTCTTTAACAGATGACCAGGCCATTGATCACTGTCATGAACCTATGCACAGTCTCATTTCAAGCTGCTTTTACTTCTGCACAAAGTAGAAGGTACACCACTTGCAGCTCTTCTGCTTGGGAACCACCATCCATTTTTGGCTTGCACCCAAGTCTTGAGCTAAACCATCTGGAAATTGATTTCAAGTGCTTTCCTCCTTTTTCAGCTGCTCCTACCACATGGCTACTGATTTTCTCTTAAGTCCTGCTGCTATTTATGGTTTGGTCATAACTATTTTCATTCAAGGTTTCCATGGGATATTCTGACTCCTAGACTCAATGATTTCACAGATTCTTTTACTTTACTATAGTATCTGTACTTTTCGACTTTCAAGAGAAATTTAGCAAATGTAAAATTGCTCTGATAGTTTAATCATATTGCTATTTTCTTTTTATTTTGTCAGAATCCATAAGGAAAAGAAAGGAGATGGAAATGATTGGGCTCAATTGGTTTATGGTTATATTAAAGGCGATTGTAGTACAAGTGATGGTTTTATAAGTCTAGAATAATTTTAGAAATGTTTGTGTCTCCTATGAATTATTATGGAAATTTAGTGTCTCTATTTTTCTATTGAAAATATATAACATGGAGACAGTACCTAGTATTTCTTCCTAACCACTTAAGTGATCAAATATAAGTGACTATCACATGAAAATTCTTCATTTAGCACTCTAGATAAGAGTGAAATTTATTGCTGAAGTTTTCAGTTTACCAATTTTACAGTATAGACACTTTGAGAAAGCTTATATGTATCTAATGCCATTTTATGAAACAAGTGCATGTTAATGAAATTCAGAAAGCATATAGAAAGATGTTAGTTGCCAAATGTCAATATTTAACTTAGCTCTGTCACTGACATTTTTAAAAAAAGATATGCAGTTTCATTTGAAATTGCATAAGAGCTCTCTATTGTGTTCTTACAAGATGAACATTACAGATTATTTCACCAGAAGCCTTTTTTTTTTTTTGAATCATGCTGCTTTGAACAAGTTTCATAGAAATCCTTCTATTCAATCACATGCTCATTCATGTATTCATTCAGTAAAATTTGTACAAGTTAAAAGGTCCTGGGTCAGCAGAGGCAAGGAGAGTATAGTTTCCTTTTTGAAGCAGTTCAGTTTAGGAGTGAAGTCATTAAACAGTAAATAGTTGAAAGCAATGTGTTAACTACTCTGCTGCAAGGACTTCATTAAGAATCACTATACTAATTCTCCTAATTCATCTCCTACTCCTTTTTTCTAATACATTACTTCTCACATACTCACCTCAAAGCAGTCCTTAGACAAATCAAACATACTCTCACCTCAGGGACTTTGCATAAGCATTTGTACATAAACACTTGAAAGTCAGGAAAGAAGTATGGGCTGGTGATGGAGATTTGTAGAAGGGGAAAATATATAATAAGTAAGATGTTATGTAGAGAAATAAGAATATATTATATAGTATTAAAATAGAGCAATGGTAAAACTATGCTTCAGTATCCCAAGAACAAAATCAAAGACATCAATTAATAAAATTAGGGAAAGATATCTACAAGACCAAAGGCTAACTAGGAGAATGTGTTGGAAATCAAGGAAAAGAACTGATGATTAAATACAAATGTAAATGCCAGAAAGCCATTATTGAAAAATATAAACTCTATTGTGCCAAGAAGGAAGTTGCTAATTACTTTTAGGCAAAATTACAATGGAGCAGCAGAGGTAGAGTCCATTTTGCAGTGAGTGGAAGAATGAATGAACTAGGAGGAAGTGAAAATAGAGCATAAGATTTTCCTTTTAGAGGCCTGGCTCTGAACAGAGAGAGGAAAACGAGGCAATAGCAAATGCTGGTTTTCCATGAAAGTAATCAGCTTAAGCTTTGGGGGCTATCATTCGCTTGGATCCCCTGAGTGCAGGGCATTGCTGAGAGGTATAGAATATTCTGTGCCAGTTGCAAAATGGAACATTTCCATGTAAACACTTCTTATAAATTCCCCAAAAGATCTCAGAATAAAAGACCTGAATATTCTAGTCCTCGTTCACTTTTAGAAATTTATATTTTTCATAACAAACATTTATTTGCACCTAATCTTATGTTTATACTTTTCTGTTTTTTTTTTTTTTCTTAAAGAAGCACAAACTATAATAAGTTTCAAAGCTCACAAAATCTAGGTCCATCTAGCAGTGGTAAGTAATAGGAAAGAGTTTTCCTAGAGTTGTTTGTTTTTTTTTAAAGCACAGTAGAAATGTGACTGTATTTGCTGAACTAAAAAGAACTTAGATGCATCCCAATGTTCATAGCAGCATTATTTACAGTTGCCAAGACAGGGAAACAATCCATGTCCATCAACAGATGAGCGGATGAAGCAGCTCTGGTGTGTATATATATGCAATGGAATACTACTCAGACATAAAAAATGAAATTTTGCCATTTACAACAATATGGATAATTGAATTGAAGGATATTATACTAATTGAAATGTCAAACAAAGTAAGACAAATACTGTATGATGTTACTTATATGTGGAATCTGGAAAATACAATAAGCTAGTGAATATAACAAAGAAGAAACAGACTCACATATAGAGAACAAACTAGCAGTTACCAGTGGGGAGAGGGATGAGGGCTGATGAAGTATAGGGGTAGGACAGTAAGAGGTCTAAACTATTAAATAAATCTTATTTCCAAATGTGACAATTATAAGATTACATATTCAATATGAGTTTAAAAAGAAAGGACTGGAAAGTTGGAAGTTGTTGAAGATTCAAAAGAAGAGGAAATGGCAGTGCTTGGATATTTAAGAAGCAAGATGTGGGATATAGAATAAAAATAATGAAAGATACCATTTCCTCCTGACAAAGATTCTTTGCATGAACAAACTTTAGTTAAGCTCCTTAATTTCCTCCTAGAGCCACCTGTGCAATTATTTTAAAAATACAGTTTTAGCAAGAACCCTGGTGTGCTGCAATTCATGGGGTCGCAAAAAGTCGGACATGACTGAGCGACTGAACTGAACTGAACTGAACTGGTAGGAAAGTTTAACCAAAACCCTCCATCTTCAACATGTGATCACCCATTGTATCTAATGGGATTTCTTATCCTCTACCATCTTTCAGTGATGTCTGATCATCCTAGACCGTCTTCAGCAAAGAATTCTATTAGGTCAGTTTAGATAGAATGTTGCTTCCCCTGATATTTCCTCTTGGTAAATTTCTAACCTCTGGCTCCCAGCCTGCTCTTCCATTACAAATTGTCCCTTGTCCATAATGTATTTGGAGTTGAGTCCAGTCTCTCTCCATCTTAGTAATGTCCCTATACCTATCATGAGGGTCCTGAATGAAGTCTGTCTTACCATCTTTAATAAATTTCACCGACTATTTCTTTAACATTCTAGATCTCATTAGAAGGAGACAAGAAATTGTCAGGATAAAGGTAAGATATGCTGAGAGGGTTGGGGAAGGGTAGATTGAGTCTTGCCTTGCTCTCTCAAGGATAAATGGAGTGAGATTGAGTAGGGAGAAGAGAGTAAGAAATAGTGTAAATTGAGGAAATAAGAGCTAAAAATATATCTCAAAGTTCATCCAATCTACTTTCTGTGTTTTTTTTTTTAATCTTTGATGTGAACCATTTTTGAACTTTTTATTTAATTTGTTACAATATTGCTTCTGTTTTATGTTTTGACTTTTTGACTTTGAGGCATGTGGGATCTTAGTTCCCCAACCATGAATCAAACTTACACCCTCTTCATTGAAAGGTGAAGTCTTAACCACTGGACCACCAGGGAAGTCCTTACTTTTTATAGTTTAGAAGATGAAACTTCAACTCAGAATTAGACCTAGTAAACCAAGACCATTGTTAACAACACACACTCTGGAGTTAATCATCTTTGTAACAATCAAAAAAAGAGAAAGAATATTTGTAGACATAAACATAATAGAATTCAGGGTGTATTATCATTTAATAGCTAAGAACAAGAAAGGCATTATTGGAAAATATCTTGGTTAGGATTAGTCAGTGTGACTTGGTACTAACTTCATTTTCCCCAAGTGCTTACAGCTTTTTAATTAACATACGTCATTTCAACAACAAATTGAAGTCGACTTCTTTTATTCACAGATATACAGAAGAACTGTCCATGTACAGGCTGATGAAACTCCCTGCACTTGTGATGCAGTGGAAGGAATACTGGACTTACAGGCAACTATACATCTTGGAGTACTGGATCAGCTACATATCTTTGTGTGCAGTAAATGCAAGTCTTTTGCTAAGTATTTCCACATATTTTAGATATTAATTAATTATATTCAGGAAATGATTATACTTGACTCAAATGATATTAACCAATCACTTATTACTTACATTGTGTGAAAAATTAAGGATAGATTTTAGATAAAATTTTAAAGCATCCAGCAAAATAAAAAGAAACAGGCCACTTAAAAGTATATCAGGAAATTCTGCTGCAAGATGTTGTACTGATGTTATTGATACTTGGAGTCAACAGACCTAATCTCTAACACCTCTCATGTCACATGGGCTTTGGCAAATCAAGAAAACACTGTGAGTTTTAATTTATTCATTTTAAGTGTTTGGTAACAACTGCCTGGCTTAATGCTTAGTAATCAAAAATGAAATTAAACCATTGTTATGCATTGTTGCATCAGAAATTTGATATTGGGTGTGTTCTTTGGGGTTAATTTGAGAAGCACCATCTATCTATAGTCTCTGCTAGAGCTCACATCCAATTCTGAAGATGAACAATAGTGATTATTGTCTGTTTTACTAATTCAACATCAAGTTGGTCTTGATTGTTCTGTCATATATTCTTCTACACATACCCTGTTTATTCTGCTAGACTGTGAGTAAATTGAGGACAGATCCTTCTTTATTTCTTTTAAATTCCTCACATTTGTATAAGAGTTGACATATACTATAAGTTCAATAAATATATGGAGTTTGGGTCATGATGATGAACAGGAATGGAAAAATATTGCATTGGATCTAATAGTTGCATTTGTCCAGAAAACTGCAATAGCGATTTTTCTTTTTTTTTGAAAATTTGAAATGCACGTAGTAGATTATAGTGCACACCACCACTCATTCATTTATTCAATGAGCATCTATCAAGCATATTTATAGGTGGTATAGCCAATGCTGCAATTCAGAGTGTAGAAATAATCAGATGCAACTGATAAAGTTATTCACATATTTTTCTTAACACAAAGAAGAAGACATGCATATGTCAGAAGATACTATATATGTCAGAAAGGAAAGAAGGTATTAGAAGAAAGAGACTCAATTTCCAATTTCTTGACATAGTGTTATATGTTGAGAGTGATGGAGAAGGGTAGATTGAGTCCTGCATTACTTTCTCAAGGATAAATAATATTGAGACTTAAAGAAGGGCAATTAAATTTCTCATGATAGTATATGCTAGCATGAAAGTAGTGATAAAGCACGTGATCTACAAGGAATAGCAAGTAGACAAAATATGTGATAAGGAACTCAAAAAATAGTGGGAAGAAATTAATAAAGATGCATCACAGAGACTTTTGAGATTTTACTAAAGAAATATTTAAGTTGTACATATGAAAGAGCCAGTTTGATTTTTTGATTCAGTATAGGCTATGGTAAGAATTACTCAACAGTATCCGTTGTCTAAAAAGAAGGCTTGAAGAATTGTGTCCTATTCTGAGGCAGCACAATATTCTTATTTTCATAAAATTCTTTCATGTATAAGGTGCACAGAAACTGATTCTAAATTTAAAAAGAGTGGTGAAGAAATAAGAGGAAAGAGGGAAGGGAACCACACTGAGTGTTGAAATACCAGTTCATTGTTTTGACAAGTTTTTTATATTTTGATGATTTACTTTCAAGGAAAGAGAATCTAGCACTACCAATATCCAAAACAGAGATGTGATTCACTGTCTTTATGGAAGCATTTGTTTTTGAGATTTCCCAATTACCTTGGCTATGTTTCATTTTTCATATCTGCACAATGAAGATTCTTATCAAAACTATTTCACATAAATAAATATCCACCATCAAAAGACAAACTATCCTTCATGTGTTTGAATGTCATTCTGGCAAGTTTTGAAGGATTATCCATATTGATATTATGAAATGAAAGAAATGAACCAGAAAAATAAATAATAGCCTTGCCCAGAATGGTGAGAAATGCCAGTGTAAACATTCAACCATAAGAAACCACAGTTACTTTGGTCAGCACTAATGACGAATGAACAAGAGCACCAAACAAAGAACTAAAGCTGCTAAAAGTTCAGCACATTTAGAATTATATCCTGTGCTATAATGCAAATGTAAAATGTTCATTAGACAATAGCCAATGTCTGTGCCTGTATTCCATTAAAAATATTTAAAATATTACTCAAAGACAATGATATTACCTGAAGTTTGCGATGTACAGTACCAAAAAAAGTGCACAGCCAAAACCACCATTTGGTAAGTTATTCTAACAAATAGTCAAGCTTGCTTATGAGCACATTACAAACACAGTCAAGAAGGCTGTTCTTCCTGGCTCCTACTGGTTTTCTCTGACATTTCTATCCCAAGTACTAGGCTTGTTGCTACTCATCCATCAAATGATCTGTCTCTCAAGACCTGTATATTAGATGCCTTCGATGTCCCTGTTCTCATCTGGAAAGCAGTTATCTCCTGATAGTGTTTCACAATAAGCACACCTTTACTTTCTCCCCTAGAGCTGTCCCTCCAAGCTCATTTAGGGACGGCAAGTGGGGCGCTGAAGCAGGGAGATTTAAAACTGCTGAGTGAAACCCTTGGCCCGTTACAGACATAAGCTGAGGAATAAGAGATCCTGCCTCCTATCATAATCACAGAAAACTAGTCAATCTAATCACACTCGGACCACAGCCATGTCTAACTCAATGAAACTAAGCCATGCCCTGTGGGGCCACCAAAGAAGGGTGGGTCATGGTGGAGAGGTCTGACAGAATGTTGTCCACTGGAGAAGAGAATGGCAAACCACTTCAGTATTTTTGCCTTGAGAACCCCATGAACAGTATGAAAAGTCAAAATGATAAGATACTGAAAGAGGAACTCCCCAGGTCGGTAGGTGCCCAATATGCTACTGGAGATCAGTGGAGAAATAACTCCAGAAAGAATGAAGGGATGAAGCCGAAGCAAAAACAATACTCAGTTGTGGATGTGACTGGTGATAGAAACAAGGCTCGATGCTGTAAAGAGCAATATTGCATAGGAACCTGGAATGTTAGGTCCATGAATCAAGGCAAATTGGAAGTGGTCAAACAGGAGATGGCAAGAATGAACATTGACTTTATAGGAATTAGCGAACTAAAATGGACTGGAGTGGGTGAATTTAATGCAGATGACCATTATATTTACTACTGCAAGCAGGAATCCCTTAGAAGAAATGGAGTAGCCATCATGGCCAACAAAAGGGTCCGAAATGCAGTACTTGGATGCAATCTCAAAAACAACAGAATGATCTCTGTTCATTTCCAAGGCAAACCATTCAATATCACAGTAATCCAAGCCTATGCCCCGACCAGTAACACTGAAGAAGCTGAAGTTGAAAGGTTCTATGAAGACCTACAAGACCTTTTAGAACTAACACTTAAAAAAGATGTCCTTTTCATTATAGGGGACTGGAATGCAAAAGTAGGAAGCCAAGAAACACCTGGAGTAACAGGCAAATTTGGCCTTGGAATACAAAATGAAGCAGGGCAAAGTCTAATAGAGTTTTGCCAAGAGAACACTCTGGTCATAGTAAATACCCTCTTCCAACAACACAAGAGAAGACTACACATGGACATCACCATATGGTCAACACTAAAATCGGATTGATTGTATTCTTTGCAGCCAAAGAGGGAGAAGCTCTGTACAGTCAGCAAAAACAAGACCAGGAGCTGACTGTGGCTCAGATCATGAACTCCTTATTGCCAAATTCAGACTTAAATTGAAGAAAGTAGGGAAAACACTAGACCATTCAGGTATCACCTAAATCTAATTCCTTATGATTATACAGTGGAAGTGAGAAATAGATGTAAGAGACTAGATCTGATAGATGGAGTGCCTGATGAGCTATGGATGGAGGTTCGTGACATTGTGCAGGAGACAGGCATCAAGATCATCTCCATAGAAAAGAAATGCAAAAAAGCAAAATGGCTGTCTGAGGAGGCCTTACAAATAGCTGTGAAAAGAAGAGAAGCGAAAAGTAAAGGAGAAAAGGAAAGATATACCTATTTGAATGCAGAGTTCCAAAGAAAAGTAAGGAGAGATAAGAAAGCCTTCCTCAGCAATCAATGCAAAGATCAAGGAAAACAACAGAATGGGAACAGCCACACAAGCTGTTGCCTCTTTATGAAACACCCACCGGGAGAAATAGTCTGTGAGAGTTAATCAAGCCTTTCTCTTATTAAGAAATACAAAGAATCAAGGAGGATCTGGGAGACGATTTAGAGGACCCAGAAAAATATATCAGAGCTTTTAAAGGTGTTACTCTGCCTTATGACCTCACTTGGAAGGATGTGATGTATATCTTGGGACAAACGCTGACTCCTGAGTCAAAGACTTGAGTTTTGGGAAAAGCGGTTGCTTATGGAGATGAATGGCTTGGTAATGAATCAGTAGGGAAGAGGGAGAACGAGATAGTGGCCCTCCCCACTGGGAATCAGGCGGTCCCAACTATAGAACCAGACTGGGACTACAATACAGCTAAAGGAAGATGGGATCAGAGTCATTTTGTTAGATGTATTCTTGAGGGACTTAGGCAGGCACGTTCTAAGCCTTTAAACTATGGCAAATTGGCAGACACAGAAACAGGAGAAAGAAGCTCCTGGTAAATTCCTAGATAGACTGAGAGAAGGCCTTCGCAGATTCACTGAGATTGATCCCGAAAGTGAAGAGGGAAAAGTGATCTTAAAGGATAGATTTCTCAGTCGGCTCCAGATATCCGCCGTAAGCTATTAAAACAGGCGTATGGACCAAATCAGAACTGGCTCAGACAGTCTATTATGGTAGGGAATATGAGGAAAAGAAAGAAAGGCAAAAAAAAGACAAAGGAAAAGGCAGAAGCCTTCGCCAAGGCTATGAAAAACGTTCTTAAACAGCCTGAGAAAAATGCCCAGAGGGGCCCAGGTGAAAAAGGATGGGCTTGCTACTACTGTGGAAAGGAGAGGCACCTCAAGCGGGATTGCCCTCAGGCATCTAAGCCGCCCCCGGCTCCATGTCCAGTCTGCAAAGGACCACACTGGAAGAGACTG
>NW_011494866.1:134038-135316 GCF_000754665.1 Bison bison bison | reverse complement strand
CTCCCTCACCCCTTTTGGGAAGGGATATACTGAGCAAGGTCCATGCCTCTGTTTTCATGAATATGGAGCCCTCCCTTTCTCTCCCTTTAGTTGAACAAAATGTAAATCCTAGAGTATGGGCTGATGGAAAATCTGTGGGTCGAGCACAAAATGCTATTCCTGTAGTTGTTAAGCTCAAAGACCCACACGTATTTCCACATAAGAAGCAGTATCCACTGAAACCTGAAGTTAAGGAAGGGTTAAAACCCATCATCGAACATTTAAAGGAGCAGGGACTATTAATTCCCTGTAACAGTCCTTGCAACACTCCTATTTTGGGTATAAAGAAATCGAATGGTAAGTGGAGACTAGTTCAAGATTTACAAATAATAAATGAGGCTGTAGTTCCTTTACACCCCGTGGTGCCTAATCCTTATACTCTATTGTCTGAAATTCCTGAACGGGCCAAATATTTCTCAGTACTTGATTTAAAGGATGCCTTCTATTCAGTGCCTTTGGCAGAAGAAAGTCAATTCCTATTTGCCTTTGAAGACCCTACACAGCCAGTTTCTCAGTTAACCTGGACAGTTTTGCCCCAGGGATTTCGTGACAGTCCTCACTTATTCGGACAAAGTTTGTCACGGGATCTACAAATTTTTAATAGCTCTGAAGCAGTGGTGTTACAATATGTAGATGATGTTTTGCTCTGTGCTGAGACAGAGGAAGCTGGTTCGCGAGCCTCAGAAGATTTCTTAAACTTTCTGGCAGACTGTGGTTACAAGGCATCAAAAGAAAAGGCTCAGCTTTGTCAACAAT
This sequence comes from Bison bison bison, assembly GCF_000754665.1. NCBI lineage: Eukaryota > Metazoa > Chordata > Mammalia > Artiodactyla > Bovidae > Bison > Bison bison. Next base: position 134,521 of record NW_011494866.1, on the reverse strand, counting down.
CGGTTAGATATCTGGGCCTAATCATATCAGAAGGGACTAGGGCCATAGGCCCTGAGAAAATTAAACCTATACTAAATCACCCCCTACCTATGACTTTAAGACAATTGAGAGGATTTTTGGGAATCACAGGTTACTGTCACATTTGGATTCCGGGTTACGGGGAACTTGCCCGGCCTTTATATAAACTTATAGCTGAAACTCAGCAGGCCCAAACCGACAAACTGGTTTGGTCTCCAGAAGGTCTCAAAAGGCTTTTAAGGTTCTTCAGACTGCTCTCCTGCAAGCTCCAGCCCTGAGCTTGCCCACAGGGTCAAAATTTAATTTGTTTGTCACTGAAAGAAAAGGTGTGGCATTGGGAGTTTGGACACAACCCCTAGGGCCTCACCAGCAACCTATTGCTTATCTAAACAGAAAATTAGATGTAGTTTCACGTGGGTGGCCCCACTGCCTAAGAGTAATTGGGGCAGCGGCTTTATTAGCACC
>NW_011494866.1:129070-133938 GCF_000754665.1 Bison bison bison | reverse complement strand
GATCATGGCATCTGGTCCCATCACTTCATGGGAAATAGTTGGGGAAACAGTGGAAACAGTGTCAGACTTCATATTTTAGGGCTCCAAAAACACTGCGGATGGTGACTGCAGCCATGAAATTAAAAGACGCCTACTTCTTGGAAAGAAAGTTATGACCAACCTAGATAGCATATTCAAAAGCAGAGACATTACTTTGCCAACAAAGTTCCATCTAGTCAAGGCTATGGTTTTTCCAGTAGTCATGTATGGATGTGAGAGTTGGACTGTAAAGAAAGCTAAGTGCCGAAGAACTGATGCTTTTGAACTGTGGTTTTAGAGAAGACTCGTGAGAGTCCTTGGACTGCAAGGGGATTCAATGAGTCCATTCTAAAGGACATCAGCCCTGGGTGTTCTTTGGAAGGAATGATGTTAAAGCTGAAACTCCAGCACTTTGGCTACCTCATGCGAAGACTTGAGTTGACTCATTGGAAAAGACTCTGATGCTGGGAGGGATTGGGGGCAGGAGGAGAAGGGGACGACAGAGGATGAGATGGCTGGATGGCATCACTGACTCGATGGACATGAGTTTGAGTGAACTCTGGGAGTTGGTGATGGACAGGGATGCCTGGTGTGGTGCAACTCATGGGGTCGCAGAGTCGGACACAACTGAGAGACTGAACTGAACTGAACCTCCTATCATCAGGCAGATAATTCTGTACCATATATGTTTGTAGATTTCTCAAAAGATCGGTGGAGAAACAAAACCCTGTTACCCAGAATGGTGACCTTAATACTAAAACTTTATGTTCTTTTTTTCTTCATTTGCTGCCTCACTCTCCCAGGAATTCCACTATGGTTCTCTGGAACCATCTCAACAATTCATCACAAGTCCTTTTCTCAGTCTCTGGTCTGGTGGAAAAGCAAGCTAACAGAGAATCTTTGAAATGTGTACATGACTTCTGCCTTCCTCAAAGCCTTCAATAGCCCCTAATTACTGAGGGAATATAGTCCAGGCTTCCTGTTTGAGGCATATAAAGTCTCTGATTGCATGGATCTTACCAAGCATGTTTGTGTCTTCCTCCTCAAAGAGGTATTACCTTGGAATACTGGATTGCCAGCAGATGACACTTGATGTCATGATGATTTAAGCATCTACCCTTCACTTTTTATTACTCCTAAGATGTTTTCTTCCACTCTCTGGAAAACTTATACATACATTTTGTTTAGCTTTTCTCTACTCTTTAGACACCATATCTCACTTATTCCTTTGTCTCCAGTAATTCTGTTGCATTTAGCATGGTGGTGTTTAATGAGCTTGTATATGTCTCCGTTCCCTATACTTTGCTCAGATCCACCCGAAACTGATCCTTTATTCCATTTTTAATTCCCATGCACTTTGCCATGTTTGATTCATAAAATGTAGTCATAATCATGTATCATCAGGTAATGGTTGATAAATGAGTTTCACTCCCTCTCCTGTTTAGTGAATCAATGTATCACTTTCTGTTGATGTGACTAACCCTCTTTTCAAACTTTACAAGTAGACCTCTGAACATGTCTCCTTCAGTAACTCCTGAGATAGCAGACATTCTGGATGATTGCAGAATATGGTCACATAGTTTGTGAAGAAGTGGAATTTGACTTCTCCTTTATATAATTAAAAGTAAATTGTACATGCCAGCTACTAAGTGATACGTTTGTCTGCAACACTGCCTTTTGAATACAGGCAAGTGGAAAGCTCGCTTAAGGGAATTAGCTTTAGCATTAGAGTAAAGGTAATTAAAATTTAACTGACTAATGACACTGATGCAATCTTCATTTATTGTTTGAATTTTTATCATCATAAAGATGTTGTCCATATTTAGAGTAATACAAAGACATTACTTTCAAATTCACAAGATTATAGTTTCTCATAAAAGGAGATGAATTGGTAGAGAAAGTGGGAGAAAAGATAGTTCCTAGAGGCTCAGAGAGTTACTCTAACATGAGGTGTTTCCTTTCCTTTTTATTTATTACAAGAAGAATGTCTTAAGGAAAGAATGGCATTAATTTCACTGATTTAACTAACAAACTTGGATGCCAATTAGTGATAAGTGGAAGTGAAAACAATTGGAGTCACATCTAAGAATTCACAAAGCTTTGTGAATCACTTTAGTCTTAAGACATGAGCCAAATACATTAAAAAACAACAGACAATTCCATTTTAATTTGAGTTTCAATCGTAGTACTGCCCCCCAAAAGCTCTTTAGATCTTTAAAAATCAGGTTTCCATCTTTCAGCTGCATATGCGCTTAAATTTATAATTTAGAATCACTTGAATAATTTTAAAAATTATTAGAGTAGGAAAATTCTTATATATACTAAAATTGCTAAATTTTGTTTATAATAGCATTGTTTGTAATAGACTGAAATGAAAACAAATAAAATATTCTTAAATATTAGAAGACCATAAAGGAATGAAAAAAAATGAATTTTTGTTACAAGCAACAACACTGATTAAGGTCATAGTCATTGTATTGAGCAGAGAAAGGCAGACACGAGTATGTATGATTCTATTTACGTATTTCTCAAAGGAAAGATGAAAATAACAGAATACAAAACTTAAGTATATGACACTTAAAAATATGCACATATATATAGTTGAATTCCCAGAAGGAAAAGAAAAAGAGTAAGGATAGGACAGGAGTACTTGTTGAAATAATAGTCAGGAATTTTCAAAATCTGATGAAATTCCTTAGCCTATAGATTCAAGAATTCAGAAACCCCAGGCAGCATAAATTCAAATAAATCACATCTAGGTACATCAGAAAATTAGAAATGGGGTAAAATGTTAATATACCAAGAAAAACAGGGGAAAGAAAAAGGATCATAAGTTATGACTAATTATTCAACAGAAGCCGAAAGAAAATTAACTTCTTAAGGGTAACAAAAATATGCCAATCTAGAATTTTATATTTAGCAAGATCTTATTTATTAGCAAGATTAAAATCAAAATAAAAGTGCCATCACACACACACACATCCACACATGCACATGACTCAGGCACCAAGAGATATGCACTCTGAGAAATAGTAAAAGGATCCTGAAGAAAAACAATCTCATATTGAAGCATGGGGCTGAGGAAGGATTGAAGGTTAGAAATGTTAAACATAGGGGAATATGAAAATAAATATTGCTTATTTAAAACACTAGTATACTAATAATAGTGATATGTGGTTTTTGAACACACAATATAAGCAAAATATTATGAAAAAACAAGAACACTAAGTTCACAAAAGTGATGAAACAGTGAAAATAAGGTAATCTTGTTATGGTGAGAAAATGATAGTACAGATTTAAAGCAGATAGTAATAATGAAAGATGCATATAGTAATTTCTAGAATAACCCCTAAAGGAAGAATAAAAAGCAGTATAATTTAAAAGCAAATCAAGAATGAAAAATGCAAAAGTAAAGTGATTTATAAATTCAAAAATGAAAACGGAAGAATGCTAAAATAAAAAACAGATAGCCCAATGATGAGCTTAAGTCTAATCACACTGATAATTACACTAATTGGAATTTATTTATATACTTCAAACAGAAAATAAAGAATATAAAATTCTACAAATGGTTAAGAGAGAACTATATGCTGTTTCTTAGAGACATACTTCAAATGTAAGAACAGAGAAAAGCTGATATAAAAAGTAGAGAAAGACGTACCAACTGTAAGAAAGCTGGTATACCTATATTAAAATCAGAGAAAATTTAAATAATAAATGAGGAAATAAAATATAAAAAGGGACACTTTGTGAAGACAAAGTCAATTCAAAAGGAAGATATAATAATTCTAAATTTTAATGTATCGAATAACATTGTCAACATATTTGTAACAGAACTGAAGGAAATTTTGATAGAAGTAAAAAAAGAGATGGACAAATCAACAATCCTAGTAAGGGATTTTTCACATATATCCCAGAACAGGTGAAGATTTAAACGAAACCACATAGTTTACATGTCAAATTGCAAAATTTAATGATGATACAGAAATACAAATTGACCGATTTGAGCTATTTGATGTGTATAGTAAAATTCATCCACTAAGTACTGAATACAACTGTTTGCAAATATATATAAAAGCCATTCGTCAAAACAAACATATTCTGGACCTGAGACTTAGTCTAAAGGAAAATAAAAGGGTATCTTCATGATCTTGGGATGAACAAAATTTTTTTATAAACAAGATACAAAAAGAAAAGATCAATAAATTGAATTTTATTAAATTTACATTAAGTGAGTAAAATGCAACACAGAGGTGGAAAGATTGTATTTTTAATACACATATTCAACAAATGACTCTTCTAAATGTACAAAGAATTCCAAACAATCAGTAAAGAAAGGATAAACAACCGAATAAAAAAAGGGCAAAAGCAAAAAAAGAAAAAAGAAAAGAAATGGGGCAAAAATTCTTTAATAAGGCACTTTACAAAATAGGATACCTAAATAGGTCAACTCTGAAGTCTTCTGGGAAATAAAAATTAAAACTACAGGAAGGTACTCTGAGAATGGTTCTGATGAAAAAGACAGAAAATGCAAAAAGTGCTAGCACAAACAGGACTGTGTTAGATTGCTGATTTGAGTATAAATTTGTAAAACTACTCAGAAAAAGATTTTTGGCAATATTTACTGAAACTAAAAACATGTATGCCTTCAGTTCAGTTCAGTTCAGTCGCTCAGTCATGTCCAACTCTCTGCGACCCCATGAATCGCAGCACGCCAAGCCTCCCTGTCCATCACCAACTCCTGGAGTTCACTCAGAGTCACGTCCATCGAGTTGGTGATGCCATCCAGCCGTCTCATCCTCTGTTGTCCCCTTCTCCTCCTGCCCCCAATCCCTCCCAGCATCAGGGTC
>NW_011494866.1:127284-128933 GCF_000754665.1 Bison bison bison | reverse complement strand
AATGAACACCCAGGACTGGTTGTCTTTAAGATGGACTGGTTGGATCTCCTTGCAGTCCAAGGGACTTCCAAGAGTCTTCTCCAGCACCACAGTTCAAAAGCATCAATTCTTCGGCACTCAGCTTTCTTCACAGTCCAACTCTCACATCCATACATGACTACTGGAAAAACCATAGCCTTGACTAGACAAACCTTTGTTGGCAAAGTAATATCTCTGCTTTTTAATATGCTGTCTAGGTTGGTCATAACTTTCCTTCCAAGGAGTAAGTGTCTTTTAATTTCATGGCTGCAATCACCATCTGCAGTGATTTTGGAGCCCCCCCCAAAAAATCTGACACTGTTTCCACTGTTTCCCCATCTATTTCCCATGAAGTGATGGGACCAGATGCCATGATCTTATTTTTCTGAATGTATTCCTTAGAACACATCAAACTAAAGAGGAATAAGTGCTTATATCCATCAAAAGACAAATGCATGCATAGCAAAGTATTATTCACCGTTGCCCCAAATTAGGTAAACCCAACATGCATCAGTGGTAGAATAGATAAATACACCATGGTATATTCATTCTATGGAGCAGTGGAAAATGATGAACTAATCTTATATGCAATAACATGAATAAATCTCCTAGACAAAACCTTGAGCAAAAGAAACCAGACCCAAAATATTAAGATAATAGTATACATAAGTTCATTTTTACAAAGTTTAAAAGCAGGCAAAAATAACCTATGATAATGGAGGTCACCATAGTGATTATCTTAGGATATCAACTGGAATTAAGCATGAGGGACATATCAGGGTTGTTGGTTATTTTATTATAATTGGCACATAAATAATTTATTGAATTTAATGTGTTTGCATTTTCACTGGATATGTTATATAGAATAACATAGCAAATATATATTAGAGAAAAGGCAATGACAAATGTATAATATCTTGCTAACAAAACTCAATTATAATGTTTTATATATGAGTAGTTCTTTATATTTTAGTCTTTTCCCAAACATTACCTAAAAAATCCCCTCAATAAAAATGTGAGTTTAACAAATTATATTTCTGTCTTTTTTTTTTTTTTTAAGGTTGAAGCTAGGCAGATGCTACATGGATGGGAGTAAGCTGAACGTTTACATTTGGGAGGAAAAAAGCTGAAATATTTCTGAATTATAGAGTAATTTTACACATCAGCAACCAGAACCAGAACTAAAGTCGTATCTTTTGACACTGAAGCTTAAATATTGGCCTCTATGCCAAATCTTAATCATAGAACATAGAAGTCCTGAGTCCTATGTTAGCTTGCAAATGCTCATAAAACTTTTCCAATCTTGAGTTCAAGTACTTGCCATTGGCTTGATGACTCTGAACAAGTCATTTTCTTTCTCTGCTCATCATCAGTAAAACAAAACTAATTTCATGTTGATCTCAGATGGAAGTTAATGTTGTAGTAGTATGAATACATGCTGCATAACATTTAAATCCAAGGAATGTTTCAAAAATCATTTTTTAGATCTTTGTAAAAAAAAATCCGACTATTCCTCCAGTTCAGTTCAGTTCAGTCACTCAGTCATGTCCAACTCTTTGTGACCCCATGAACCGCAGCATGCCAGGCCTCCGTATCCATCACCAACTCCCGGAGTTTAGCCAAACTCATGT
>NW_011494866.1:106854-127184 GCF_000754665.1 Bison bison bison | reverse complement strand
CCTCAATCTTTCCCAACATCAGGGTCTTTTCAAATGAGTCAGCTCTTTGCATCAGGTGGCCAAAATACTGGAGTTTCAGCTTCAGCATCAGTCCTTCCAATGAATATTCAGGATTGATCTCCTTTAGGATGGACTGGTCGGATCTCCTTGCAGTCCAAGGGACTCTCAAGAGTCTTCTCCAACACCACAGTTCAAAAGCATCAGTTCTTCGGCCCTCAGCTTTCTTCAAAGTCCGACTCTCACATCCATACATGACTATTGGAAAAACCATAGTCTTGACTAGATGGACCTTTGTTGAGAAAGTAATGTCTCTGCTTTTTAATATACTGTCTAGGTTGGTCATAACTTTCCTTCCAAGGAGTAAGCATCTTTTAATTTCATGGCTGCAATCACCATCTGCAGTGATTTTGGAGCCCCCAAAAATAAAGTCTGATACTGTTTCCACTGTTTCCCCATCTATTTGCCATGAAGTGATGGGACTGGATACCATGATCTTAGTTTTCTGAATGTTGTGCTTTAAGCCAACTTTTTCACTCTCCTCTTTCACTTTCATCAAGAGGCTCTTTAGTTCTTTACTTTCTGCCATAAAGGTGGTGTCATCTGCATATCTGAGGTTATTGATATTTCTCCTGGCAATCTTGATTCCAGCTTGTGCTTCTTCCAGCCCAGCGTTTCTCATGATGTACTCTGTATATAAGTTAAATAAGCAGGGTGACAATATACAGCCTTGACGTACTCCTTTTCCTATTTGGAACCAGGCTGTTGTTGCATGTCCAGTTCTAACTGTTGCTTCCTCTATTTCTCTAATCTATGTTAATAAGATTATCTTTAAAATTAAACGTAAGCATAAAACTTTTTTATTCATTCCTGAAATAGACATTTACAATTTTCCAACTAATTGAATTCTTGGCTGCTTAAAACTTATGGTAGCAATAGTTTGGGGGATTTTGTTTTGCTTGCTTTAATTGCTTTGATATTAAGATTACCCCTGTGATAGAGGGTGGGATAAACCTCACCTTCTCTTACCGATGTCTAAGTAGAGCTGCTGCTGCTGCTAAGTCGCTTCAGTTGTGTCCGACTCTGTGCAACCCCATAGATGGCAGCCCACCAGGCTCCCCCGTCCCTGGGATTCTCCAGGCAAGAACACTGGAGTGGGTTGCCATTTCCTTCTCCAAGCTCTAAGTAGAGCAGGAGACAATATATCTAAAATTTCATCTTTCTATTTACTGCTAAATTCTGATGAATATTAGGAAATCCTTTTATCAATATATTTAATTTCTTCATTTTAATAGGACCATATCAGGAAAATTATATGTAGTTATCATGAGGATCAACTTTACTTTTGCCCTGCCAGACATGTTTATCCATACATATTCATGTTTCTCTCTCATCTAGACCTTCTAATGTTTGGTGTCATATTTAAAAAGTAGATGACTTGACTCACCATCAGCATCTGGTATTTCTTAAGGAAATTTTTCATCAATGATTATTCATTAGGTTTTCCATGTCTTCATTTTAGTCTGCAAAGTATTCAGATGTTCTTATCCTTTGTGTGCCAAGGACTTTCTGGTAAGACAGAATCATGAATGACCCCACCCTACTGAAAAGATGTTCATATCCTAAAATCCTGAACCTGTGAATATGTTAATTTAGGTGGCAAAGGAGACTTGGCAAATGTGATTACATTAAGAACTTTAAAACAGTGAGATTATCCTGGCTTATCCAACTGAAACCAATCTAATCACATAGATCCTTAAAAGCAAGCATCTTTTCTGGCTGAGATCAGAATTAGAGGGAAATGTGACTATGAACGAATGGTCCGAAAGGTACAACACTGCTGTCCTTGAAGATGGATTAATGGAACCATGTACCAAAATATATGGGTATCTTCCAGAAGCTAGAGGAGTCCAGGGAAGGGAGTCTGAAATAGAATCACCAGAAAAGTGCACAGCTCTGCCAGCACTTTGGTTGTGGCCCAGTATTCTGACCTATAGAACTGTAATATAATAAATTTGTGTTGTTTTTTCAGTCCCAAACTTTGTGACAATTTCTTAGAGTATTTATAGCAAAATAATAGAGACTTTTCTTAGTAAGTATGGTAAAGCTGTAAAATACATAACATAATACTTCGTACATCTAACTTGTTATAATACTTTAAAACATGTAACATGAAACTTCTTATAATACTTTAAATATGTAACATAAAATAAACAGATATAAAAAGGAAACCAAAATATGAAAAACCAGCTACCAAATATTTTGAAAGACACATTTGTGATAAAGTGATACATACATATATAAATGTATATAGTATACATATATATAGTATACATATTAATATATTTATGTATGTATATCCAATTATTCATAGTCATTTATATGAGTACAAATCATGTTCTCAATATCCAAAGCACTTGTAGTACAGTGTGAAATACACTGTTTCTACTGGTCATGTTACAGATATGCTAATTTTACTATGATGAGTTAATTATATTCCTCACTGAGAAAAATTCTATATTTCAATTAGAAGTTAATGAAAATAAAGTGTTTTTTTTTTATCACACCCAAGTTTTTTGGCCCTCTGAACTTTATTCATGGATCTCTTGCTAAGAATACCTGTTTCATTGCTAAGGATCAAGAAATATTAAGTTTAAACTTCAGCAGCTTAGAAAAGAAAAAGATGACCCTGATGAAATGTGATTTTGCTTGAATTTGTGGGTGTGCTCAGTCATGTCTGACTATTTGTGACCTCCTAGACTGTAGTCCACCAGGCTGTTCTGTCCATGGAATTTTCCAGGCAAGAATACTGGAGTGGTTGGCCATTTCCCACTCCAGGGCATTTTCTGACCCAGGAACTGAACCCATGCCCCTGTGTCTTCTGCATTGGCAGGCAGATTCTTTACCACTGATGACCATGGATGAAATCTGATAAAGGATACACAAATGAGACTGACAGTCATTCTTACCAAGAGTTCTGAGCTGGTTCTTGAAGGATAGGTATGACTTTGCTTTGCTCAAGGTCTTTCTCTTAGAGTCACTGAAATTCTCATCTCTACCCAATTCTTTAGTTAAAAGTCTAGAAGATAGAAGGAGTCTCAGAAGCCTTAGCTTCATTAGGCTGTGAGAATTTGTATCTGATCATGTTCATCCAATTAGGATTGTTCTGGGTATGGAATAGATGGTAATTTTAAGACTCAGTACAGCTATCATTCAAACTAATTCCTAACAGATAAATCCTGCTGAACTTCTGACCCAGAATATGGAAGTTTTCTTCTCCTAATTTCTGAGAGAGTGAAGGAGTTTTACAGTCATTCTACTCAGAGGTTTTTTCTCTGGTCCCTTACCACGTGTAACTTAAGTTTTGTCAAATCTCTTAAAGGAAAGTTCAGTCAAGGATTTATCCTTCCTCTAATGATCTTTGTGTCTAAGTGACAAAAACTTAGAACTTTAAGAAGGACTACTTAAAAATTCTTCTCTTCCCAGTCTTTTATGTGAACTCTGAAACACAGTAAATGTCTCATTGTCAGAACCTACCACACATTCAAAGCCCCTCCTGTTTCCATTGCATCACAGCAACCCAACATGACCCCTAAAAGCTTGGCTGGTTTCTCCTTCTCATAGTCAGGTTCTTCTGCCAAGACAAGCCTAATCCCTTATACTTTAACTGGGCTTAAACATATATATATATATATACACCCAGAGAAGAAAATACCTGAGGTTTACTCATCTAAGAAGGGCCCTTTTTTTGTGTGAAAATTTAGGAGCTCTTGCTCCTAAAACTTTCCAGTCCCCTAAAACTATAATCTGTGTGATTATTCATCAGTTTCCGGTTTCACAGTGAGACTGTTGGTCTTGGTCTGCCATGACCTATGACATCTTAGGCAGAGGGAAGGTCTCCCTGCTATGTCCTCTCTAAAGGTGTGCCTTTCTTTCAGGGCTGAACTTTGCCTACTTGTAAATCTGGAGCCTTTGAAAGCATTTTTTAAAGTAAGCTTTATGTGACACTTAGGTAACAACTCCCAAAGAACACAGTGCTGATTTAGGTGATCCTGATATCTCCGGAAAGCAGGTCCTATCCGCAAGTAGATTAGCACTGCAAATGCCTATGAGGATACTTTTATGTTTATAAGAGATTATCAGTGGGACTCCTTTCCTAGCACATTTTTGGCCACATCTGGGACATTTTTATGTAGATTGCATATAGTGTATTCTTGAACAATGTGTATCTAATAATTTGATTTTTTTTCATTAATATCTTTTCCAATTCAGAGACCATTCATTTGTCAGCTGCTTTAATGCACTAAAATTTTACAGTTTATTTGTTTATTTATTTCAGATCTTATCAACTTTATTTCTGGCTATGGGTTAGTTGCACTTCCCTCATAGCTCAGGTGGTAAAGAATCCACCTGCAATACAGGAGACCTTAGATCGATTCCTGGGTTGGAAAGATCTGCTGGAGAAGGGATAGGCTACCGACTCCAATATTCTGGCCTGGAGAAATCTAAGGACTATATAGTCACAAAGAATCGGACACGACTGAGCAACTTTCACTTCACTTCACTTCATGGGTTAGTTGCTTTCTTAGCTTAAATGTATTTATATGACTCTTCTCTCAAAGTAAATTTTATTAAAGCTCTTAGAGTCAAGTTATTGAGCTCCCTGAAGTCTATCTGCTCTGCTGTGTTATAGCATACTATCCTGTTTAGATAAGAGTTTGTATTGGATGTTCAGTGTTTTTATTTGAATTATTCTATATAAAAGGATGATTCTCTTCATTAGAGAGTCCTTTAAATGGTAAGTAATCAGTACTTGACAATGACTGTTTTTTAGCATTTGAAGTCATTGTAGTGGCAGAAAAAAATATTTAACTTTAGTACACTTGGATTATGCCATATTATCAAGGGATATGATTTTGTCTTTGCCTACAAAAGGTTTTGGCAGATAGAATTGGAACTTAGTAATAAGGTTTGGTTAACATGCATGAAAATTAATATTCAGATCATTTGAAGCAAAATCACCAGGTAAAGTCCATACAGGGTCTAGATAGAGAACCTAAATTAATGACAAGGCCAAATAAAATGTCAGAAAGATAGCATTGATTGTTGGGGACCATGGAAAACTATTGCATCTGTAATCTCTTTTACTGGGCACAGCATCATTAGAGTTTCAGTATATTGTATCTATCTAGAAATGCAGATCAAATGTTAAAGACCCTCAGATTTTTCTAAAGAAGACATATTTTTGTGTGATATCTCCTGATTATTTTTAAAGAAATGGCTCAATTAACGCACACACACATAAACACATACAACTCATTGAGTACTAGCTTCTGTTTTAAAACAATTATCTGTATTGCTACTGCTGCTAAGTCGCTTCAGTCGTGTCCGACTCTGTGCGACCCCATAGATGGCAGCCCACCAGGCTCCCCCGTCCCTGGGATTCTCCAGGCAAGAACACTGGAGTGGGTTGCCATTTCCTCCTCCAATGCATGAAAGTGAAAAGTGAAAGTGAAATTGTTCAGTTGTGTCCGACTCTTAGTGACCCCGTGGATTGCAGCCTACCAGGGTCCTCCATCCATGGGATTTTCCAGGCAAGAGTACTGGAGTGGGGTGCCATTGGCTTCTCCAATTATCTGTATTAAATTAGACTTAATCAGAACAAGCAGATCCAGTACAGTTGAAAATTTGTTCTACTATATGTGCATTTATAATTGATTAAAATTTTTAAGGCCCAAAACATTATAATTCTGAATGAGTTTTTAGTTTTAATCACAATTTTTTGTCATATTATAACTAATTTAACTTCCTAGACCCTCGTATCTTCAGCCTGATCCTATTCACTCATCCTGTCCATGTTTATTGAATAAATTCTATGTGGGTTTACATGACAAGGATACTTTATAAACAAGGAGAGAAGTCCTACCTTTAATAGTATTTGCATGTGAGCTTGATCATTAAAATACAGGTCTATATATGCTATATAATTAAAGTAACTTTTTTTCACTTGAAACATTTCTTCAACATGAAAAGATCTTCAAAGTCACTAGTGTTATGCTTAAGAGTTTCTGATGAAGCTGTAGTGTTAAAGTAAAAAATTAGAAAATACTTTGTGACTTTAATATTGCCCTATTTTGGTTAATTTGTGCCTACATTGTAAAAAAGTGTGTTCATCACTCAGTTATGTCAGCTCTTTGCAACCCCATGGATGGTACAGAGACCTTAACCCCCTGGATTGTACAGAGATCTTCTTAAACATAGTTTCTTACACATTGGCTGAAGATTATTTCTCTTAATATAATAAAATGATGCATCTCTGGAGAATTAAGACATGTGATCTGTTGAAATAAATGTTTTAAAGAGATAAAGACAAACTAACATCATTTACTTCCTGTCTTCCCAGTGTGTAAATTTTCAGTTAATCTCTAATAGAGTTTAGACAAGCAAAATATCAGGATATGGGCTCTTATTGGTCTTTATAGTTGTTCCCCGCCCCCCCATAAGAAAGTAATCGGGTCACTGTTCTCTATGTCCATGTGCTCTCTGCTTTTGGGTAATGGCCCTGTTATTTCAGAGCAGAGCAGTCAGGCTCAAAAATTCCGTCTGTCTTAATAACACAAAGCCATCTTCCATACAAATGGGTGTGCTTTAGGATTAGTTTTTCTGGCTAGTGGTTTGTTCCAAGGCAAAAACACTTGGCACAAGTTAGAGAGGATATTGTTTTCAATGGAGAGAAAAATAAAGGTTGAGCCTGTCACTGTCTTTTATATAATGTTTGGTATAGTGTTGAATGGCTTACAGTTGATGGGCCTTCATGAGCTACAAAACTTGGACAAGTTAACATAGGAAAGACAGGTCCACTCTGTGATTCTAGTCAGCTGTGAGTTAACGACAAGGGAATCGGGATGTGATTAAGGTGCTTTGATGTTCTTTTGTTGAATCTGCCTATTTTGCCTTGTGAATCCTTGTATATATCTCATTTTTTGAACCCAAGACCACCTATATATTTTATAGGCTCAGTGTGAAATGTAGGACTCCATGTTCAAAATCATTAGCAATTTTAAAATGACAACAACAGTCAAGCCAAACTGAGGATCCACTTAAGAACAGGATCTGTGCAGCTGCAACATCATATGCCCATGAAGCTGACCATGCTAAAAAGATATGGTATTTATTTATAAAATCATATTTACAACTGTGTGTACCTATTCTTAGCTAGAATTATGAGGCTCATATTGAATGTTGATATATTTTGTAAATTATGAAGAATAAATAAGATAGTGTAAAGAGTTGCCAAGTTTTACTAGATAATCCAATGTTGTATATTTCCTTATCTGTGAATACTAGATTATCTTCAGTACTTTCTTCTAGATCACAGTCTCACAAAAATTGATTAACAAGTAATCACTATATATTCTGTAACAGATTTTTTCTTGTAGCACAATTGTATTTGGAAACATACAAGGACTGTTGTGAGTGTGTATCTAAAGGGGAAAAAAACAGATGTGAATCAGAGATATACACTTGCAATAGTGAATGAAAAGCTCATATCATGGGAAATATTAAGTGAGAAGATTACGGGATGAATGAGTGAGTACTAACAGGCTGGCTGATGAGCTTGTTTCTCAAGATTAAAAGAGGCTATGACCAACCTAGATAGCATATTCAAAAGCAGAGACATTACTTCGCCGAACAAAGGTTCGTCTAGTCAAGGCTATGGTTTTTCCAGTGGTCATGTGAGAGTTGGACTGTGAAGAAGGCTGAGCGCCAAAGAATTGATGCTTTTGAACTGTGGTGTTGGAGAAGACTCTTGAGAGTCCCTTGGACTGCAAGGAGATCCAACCAGTCCATTCTGAAGGAGATCAGCCCTGGGATTTCTTTGGAGGGAATGATGCTAAAGCTGAAACTCCAGTACTTCGGCCACCTCATGCGAAGAGTTGACTCATTGGAAAAGACTATGATGCTGGGAGGGATTGGGAGCAGGAGGAGAAGGGAACGACAGAGGATGAGGTGGCTGGATGGCATCACCGACTCAATGGACTTGAGTTTGAGTGAACTCCGGGAGTTGGTGATGGACAGAGAGGCCTGGTGTGATGTAGTTCGTGGGGTCGAAAAGAGTCGAACATGAGTGAGCGACTGATCTGATCTGATCTGATCTGAACAGTAAATAAATGCTGCTGCTGCTACTGCTGCTAAGTCGCTTCAGTCGTGTCCGACTCTGTGCGACCCCATAGATGGCAGCCCACCAGGCTCCCCCTTCCCTGGGATTCTCCAGGCAAGAACACTGGAGTATGTTGCCATCTCCTTCTCCGATACATGAAAATGAAAAGGGAAAGTGAAGTCACTCAGTCATGTCCGACTCTTCAAGACCCCATGGACTGTAGCCCACCAGGCTCCTCCGTCCATGGGATTTTCCAGGCAAGACTACTGGAGTTGGGTGCCATTGCCTTCTCCATAGAGAAACAGAATTGCAGGTTGGTGGCTCAGAGGTTAAGGCGTCTGCCTGCAATGCAGGAGACCTGGGTTCGATGCCTGGGTTGGGAAGATACCCTGGAGAAGGAAATGGCAACCCACTCCAGTATTCTTGCCTGGAGAATCCCATAGACGGAGGAGCCTGGAGGGCTACAGTCCACGGGGTCGCAAAGAGTCGGACACGACTGAGCGACTTCTGTTCACTTCAGAGAAACAGAATAAACAGAGAATTGTACCAAAATTACTTTTGATTTGCTGTGATATATTTTACCATTCTGAAATAATGCTACATCCCAAAATGAGATGATATGGTCTGAGAAAAAGAGAGAACTGGAAGAGAATCAAACTGTAAATAAGATAAATGTGACAACATTTTTCTTTTACTATTTTGTTAGTATGTTTTTCCTCCTGTTTTTAATGTTTTTAACTACCTAGGGTATAGGAAAGTTAAGCCTTTGAATCACTGAAATTAAAACAAAAAATAGAAGTATTTTTTTTCAATCTATCCATTTTTTTAATTTATTTATATTAATTGGAGGCTAATTACTTTACAATACTGTATTGGTTTTGCCACATTGACATGAATCTGCCACGGGTGTACATGCGTTCCCCATCCTGAACCCCCCTCCCACCTCCCTCCCCATACCATCCCTCTGGGTTATCCCAGTGCACCAGCCCTGAGCATCTTGTATCATGCATCGAACCTGGACTGGTGATTCATTTCACATATGATAATATACATGTTTCAAAGCCATTCTCCCAAATCATCCCACCGTTGCCCTCTCCCACAGAGTCCAAAAGACTGTTCTATACATCTGTGTCTCTTTTGCTGTCTCGCATATAGGGTTATGATTACCATCTTTCTAAATTCCATATATATGCGTTAGTATACTGTATTGGTGTTTTTCTTTCTGGCTTACTTCACTCTGTATAATAGGCTCCAGTTTCATCCACTTCATTAGAACTGATTCAACTGTATTCTTTTTAATGGCTGAGTAATACTCCATTGTGCATATGTATCACAGCTTTCTTATCCATTCATCTGCTGATGGGCATCTAGGTTGCTTCCATGTCCTGGCTATTACAAACAGTGCTGCAATGAACATTGGGGTACACATGTTTCTTTCAGTTCTGGTTTCCTCGGTGTGTAAATGCCCAGCAGTGGGATTGCTGGGTCGTATGGCAGTTCTATTTCCAGTTTTTTAAGGAATCTCCACACTGTTATCCATAGTGGTTGTACTAGTTTGCATTCCTACCAACAGTGTAAGAGGGTTCCCTTTTCTCCACACCCTCTCCAGCATTTATTGCTTGTAGACTTTTGGATTGCAGCCATTCTGACTGGCATGAAATGGTACCTCATTGTGGTTTTGATTTGCATTTCTCTGATAATGAGTGATGTTGAGCATCTTTTCATGTGTTTGTTAGCCATCTGTATGTCTTCTTTGGAGAAATGTCTGTTTAGTTCTTTGGCCCATTTTTTGATTGGGTTGTTTATTTTTCTGGAATTGAGCTGCAGGAGATGCTTGTATATTTTTGAGATTAAATCTTTGTCAGTTGCTTCATTTGCTATTATTTTTTCCCATTCTGAAGGCTCTTTTCACCTTGCTTATAGTTTCCTTTGTTATGCAGAAGCTTTTAATTTTAATCAGGTCTCATTTGTTTATTTTTGCTTTTATTTCCAATATTCTGGGAGATGGGTCATAGAGGATCCTGCTGTGGTTTATGTCGGAGTGTTTTGCCTATGTCCTCCTCTAGTAGTTCTATAGTTTCTGATCTTATGTTTAGATCTTTAATCCATTTTGAGTTTATTTTTGTATATGGTGTTAGAAAGTGTTCTAGTTTCATTCTTTTACAAGTGGTTGACCAGTTTTCCCAGCACCACTTGTTAAAGAGATTGTCTTTTCTCCATTGCATATTCTTGCCTCGTTTGTCAAAGATAAGGTGTCCATAGGTATGTGGATTTATCTCTGGGCTTTCTATTTTGTTCCATGATCTGTATTTCTATCTTTGTACCAGTACCATACTGTCTTGATGACAGTGGCTTTGTAGTAGAGCCTGAAGTCTGGCATGTTGATTCCTCCAGTTTCATTCTTTTTTCTCAAGATTGCTTTGGCTATTTGAGGTTTTTTGTATTTCCATACAAATTGTGAAATTATTTGTTCTAGCTCTGTGAAGAATAGTGTTGGTAGCTTGATGGAGATTGCATTGAATCTATAGATTGCTTTGGGTAGTATACTTATTTTCACTATATTAATTTTCTGGTCTGTGAACATGGTATATTTCTCCATCTGTTAGTGTCCTCTTTGATTTCTTTCACCAGTGTTTTATAGTTTTCTATATATAGGTGTTTTGTTTCTTTAGGTAGATATATTCCTAAGTATTTTATTCTTTTCATTGCAATGGTGAATGGAATTGTTTCCTTAATTTCTCTTTCTATTTTCTCATTATTAGTGTATAGGAATGCAAGAGATGACAATATGTAAGACAAATGCTAACAAGAATGAAAGGGGAATTAACAATAACACAATAATAGTGGGAGTCTTGAATAACCCTCTCACACCTATGGATAGATCAACTAAACAGAAAATTACCAAGGAAACACAAACTTTAAATGATACAGTAGACCAGTTAGACCTAATTGATATCTATAGGACATTTCACCCCAAAACAATGAATTTCATCTTTTTTTCAAATGTACACGGAACCTTCTCCAGGATAGATCACATCCTGGGCCATAAATCTGCTGCTGCTGCTGCTGCTAAGTCGCTTCAGTCGTGTCCGACTCTGTGCGACCCCATAGACAGCAGCCCACCAGGCTCCGCCCTCTCTGGGATTCTCTAGGCAAGAATACTGGAGTGGGTTGCCATTTCCTCCTCCAGTGCATGAAAGTGAAAAGTGAAAGTGAAGTCGCTCAGTCGTGTCCGACTCTTAGCGACCCCATGGACTGCAGCCCACCAGGTTCCTCCGTCCATGGGATTTTCCAGGCAAGAGTACTGGAGTGGGGTGCCATCGCCTTCTCCAGGACCATAAATCTAGCCTTGGTAAACTCAAAAAAATTGAAATCATTCCAAGCATCTTTTCTCACCACAATGCAGTAAGATTAGATCTCAATTATAGGAGAAAAACTATTAAAAATTCCAACATATGGAGGCTGAACAACACGCTGCTGAATAATCAACAAATCATAGAAGAAATCAAAAATGAAAACAAAATATGCATAGAAAAGAATGAAAATGAAAACACAACAACCCAAAACCTGTGGGACACTGTAAAAGCAGTGCTAAGGGGAAGGTTCATAGCAATACAGGCATACCTCAAGAAACAAGAAAAAAGTCAAATAAATAACCTAACTCTACACCTAAAGCAACTAGAAAAGGAAGAAATGAAGAACCCCAGGGTTAGTAGAAGGAAATAAATCTTAAAAATTAGGGCAGAAATAAATGCAAAAGAAACAAAAGAGACAATAACAAAAAGCAACAAAGCCAAAAGCTGGTTCTTTGAGAGGATAAATAAAATTGACAACCCACTAGCCAGACTCATCAAGAAACAAAGGGAGAAAAATCAAATCAATAGAATTAGAAATGAAAATGGAGAGATCACAACAGACAACACAGAAATACAAAGGATCATAAGAGACTACTATCACCAATTATATGCCAATAAAATGGACAACGTGGAAGAAATGGACAAATTCTTAGAAAAGTACAACTTTCCAAAACTGAACCAGGAAGAAATAGAAAATCTTAACAGACCCATCACAAGCATGGAAATTGAAATTAATCAGAAATCTTCCAGCAAACAAAAACCCAGGTCCAGACGGCTTCACAGATGAATTCTACCAGAAATTTAGAGAAGAGCTAACATCTACCCTACTTAAAATCTTCCAGAAAATTGCAGAGGAAGGTAAACTTCCAAACTCATTCTATGAGGCCACCATCACCCTAATACTAAAACCTGACAAAGATGCCACAAAAAAAGAAAACTACAAGCCAATATCACTGATGAACATAGATACAAAAATCCTTAACAAAATTCTAGCAATCAGAATCCAACAACACATTAAAAAGATCATACATCATGACCAAGTGGGCTTTATCCCAGGGATGCAAGGATTCTTCAATATCCTCAAATCAATCAATGTAATACACTGCATTAACAAATTGAAAAATAAAAACCATATGATTATCTCAATAGATGCAGAGAAAGCCTTTGACAAAATTCAACATCCATTTATGATAAAAACCCTCCAGAAAGCAGGAATAGAAGGAACATACCTCAACATAATAAAAGTTGTATATAACAAACCCACAGCAAACATTATTCTCAATGGTGAAAAATTGAAAGCATTTCCCCTAAAGTCAGGAACAAGACAAGGGTGCCCGCTCTCACCACTACTATTCAACATAGTTTTGGAAGTTTTGGCCACAGCAATCAGAGCAGAAAAAGAAATAAAAGGAATCCAAATTGGAAAAGAAGAAGTAAAACTATCAACTGTTTGCAGTTGACATGATCCTCTACATAGAAAACCCTAAAGACTCCACCAGAAAATTACTAGAGCTAATCAATGAACATAGTAAAGTTGCACGATATAAAATCAACACACAGAAATCTCTTGCACTCCTATCTATCCATTTTTATACATGCTTTCTTTATAACTGACTAAATATCTGATAACTACATTCCAAAACCTTTAGGTTTCTCCCAAGTATTCCAACAGTAAACTTATTCCTACTTGCCATCTTTTCATTGTTTATTGGATTTTCCAAACTGCCACGTAAGTAAGCTTTACAGTATCCAGGTCTGTTCAAACCAGACATAATTTAAAGTTTGTTTTACTAGCCTACAGAGAAATTAAAATTATCATTAAGATTATCTACAGCTTACCTTTTCTTCATCTTTCAGTATTTTCACTCAATCACTTCACGTCCCAGTCATACAAAACTACTCACAATTCCACAAACATTTCATGTACCTTCTAGTCCCCAGACATTTGATTAATATACCTCTGCTTAGAATGTTATATTCCACTTCACCATTCAGCAACTACCTTTACTCTAAAGAGTACACAAATATCATCTCCTTTTTAGATACTTCCTTGATGAGTTTTGAAGAAGAGTGAGTCCTGTGGTTTTCATGATAATTGTACTAATATCATCTGTTACTAGTCAACTTTGCTGTGGAAACAAACCGCCCTATACTTTTTTCTTTTAAAAAAAAGAAAACCAGTTTCCGTTCTTGCTCATATTTTGTGAGGGTTGTGAATTGTCTGCAACTCTGCATCAGGCAGCAGTCTGTTACAGACCTACCCTCCTTGTTTTCTTCCTTTAGATTTCAGGGAGGTTGTTTTTTTTTTTCCCCCCATAAAGAGATTAGAAAATGTCCATTAATGGAAAATTAGAGTTAGTTTAACTTTAGAAAAGAAATAGTCAGTAGAGTCCTTTCTGAATGGGTGACTTGTAAAGCCAATATCTGAGGAACAAGGATGAGCCATCTTTATGAGTATGGATGAAAAAAACATTTCAGGCAGAGATAATAATGATAACAAATATAAGAGTTCTAAGACAGGAACCAGCCTGGACTGCATCACTAGAGAGGAACAGAATGAGAAGAGTGAGAGATGAAGTAGAACAGGTTATTAAGGGTCATCCTCTCCCTCCCTCCCTCTCTCTCTCTCCCTCTTAAAATCAGAATAAGGATTTTGTGTGTTATACTAATTGTGATAGAAAGGCATTGGATAGTTTTAAGCTGGTGTGATGAATGTGATGTATGTTTAAAGAATATGTTCTATATGTCACAGGAATACTGGCTGCTAGGTAGTAAATGCATTATGATGAGGCAAGAGAAAGGCAAACATGTAGAGGCAGGAGGAAAACAGTTAGTAAGCTGTTGCAATTGTCCAGGCAAGAGGTGAAAGTGAAGTGAAAGTCGCCCAGTCGTGTCTGACTCTTTGCGACCCCACGGACTATACAGTCCATGGAATTCTCCAGGCCAGAATACTGGAGTGGGTAGCCTTTCCCTTCTCCAGGGGATCTTCCCAACCCAGGGATCGAACCCAGGTCTCCTGCATTGCAGGTGGATTCTTTACCAGCTGAGCAAGAGATAATCGTGGCTTATACTGAGGTGGTGGCAGTGGACCTAGAGTATGTGAGGAAGTGTGAACCCTTGACAAGAACAGTTCATCTTCTTCACTGAGAGAAGGGTGTTACATATATTGGTTGTGACAACATGGGGACCTTCTCTTACCAACTGCTTGTACTTTCTAAATTATGTGACAAAGCCAACAACTGAATGTCAGTCAGAGAATTTCTTCAAACTAGAAATCCTAAGAAAGAGAAACTTAACATAGTTACTTTGGGGAGAAAGAAAAACAATTTCAGGGAAGTGTACCAGAACTGCCAGGCAGTGTTCAAGACTCATCTGAGGTTTGTCACCAAGGATCTGCCATGAAATAAATCAATGTGGTTTTGTGTCTTTCATCATCAAAGTTTAGTTTTCCTGAAACTGATAATCCCAGGCTTGTATATAAAAGAGGAAGGAAAGGTGAGAGGGTTAGAAATATTTACAGAGGAAGGGATTAAGGGAGGTGAATAACAGTGAGGTGCTTTTATCCATTCAGGTTACTATAATAAAAATACCATAAACTGGATGGCTTACAAACAGAAAATGTTAGTTTTCCAGAGTTCTGCTGTCTGAGAAGTCCAAGATCACGGAGCTGGCAGATTCAGTGTTGGGTGAAAAAACCATGTTCCTCACTGGCTGCCATCTTCCCATCATAGCCTCACATGGTGGAAGAGGGCAAGAGAGCTTTCTTGGGCTTCTTTCATAATGGCAATAATCCCACTCATGACTGCTCTGACTTCATGAGCTAATCACCTTCCAAAGGCTCCATTTCCTCATACTGTTAATTTGGGCATTAAGAGTTCAACACATGAGTTTTTGAAAGGATACAAACATTTAATATATGGCAAAAGGAAAGGATAGGATTAATTGATTGGCCATCTCAATGGAATTTTTAAAAAGTTGAAAAAAATGCTATACCAGTGAGCTATAAAACTAGGAAATATAGGTCACAGTGTTGAAGGTATAAATTTGAAATTTTTCTAGTAGTCACGCTATTGGGTAAACCATCAGTCAGTGAGGAGAAGTAGCCAGAGGGTAAGAAGGTGAAAGTGACCATGAGGCAAAGCAGATGGTTAAATCTCACAGCATTGGCTTTAAAAAAGCTAAGAGAAAAGAGTTTGGAAACAAATTTGAAGTCGGAGAAGGAAGGCAAGAGAGCATTGACTCTCTCATCCAGACCCTGAGGCACAGGGAGTTTAAGGAAAGAAATGATCATCCCTGTAAAGAACTGCATGGAAAATAGTAACATTAGGATAATGTTTAAGAAAATAGGGGCTATTGATGATTATAGGTCATAAACTCAATATAATAGTGGAAATGTTCAGAAGGGAGAAAAATATCTCTGAATAACTGAATCAATGAAGTCAATGCCTAAATAATCTTGAGGGTAGTATTATGGCACTGATACTTCAAAAGATTTAAATAAAGAAGGATTTGAATGTTTGACAGGAATTAGGGACCTGTGGAATCATAGGAGGTAAAACATCTTTCTAGGGTTCCTAATCTGTAGGTTTATAGAACTGACAAAGATTTAGATTTTTTTTTTTTACCCGTTATTTTGGAGAACTCATTTGGTTCTGTAACAGTTGATTATATGTCTGATTTTTCCAAATGTGAAGTTTAGGATGTTTCTTAAAGGGATCTTATGGGTTGGGTCATTCTGTATATTTTCCAGTAAGAATTTCTATTAATTATGTGTTTTTAAATTAATATGCTCTAATTAATGCACCTATCCTTCTTGAATGACTGAATAAAAGTTATTTAAGATGGCAGAAATCTTTTATACATCCCAGGGCTTTGCTGTAACTTTCGTGATGTCTGAACACAGACTTATTTAAAAGTAAGTCAAGCAGTCAAAACCAGTAAGACAGCTGGGTCTACTAAACACTTGCATTTGCATTTCAATAATTCTTAATATCTAAAACACAGTGTTTCAACAAATTCCAGATGGTTTACAATCTGTTTTTCTTGTTGAATTATTTTTTTTAATTTGGAAATATTTTAAACATATAAAGATGCATAAAAAATAACATAAAATAGACATGTGATTGGTTTCTCCCTAGATTTAACAGTTATTAACATTTTGCCCTACTCGCTTCAGAGGCTTCTCTTCTTAATAAGGTATTAAAGATAGAGCTAAATACTCCCTATTCTTTTTCCCCAGCCTTACTAATATGTGATTGACAATAGCATTGTGTAATCTTCAGGTCTGTAATGATTCACTACACATGTTTTCTTTTAAATGTTTAGCACAATAAGGTTAGCACGTCTTTCATCTCACATAGGTACATTTTCACTGTTGCCATGATGAGAATATTAAAACTTTATTCTCATAGCAATTTTAATTATACAATATAGTATTATTAATGATAGTCACTATGCTGTAACTTACATCCCTGAAATTGTATTCATTTTATAACTGAATGTATTGATAGACCAAAATCTCCCATTGCCCTAAACCTCAACCCCTGCCACCTACTGTTATTCTCTCTATTTTTACTAGTTTGACATTTTTAGATTCCACATATAAGTGAAATTATACAGTATTTGTCTTTCTCTGATCGACTTATTTCGCTGTTTTTCCACGGTTTCCTTCCGTTGTTCCTGTGCCAAACTCTCTGTGAGGTCCTGGAACTTTAGAAATATCCAAGTTGTAGTCTCAGCCCTGAATGTGCTGCACAGGGTGTCACTCTGCAGGAATGCAAGAATCAGGCTCATTTGGTTTTAATTGCCTAATCTAACTTCTTATGTTTACTAAGGAGTTACAGCAGTGTCATTTCTCACCCCCACTGCTATTTTCAGTTAGCTATTATTCTTTTTGAAATCTTTACGAAATCAATAGACCTTTCTGAAGGGCCATTCTTCTTGGTATGAACACAAATGCATCTCCATTCCTCTTGAAAATGTTAAGATTTATCTCTAGAAAGTTATTTTAATGTGCTAGAGAGATCTTTTAAATCAGAAACTATTGGATTTTTCATTCCAAATATTTTACTTGTTAAGCAAAGCAATTCCACAAAAATTTCAGAGGGAAAAAAAAAGAAGTTACAGTTTTATGAGTTGCTTAATTCAGGTCCAAAATCATAAAATCATAAATGCAGTGGCAGGAAAGTACTTCACATTGTTCACAGGTATTAACAGATGTGATGGATAAGACCATCCTTTTTTCATGTGATCAACCATTGTTGTTGTTTAGTCACTAAGTCGTGTCCAACTCTTTGTGACCCCATGGACTATAGCCTTCCAGGCTTCTCTGTCCATGGGATTTCCCTAAAGGAATACTGGAGTGGGTTGCCATTTCCTTCACCAGGGGATTTTCCCAACCCAGGGATTGAACCCACATCTCCTGCATTGCAGGCAGATTCTAAACCACCGAGCCACCAGGGAAGCCAGTTATCAACCATAGTTTGCACATATTTTCCCCTCAAAGCTAATTTTGTATGCACAAGCAAGCATAAGCAAAAGATTCTCTCACAAGTAACTTTATCTGGACGTGAATAGAAATATTTGGATTGCCTTGGTTTCCCATCTAACTTCCTTAAACTTACTGATATTGGATTTCAGCTTTCTCTTTCACTCCATTCTCTAAGGCAGTATATTTATATTTATATAAATATACAATCTTTATATTTAAGATGAATGTTAAACATTAATTTCCCTCATGACAAGCTCTCTTGATACTGCAAGGTTTCTGTTTCACTTTATTATCTCCTTCTTCTCCTTTGCCTCCAAGTGTTCTCTCTACTTTGGGTGTTTTCCTCTGTTCATACCAATCCTCAAGTTTTGCCTTCCTCAGCCAAAAATATAAAAATGATCTGTTTTGAATCTGTACCCTTCTCCCTCTGTCGTCATCACCTTTGTTCTCTTTCTCTTGCCAGTCATGCCTACACTTTAAATTTCTAGTAATCCCCACCCCTGCCCCAACATTCCACAGCCCACTTGGTGCTTTATGCAAGCTACTCTATTGAACCAAATCGTTTTCATTGTGTCAACAAAGGCATTTTGTTGTTTTCAGTTGCCCAGTCTTGCCCGACTCTTTGCAACCCCATGGACTGCAGCAAGCCAGGCCTCTCTGTCCCTCACCATTTCCAGGAGTTTGCCCAAGTTCATGTTCATTGTACCAGTGATGTTGTCCAGCCATCTCATCCTCTGACAACCTCTTCTCCCTCTGCCCTGGATCTTTCCCAGCATGAGGGACTTTTCCAATGAGTCATCTGTGTACGTCAGATGACCAAAATACTGGAGCTTCAGCATCAGTCCTTCCATTGAATATTCAAAGTTGAGCTCTCTTAAAATTGACGGATTTGATCTCCTTGCTGTCCAATGGACTCTCAGGAGTCCCATGTACTAAGGCATCCCATGTACTAAATCCAATGAATTCTCTATAATCCTTGTCCACATTGACAGTACTGGACTCCAGTGACCAGTTTTTCTCTCCTTAAACTTACTATTCTGTTGAGTTCAATAGCATCCTTTCTTTTCCAATTTCCATTTTAATTATTCACTCTAAGCCTCTGTCATTAAATTTTCTTACTCTGCCTACCCTTGGTATCCTTCTGAGCTATTTTCCATCTTCTATGCCTTTCTCACTTCTGTTCCACTTCATAGTTTTAATTAGGATCTATGTATGCTGCTGCTAAGTCGCTTCAGTCGTGTCCGTCTCTGTGCAACCCCATAGACGGCAGCCCACCAGGCTCCCCGTCCCTGGGATTCTCCAGGCAAGAACACTGGAGTGGATTGCCATTTCCTTCTCCAATGCATGAAAGTGAAAAGTGAAAGTGAAGTCCCTCAGTTGTGTCCGACTCCTAGCAACCCCATGGACTGCAGCCTACAAGGCTCCTCCGTCCATGGGATTTTCCAGGCAAGAGTACTGGAGTGGGGTGCCATCACCTTCTCTGAGGATCTATGTATAAATGACTTTATTTTTTTTTTCTTCTCTAATTTTATTTTATTTTTAAACTTTACATAATTGTATTAGTTTTGCCAAATATCAAAATGAATCCGCCACAGGTATACATGTGCTCCCCATCCCGAACCCTCCTCCCTCCTCCCTCCCCATACCATCCCTCTGGGCCGTCCCAGTGCACCAGCCCCAAGCATCCAGCATCATGCATCGAACCTGGACTGGCAACTCGTTTCCTACATGATATTTTACATGTTTCATTGCCATTCTCCCAAATCTTCCCACCCTCTCCCTCTCCCACAGAGTCCATAAGACTGTTCTATACATCAGTGTCTCTTTTGCTGTCTCGTACACCGAGTTATTGTTACCATCTTTCTAAATTCCATATATATGCGTTAGTATACTGTATTTTTGTTTTTCCTTCTGGCTTACTTCACTCTGTATAATAGGCTCCAGTTTCATCCACCTCATTAGAACTGATTCAAATGTATTCTTTTTAATGGCTGAGTAATACTCCATTGTGTATATGTACCACAGCTTTCTTATCCATTCATCTGCTGATGGACATCTAGGTTGCTTCCCTGTCTTGGCTATTATAAACAGTGCTGCGATGAACATTGGGGTACACGTGTCTCTTTCCCTTCTGGTTTCCTCAGTGTGTATGCCCAGCAGTGGGGTTGCTGGATCATAAGGCAGTTCTATTTCCAGTTTTTTAAGGAATCTCCACACTGTTCTCCATAGTGGCTGTACTAGTTTGCATTCCCACCAACAGTGTAAAAGGGTTCCCTTTTCTCCACACCCTCTCCAGCATTTATTATTTGTAGACTTTTGGATCGCA
>NW_011494866.1:99012-106754 GCF_000754665.1 Bison bison bison | reverse complement strand
AAAGGGTTCCCTTTTCTCCACACCCTCTCCAGCATTTATTATTTGTAGACTTTTGGATCGCAGCCATTCTGACTGGTGTGAAATGGTACCTCATAGTGGTTTTGATTTGCATTTCTCTGATAATGAGTGATGTTGAGCATCTTTTCATGTGTTTGTTAGCCATCTGTATGTCTTTTTTGGAGAAATGTCTATTTAGTTCTTTGGCCCATTTTTTGATTGGGTCGTTTATTTTTCTGGAGTTGAGCTGTAGGAGTTGCTTGTATTAAATGACTTTAAAATCTGTACATTTAGCCCTGATATTCCTCCAAGTTCTATACACATGTACTTTGTCCACAGGATATTCTCAATAGTCCAAAGACATACTCATTTCAGAAAGTTCAAGTTATCAATATACTTTCCCTTCCTTATCTTAAAATTAATTTTTCATTGTAATTCTCATATGAATGATCGACACCACCTAGCAATCCAAACTCAAGCCTGGAAATTATTATTTACTCTTTTAACCTCTTCCCTCCATACTAAAACATTTATTCATTCTGATCAATTTTGTGTCCCCAATTTTTAAAAATATATTTGTTTTTGCCATTTTCACTGCCACTTCGTTGTCACCATTGCTCTAGGATTTGTCTGTATCTCCAGTGCTGCTTGTTTTAACATATCACAATTTTGTGTTTAAGTGCCTTTATCACTTTACCTTCCTTGACCCTTTTGAGCTATCATCAAAGACTTATTTCTCTAGTCCCTGGAGAACTTCCTCTATGTTTTCCATAACAAATATTGCTAAAGTCTTGTACTTATTGACAGAATCGTCTCCTTTTTATGATGTAATAACAAATCATAATCTAAAATACATGTTAATAACAAATATTGCTAAAGTCTTGTACTTATTGACAGAATCTTCTCCTTTTTATGATGTAATAACAAATCATAATTTAAAATACATGTTAAGTTACATGTTACATAAAGACCTATGCTAAATTGCTCAGCCTTTTGCCTTGAGCTGTGTTGTGCCTGGTTTTGCCCGACTCTTTGTGGCCCCGTGGGCTGTAAGCCCACCAGGCTTCTCTGCCCATGGAATTTTCCAGACAAGAATACTGGAGTGGATTGCCATTTCCTATTCCAGAGTACTTTCCTGGCTCGGAGATCGAACCCGAACCTCTTGTGCCTCATGCATTGGCAGGCAGATTCATAACCACTAATACCACCTGGGAAGCCCCTCAAAGACCTATAAGATATAAATACACATGAAATTGCAAGATTTTAAAAAATCT
The DNA here is from genome assembly GCF_000754665.1 of Bison bison bison. Taxonomy (NCBI): domain Eukaryota; kingdom Metazoa; phylum Chordata; class Mammalia; order Artiodactyla; family Bovidae; genus Bison; species Bison bison. The sequence goes on along the minus strand of NW_011494866.1, from coordinate 105,483 downwards.
TATATTCAGACCTGCTAAATTCACAATTCTAATTACCACTGCATTAATATTTGGGAAATTTATTTCTATTCAGCTTTTTTAGGTATAATTAAAGAATGGTTTGGAATTTTAATTGCTTTCTACCTAAGAAATAGGTCTCCCTGATCATGTTTCTGGGTACATATTGACATTGCTTCCACAAAGGGTGTAGCAATAGAGTGACAGGAGAACTGCCACCCATTGCAGAAGACGAATCTTCTGCTGGTTTCTGAGATGTATATTCTTGGGAACAATGGGCTGTTGCTCTGACACAGACAATCCCATATTATCATTTATTCAGAAAAATACTATCCACGGCAGGAAGAAACTAGAAAGAACTAATTACAGTTGTGAGGCCACATTCTAGATACAATTAGCACATCACAGAGCGCGGGGGGGCGGGGGGGCGTATATTGTACCTCAAATGCCTGATGGGGTAATGTGAGAAGCCTTGCACTTGAGAAATGCTTGAGAAAAGTTTGAGAAAGGTAAAGTAAAGTTTATCTTTTCATTACCTGTATTATCTCAAAGGTAAAGTTTAATAAAATGGCAGAAGTCTTAAGAGTTATAAATGGTCACTTAAAGTGGCCTTTATTTAAAAGAAATCTTAATAACAACAAAAAAAGGAAACATGAATATAAGAAAGGAAAATCTTATGAGATCTTTGGATAGAAAATCTTAATATATAGTAAAAATAGAAACATGAGAAGACTCCTGCTTTATTCTAACCTAGTAATAGCACTCTTCATTTTACTGAAGTTTCAACCATAAAAGTAACAATAATATGAATTGACAATTATATATGTTATGCTGCGCTGCTAAGTCGCTTCAGTCATGTCCGACTCTGTGCAACCCCATAGACAGCAGCCCACCAGGCTCCCCCATCCCTGGGATTCTCTAGGCAAGAACACTGGAGTGAGTTGCCATTTCCTTCTCCAATGCATGAAAGTGAAAAGTGAAAGTGAAGTCGCTCAGTTGTGTCCGACTCCTAGCGACCCCATGGACCGCAGCCTACCAAGCTCCTCCGTCCATGGGATTTTCCAGGCAAGAGTACTGGAGTGGGGTGCCATTGCCTTCTCCGATATATGTTATATAAATCACCTTTACCTTTTCTCATCATCCTCATAGCAAACCTGGAGATTAAGGTAAATAGATAATAGATAAGGCAGATATTAGTTACCTGGATTATAAGGATTTGAAGGGAGAAAGACAGCCTCAGAGAGATTGAATATTTTGGTCAAAGTCTAGTAGCTTATAAGTGATAGAACTACAACTTGATTTCAGCCCTTCTGACCCCCAATTCCATGCCCTTTTTCTTTCTATTAAGTGACAGAGCCTGACTAACAGTTACCTTCAAGGCTTTGTACTCTAAGAGAAAATTTAGCCTCATAAATATTTCTCACTCCAAGGAATAGCAAAGGTCAGCTGATTCAGTGTGTTCTGTTGATCTGACCTGTCAGCATATTACCTGAGTGCTTCCAAATCTGAGGAAGCTTGACCATAAATAAATAACATCCCAAACAAGGCTTACCCAAGAATGGCTTCTCTAGAACTCTAATGATGCTGATGCAGCCAGTTATGGAAGAGACTCCTGCTCCAATGAAATGATGTTCTTCTTTATTATTACTAAGATAAAGCTACATAAGTGATGCCTCATGGCACTAGTAGCGAAGAGATTACATGCTGATCTAAAAAAAATTCACAGCAGCTATTTCTTTTTCTTTCTTTTTTATATACGCTGCTTGTTTAGTGTGTTTAATTTTTAGTTGGATGACATTATGGATGAACCACACTGAATTTGATCCTTGTTTCAAGTGCTCATTATTTTACCAGAAATCAAATACTGCAAAATTAGTCAGTGGCAAATATTACTCTGTTTTTACCAGGGTATGTGGCCCTGAAGGGCAAGGGGAGAAACTCTAAAATCAAGAGGGGCCTCCTGGATTGTTGAATTTATTATACTAAATAGTTATATCCTACTGGTTAGTTTTCTCCAGTTTCTCTAAGAGTCTCTTCTCCTATTTCAAATGTTACCATGCAGGTGAAAATCGCTGACACTGCTGCCTTCCATGCGAAGCGGTCCCATATTGTCCCTGCAATGAGTCATCATTCCCTGTTCTACCCCTTAACCCACACATACCATGCAGATTTTCTGTATAAGAGAATATGTTCATTATTACTTGTGTCTGCATTTTCTCTACTACATTGATTGACTGAATTATGTCTGTACCTTTATATCTTCAATACCTTCTGTGGTAATCAGTCCAGTATCATGCACTGCTGGGAGCCAGCGTGAGGAACTCTGCCCATGGCAAAGGTCATGAGGAAGGAGGCTCGGCATATGCAAAGGCGGCATCGAGCCTCAGGAGTCCCCCTGGAAATTCTCAAGCATCTAACCCCAAAACCAGAGTCTGCCTACTTTACTGCTTTGTGCTCTCACCTACACCTCTGACTTTACGGGGGGCTGTCCCCCACCACCTCTTTTGGAGAAGGAGTTAACTTACAGCTCCAGTTAATAATAATTCCTGGGCGTGACAGGAGTGTTCCAACTTACAAACTCCTCTGAAGGTTCTCTAGCCTGCCTGACAGGCCTGTCCGGCCGCATGTGATTGTTCACAGCCTCCCAACCGTGAGAGGCACGAGATGCTTTAAACCTTCTAAAAACAGGTTCTTTAGAGAAGTTAGAAAACTATTAGTATAGTATAGTGGGCTGATTAAAAATTGTATTGGTGAAGGGTTTTTCATTTGTTGAGCCAATGTTTGCTGCTAAGTCTCCACATCCCCTGCCCTTATACACATTAATAAATATATAGAAGAAATAAGTATTTGCCTTTGATATTAATCACGTTAGACCTTAGGCTAAGCAAATTCTTTCCTTAATTAAAACCCACTACATCCTCACCCTACAAGAATGTAACTTTATCTGGTACCTTCGGAAGGTGGCGTCTGTTTTAAAAACAATCACCCCTGGAGAAATAAGTGTTCTGGTTGACTGACCGCTGTCACAAGGAGAGGGTCATAAATTGTCAGCAGGCCCCCTGGCCAGAAGATGATGTAACACCCCTAAGACCTTTGTATGAAGCACCTGATTTTGATAAGTCAGGACTGCTGACCCCACGTGACTTTTGTATAACATCTCAGTGTATAAAAACAGACCTTGGAAAAATAAAAAATGGGATCAGTTCCTCGAAAGACTGGTCTCCCCATGTCGTTCTTTTTTTCACCTTCTGGCTGAATCACCATCTGGAATGTGGAGGCTCGTCAAGCCTACTAATTATGCCTGGGCTTCTAAGATCTGACCAGGGAGGCCTTAGTATTTCTTCTCCTTCGGGAGAACGGGAGGACGCCTGTGGCCTACGTAGGTGATGTAAATTCCTTATTTTGGAATTTTACTAGCTTTCCACGTAAACCAAGTTATTCAGCCTCTTTTCTCCCTGAATTTTCCTACTGAGCTATCCTCATTCTATTACTCTTTATATCTCTAATTAATATTTAATTAAAGCCAGTGTATTCGCCGATGCCATCTCTCCTTGGAATTTCCCTGGATCCACTGGGGCTGGACCCCGGCAATGCATGTTGTTGATCCTCCATAAGTGTCTGTTGTGTGCGTTAAATGAAAAATGGTGTCATGCTTCTAGAATATGTGACTATTACTTGAATCTCAACTAGCCTGATTTATATCTCTGTTTTTATTGATGAGATTTATGAAGGATTTCTCAGTCCTTTCTTGAGGTTCTATTGTTTTCCACTCAGTTCTTAGTGTGTGCACATCCATTAGAGAGAGCCTTTAGAAAGGCAAGAATAAGAGGCAAAAGGATACTAATGAACTTATTTACAAAACAGAAATAGACTCACAGACTTAGAAAGCAAATTTATGGCTGGCAAACAGGAAGTGGGAGGAGGGATAAGTTAGGACTTTGAGATTAACAGGTACACACTGCTATATATAAAATAGATTTTAAGAAACAAGGACCTACTGTATAACACAGGGAACTATGTAGTATCTTGTACTAACCTATAGTGGAAAAGAATCTGAACAATATTCTTTTACATATAACTTAATCATTTTGCTGTACAGCTGAAACTAACATTGTAAATCAACTGTACTTCAATTTAAAAAATTGTTTAAAAAAGAATAAGAGGCACACGCATTTGACTAGTTCTGGAGACACAAATTCATATTCTGCAACTCTCCATGGTATATAGTACCCTACAGTAAATATACTACTTATTGTTTTTGCCATCTACCATATCAACCTGCAACTCTGTAATTTGTACATGCCATTAACTTTTGAATGAAGCAGTTTTTTTCTCTCCTTTCAGTGATTTTTCTATTTCAAAACAGCTCAGATATTATCTCCTGTGCAAAATCCTCCTTTATTCCTAAGAATTAAGGAGTTATACTACTCTTCGTGCTGTCAGAGCACTCTGGAGGTGTGTCTGTTATAAGATTCTTTTACACTTTTGGTTTTGCATGCATACCTGTGTCCTCCCTAGACTATGAGTTCCTCTGGGACTTATATTCTTTCTATCTATAATGCCAGGCTCTTCCATTGGACCTAACACAAAGTTAATACTCAGTAACTACTCATTAATAATAAATTGGTTAGTTTTAATAACAGAAATTATTTATAATCTTTATGCACAAAGCATCTTACCAAGTACTAATAGAAAATAAAAATGACTCAAACAAAGCCAAATTCTGGGAAAACTTTCATTAGGGGGACAAGGCAGATGAACATGGAAAGAATAATCAGAACCTGATGTGTGCCTTAAAACATGACAATTTCCATGGACAGAGAGGGAGTGAGGAGAGGAGTAGCAGAGACAAGGCCATTCCAGAATGAGCAAGCAGCAGGTTACCACAGGAAACTTTACTAAAGTGAATTAAAGATAAACTCTATTAAATGTAAATAAAGCTGCATGCCTTAAAAGAAACAATGCATAAAGGATTAAAGTAGATTAAAATTAGAGACTACCCTCTGAGAGCCCAAATGTGCTTAGTGTTGTTTGAAATTAACTTAATGTACAAAAATTGAAATGCATGTCAAGGAAAAGAGAATAGCATTTGGCTGGCATGTTTTAGCCTCTCTCATTTAAAACAGCAAGTAACTGGGCATACAGTCACCCTGTAGCATGAATTTGTATTATTAATTGTACCCATAATTCGGATTTATGATTAGAGCTTAAATTGAATGTCTGCAGTGGAATTATGATTCACACTTGACCTCATGTTTTAAGCACTAAATTAAAAGATGCTTACTCCTTGGAAGAAAAGTTATGACCAACCTAGATAGAATATTCAACAGCAGAGACTTTAATTTGCCAATAAAGGTCCGTCTAGTCAAGGCTATGGTTTTTCCTGTGGTCAGGTATGGATGTGAGAGTTGGACTGTGAAGAAAGCTGAGCGCCGAAGAATTGATGCTTTTGAACTGTGGTGTTGGAGAAGACTCTTGAGAGTCCTTTGGACTGCAAGGAGATCCAACCAGTCCATTCTGAAGGAGATCAGGCTTGGGATTTCTTTGGAAAGAATGATGCTAAAGCTGAAACTCCAGTACTTTGGCCACCTCATGGGTAGAGTTGACTCATTGGCAAAGACTCTGATGCTGAGAGGGCTTGGGGGCAGGAGAAGGGGACGACAGAGGATGAAATGGCTGGATGGCATCACTGACTCTATGGACATGAGTCTGAGTGAACTCTGGGAGTTGGTGATGGACAGGGAGGCCTGGTGTGCTGCGATTCATGGGGTCACAAAGAGTTAGACAAGACTGAGTGACTGAACTGAACTGAGAGTAGGAACCTCAGTGAAGGGCAGGATGAAATCTGCCCCCTCGTTTGAACTTCAGAATGGTACAATGACTAACTCTCTGATCTTCTGGAGAAGTAGAAGTTCTTGCTGTGGCCAGGAGGCATCAGAAGATATGGGTTACTGACACGTGGAAGTATCAAAAAATGGTCAGCATATTGTATATCAGTGACCTAGTAGAGAAACTGCAGAGAAGGACCCAGAACATACAGAAAGTCACAGTAGAACTTAAAAAATTCTGCATATGGAGAATATAATGAGGTAGAAAAGCAGGAGTCAGAGAGTGACTTCATAGACTGGTGGATCTAGAAAAGATTGAGACATTGGATAAAAACAGCAACTGAGCAAGTGGAGGAGGAGCAACTAGAAACTGTTCTATTGGGGAGCTTTTCCAGAAGGCAGTCTCAACAGCTATGTCTGGGTACACTTGGGGTATGCCAAAAATTGTTACCAGTAAAGTATCAAACTTATTAAGTTATTTATTTTGTAAATAAAGTATATATGTGTGTCTGTGTTTATGCTTAAAATAACATCACACTCAAAGATTTGCCTTCTAGTAGTGTCTTAGTGAGGTTCGTGACATTGTACAGGAGACAGGGATCAAGACCATCCCCGTGGAAAAGAAATGCAAAAAAGCAAAATGGCT
>NW_011494866.1:98456-98912 GCF_000754665.1 Bison bison bison | reverse complement strand
GCAGATGGTGACTGCAGCCATGAAATTAAAGACACTTACTCCTTGGAAGGAAAGTTATGACCAACCTAGATAGCATATTCAAAAGCAGAGACATTACTTTGCCAACAAAGGTTTGTCTAGTCAAGGCTATGGTTTTTCCTGTGGTCATGTATGGATGTGAGAGTTGGACTGAGAAAAAGGCTAAGCACCGAAGAATTGATGCTTTTGAACTGTGGTGTTGGAGAAGACTCTTGAGAGTCCCTTGGACTGCAAGGAGATCCAACCAGTCCATTCTGAAGGAGATCAGCCCTGGGATTTCTTTGGAAGGAATGATGCTAAAGCTGAAACTCCAGTACTTTGGCCACCTCATGGGTAGAGTTGACTCATTGGCAAAGACTCTGATGCTGAGAGGGATTGGGGGCAGGAGGAGAAGGGGACGACAGAGGATGAAATGGCTGGATGGCATCATTGACTCGA
>NW_011494866.1:97288-98198 GCF_000754665.1 Bison bison bison | reverse complement strand
CAGACATCCTGGAATGTGAAGTCAAGTGGGTCTTAGAAAGCATCACTACGAACAAAGCTAGTGGAGGTGATGGAATTTTAGTTGAGCTATTTCAAATCCTGGAAGATGATGCTGTGAAAGTACTGCACTCAATATGCCAGCAAATTTGGAAAACTCAGCAGTGGCCACAGGACTGGAAAAGGTCAGTTTTCATTCCAATCCCAAAGAAAGGCAATGCCAAAGAATGCTCAAACTACCGCACAATTGCACTCATCTCACACGCTAGTAAAGTAATGCTCAAAATTCTCCAAGACAGGCTTCAGCAATACGTGAACTGTGAACTTCCAGATGTTCAAGCTGGTTTTCGAAAAGGCAGAGGAACCAGAGGTCAGATTACCAACATCCGCTGGATCATGGGAAAAGCAAGAGAGTTCCAGAAAAACATCTATTTCTGCTTTATTGACTATGCCAAAGCCTTTGACTGTGTGGATCACAAGAAATTGTGGAAAATTCTGAAAGAGATGGGAATACCAGACCACCTGATCTGCCTCTTGAGAAATGTGTATGCAGTTCAGGAAGCAACAGTTAAAACTGGACATGGAACAACAGACTAGTTCCAAATAGGTAACGGAGTACGTCAAGGCTGTACATTGTCACCCTGCTTATTTAACTTATATGCAGAGTACATCATGAGAAACGGTGGACTGGCAGAAACACAAGCTGGAATTAAGATCGCTGGGAGAAACATCAATAACCTCAGATATGCAGATGACACCACCCTTATGGCAGAAAGTGAAGAAGAACTAAAGAGCCTCTTGATGAAAGTGAAAGAGGAGAATGAAAAAGTTGGCTTAAAGCTCAACATTCAGAAAACGAAGATCATGGCATCTGGTCCCATCACTTCATGGGAAATAGATGGGGAAGCAGTGGA
>NW_011494866.1:92843-97188 GCF_000754665.1 Bison bison bison | reverse complement strand
TGCTGAGAGGGATTGGGGGCAGGAGGAGAAGGGGACGACAGAGGATGAGATGGCTGGATGGCATCATTGACTCGACAGATGTGAGTCTCAGTGAACTCTGGGAGTTGGTGATGGACAGGGAGGCCTGGCATGCTGCGATTGATGGGGTTGCAAAGAGTTGGACACGACTGAGCGGCTGATCTGCTCTGAGTGTCTTAGTGATCTTCCCTGGCAGCTCAGCTGGTAAAAAATCCACCTGTAATGCAGGAGACCTCAGTTTGATTCCTTGGCTGGGAAAATCTATTGGAGAAAGGATAGGCTACCCACTCCAGTATTCTTCGGCTTTCCTGGTGGCTCAGATGGTATAGAATGTGCCTGCAATGTGTGAGACCAGGGTTCAGTCCCTGGATTGGGAAGATCCCCTGGATGAGAGCATGGCAATCCACTCTGGTATTCTTGCCTGGAAAATCACCATGGACAGAGGAGCCTGGTGGGCTATAGTCCATGGGGTCACAAAGAGTTGGACAAGACTAAGCACAGCACAAGGTCCAGGATAGAGGAAATGTTGCCAAATTATCCCTGGAATACTGCTTTTAACTGTATCAGTGGTTCTTAGCATGAGGTATTCAGACCTCACTGAATGGGTGGAGCAACTCCCATCGTTACCCACCAAGGTCCTTGGACTCCTTAATCAATAGAAATTGATAAGAGGCCAGACAAAGAATTCAGGCAAAGCTTTACTATGACTCTTGCTGCAATGCTGCAGCATGAAGGAGAAACGGGTGCCTTTGCTCTCACCAAGAGGTGAGGTGACCTGGTCCCTTAAATGTGGTGAGAGGGTAGGGGTGGATTGGTGGGCCAGGCAGGATGGGTGGCTTAGGTGGTCTGGCCACCCCCCTGGACATACTTTGTGCAGGGATCATGCACTGTACCCTACTTTTGCCCTCAGAACCTCAGAAGCGGCAGTTACATTTTGGTCTTTTTGTATCTCGTTGTTCATAATTCACCCCAACTGCTCATACTTGCAGTTATTTTTAGTCCCTTATAGTTTCTTTATATTCTGTTCTTGAGGAGATGTTTGTCCAGGAACAAGTAGGGCAGTAAAGGGCCCAGGTCCCAGGTCCTAGCCTGCATTAACATCACCTGGGAACTTGTTAAAAATGCAAATTCTCAGGCAGATATTATGAATCAGAAAATTTAGGAGTGGGGATCATCAATCCATGCAGTAATAAACCCTCCTGGTGATCCAGATGCAATAAAATGTTTGAGAACCATTGATTTATAAGTCTGTAGTCACTGCATAATGTACATGTACATTGACATACCTGTAAAAAGTGTTTTTGAAGTCATACCCCAAATTTAAACATATAACAATATTAGTTTTATTCTCTGAAGAATTCACTTGTGCTTCTTAAAACTCTGGATAAACCCATGTAGATACCAGCCTGTTTTTGCATCTGTAACTGAAGTTCACTATTCTTTTCTTTGATGAAATGACCCCCTGGAGAACAAGAGGAGGAACATAGCAATCATGATTTTCTGGTACAGTTGTCTCACTCAACACAAGGACAATTTGCCATTAATAAACCTAATGGCATTAGAGGCCCAGATTTTATGAGTGGGCTCCTCAGCCAATTCCAGAGTTCCAGCACTTAGACGTGCAAAGCAAAATATGATTAATAAAAGGGGTTTTATAATATTTTAATGAAAATCTTCCAGTGAAAAGTTTCTTAAAACTTTCTGATTAGAAAAAAAAAGAAAAAAATAGTCTCCAGAAAACCTGAGGCTTACTTCAATTATAAAATCAATTTTTTCCTTTATCCAAGCAACCACATAAAGCCAAAGTCTAATGATGAAAACCAAAAACTATTATGGCCTAAAAAAATGAGCATACAAGCATAGCTCTATGTGAGCAGTAACACAGGATAGCAAACACATTTAAAATTCCATAAAAGTTTCCTGTGGGTACACTGTGCTAAATGAAGTCAAATGCTAAATGAATCTAGTCCCCAAGAGTTCCATATAACTGGAAAACCTACAGTGTATCACTGCAGTTAGAAAATGGTTATTTTAAAATTTGCCTATTGAAACTTTACTGACTGTGTGCATGTAAATCCCATTAAAGTTCATAGACGCTACACATACGATCAGTGAGAGACACGCAACCCCCTAATGTTTTCTGTAATGAACTTGGGCTCAGCAGGTAGGGGCTAATAATTACACAGCACAGAATCTGTATTAGATTGCTTGCTCAGTTTGTGACTATCTGGTAACGGTGTGACACAGTGTATACCTTCTGTTTGAAAATGAGGGCAGGAATAATTTTGCAGATTGAAATTCAAACATGGAGTTAAATTCGTAGTCTATTTGTAGTCAGAGGATATGACTAGATAATACTTCCAAAGGAAAAGCACAAGGTAAGTTAATATTTAAAGATGAGACAAAATTTTAAAAATATAATAGATGCCTTTTAATTATGGTAAAATCTGATAAAATAATATTAATATAGTTAAGGCTATAGGAATACCACCATATTTTTTCCTACGTAAGTTTGACAGAAATTTGGCTTTCTTTATGAGAAAAGTTATGACAATATTGCATTAAAAACTGCCAAGTATTTTACATCTTTCATCTAGAAATTCGCTATCAGTAAATTATCCTTAATAAATATTTCAAAAATTTTTTCTAATAAATGGATAAATGTATGCATTATATTGACATTTTGACCGTATCTTCTTAATGCACCCAGATCAGTTTTTATTCTATAGTTTTTTTTTGAAGTGCAATAGAGAGAAATGGCAGAGAAGGCAATGGCACCCAACTCCAGTACTCTTGCCTGGAAAATCCCATGAATGGAGGAGCCTGGTGGGCTACGGTCCAGAGCGTCGCACAGAGTCAGACATGACTGAGCAACTTCACTTTCGCTTTTCACTTTCATGCACTGGAGAAGGAAATGGCAACCCACTCCAGTATTCTTGCCTGGAGAATCCGAGGGACAGGGGAGCCTGGTGGGCTGCCGTCTATGGGGTCCCACAGAGTCGGACACGACTCAAGTGACTTAGCAGCAGAAGCAGAAGCAGAGAGAAATGAAAATATAAAGAATATAAAATGCACTTCAGTTCAGTTCAGTTCATTCGCTCAGTTGTGTCTGACTCTTTGACACCCCATAAATTGCAGAACGCCAGGCTCCCAGTCCATCACCAACTCCCAGAGTTCACTCAAACTCACATCCATCGAGTAGGTGATGCCATTCAGCAATCTCATCCTCTGTTGTCCCCTTCTCCTCCTGCCCCCTATCCCTCCCAGCATCAGTCTTTTCCAATGAGTCAACTCTTCACATGAGGTGGCCAAAGGATAGGAGTTTCAGCTTTAGCATCAGTCCTTCCAAAGAACACCCAGGACTGATCTCCTTAAAATGGACTGATTGAATCTCCTTGCAGTACAAGGGACTCCCAAGAATCTTCTCCAACACCACAATTCAAAAGCATCAATTCTTCGGTGCTCAGCCTTCTTCACATTCCAACTCTTGCATCCATACATGACCACAGGAAAAACCATAGCCTGGACTTGACGGACATTTGTTGGCAAAGTAATGTCTCTGCTTTTCAATACGCTATCTAGGTTGGTCATAACTTTCCTTCCAAGGAGTAAGCGTCTTTTAATTTCATGACTGCAGTCACCATCTGCAGTGATTTTGGAACCCCAATAAATAAAGTCTGACGCTGTTTCCACTGTTTCCCCATGTATTTCCCAAGAATTGATAGGACCAGATGCCATGATCTTAGTTTTCTGAATATTGAGCTTTAAGCCAACTTTTTCACTCTCCTCTTTCACTTTCATCAAGGGCTTTTTAGTTCCTCTTCACTTTCTACCATAAGGGTGGTGTCATCTGCATATCTGAGGTTATTGATATTTCTCTCTGCAATCGATTCCAGCTTGTGCTTCTTCCAGCCCAGCATTTCTCATGATGTACTCTGCATATAAGTTAAATAAGCAGGGTGACAATATACAGCCTTGACGTACTCCTTTTCCTATTTGGAACCGGTCTGTTGTTCCATGTCCAGTTCTAACTGTTGCTTCCTGACCTGCATAAAGGTTTCTCAAAAGGCAGATCAGGTGGCCTGGTATTCCCATCTCTTCGAAGAGAAGTGAAAAGCAAAGGAGAAAAGGAAAGATATAAGCATCTGAATGCAGAGTTCCAAAGAATAAGCAAGAAGAGATAAGAAAGCCTTCCTCAGCGATCAATGCAAAGAAATAGAAGAAAACAACAGAATGGGAAAGACTAGAGATCTCTTCAAGAAAATTAGAGATACAAAGGGAATATTTCATGCAAAGATGGGCTCGATAAAGGACAGAAATGGTATGG
>NW_011494866.1:79332-92700 GCF_000754665.1 Bison bison bison | reverse complement strand
GGAATTTTAGTTGAGCTATTTCAAATCCTGGAAGATGATGCTGTGAAAGTACTGCACTCAATATGCCAGCAAATTTGGAAACTTCAGCAGTGGCCACAGGACTGGAAAAGGTCAGTTTTCATTCCAATCCCAAAGAAAGGCAATGCCAAAGAATGCTCAAACTACCGCACAATTGCACTCATCTCACACGCTAGTAAAGTAATGCTCAAAATTCTCCAAGCCAGGCTTCAGCGATATATGAACTGTGAACTTCCAGATGTTTAAGCTGGTTTTAGAAAAGACAGAGGAACCAGAAGTCAAATTGCCAACATCTGCTGGATCATGGATAAAGGAAGAGAGTTCCAGAAAATCATCTATTTCTGCTTTTTTGACTATGCCAAATACTTTGTGTGTATCATAATAAACTGTGGAAAATGTACTTAATGTCTTATAAACTGAGCATGCACATATAATCAACACCTATAGTAAGACACACAAGACACACAACCTTATAAGCCCCTGAGAAGCTCCCCTCATTGCACAAGATTAACAACTCTCTTGACCTACAACACACATAGATTTCCAGTTATTTGTAACCTGAGAATAAGATTAGTATTATTTACTTTTTAAGATGAATTCATTTTGTCAGTTGTGTAGTGGTACTACATTTTGGCTTCAAATTGCATTTATTTTATGACTAAATATTGAACATATTTCATTTAGCTATCTTCTTTTGTAAAATGTCTTTCAAGTCTTCGCTTATCGTTTTCTTATTGACTTGTCTATTATTTTACCATTGTTTTGTTTTATATATTCTAAACCTTATATAAGGCCTTTATCAGACCTAAATGTTTTGCAAATATTTCTCACTCTATTTTCCCTTTTCTCATTATCTTCAAGTTGTCTTTTAGTGAATGCATGCTTTGTTGATAAGTTGTCTCCAACTCTTTGGAACCCCATGGGCTGTAGCCAGCCAGTCTTCTCTGTCCATGAGATTTTCCATGAAAGAATACTGAAAGAAATAGGTTATCCATTTCCTCCTCCAGGGAATCTTCCTGACCCTGGGATTGACCCATGTCTATGGCATCATATGTCCTTAATTTTAATTTGTCTAATTCATGTATTTTTGTTTACCAATTTTTGTGTGTCCTATTTATGAAAGCATACCTCAATTCATTAAAAAATTCACCTACTTTCTTCTAAAATTCTTTTTATATTATATTTATATCTGTAATTGGTCTATAATAAGTTAGTATTTGTATATGACTTGGAAAAGCCAATTGTTCCAGAACTATTTAGTGACTGAAAATCACCTTTCCTCACTATACTGCAATGTTACTTTGTCATAACTTAGGTGACCATATATATTCTGGACTTTCTATTTTTTGCCTATTTATCAGTTCTTGTACCAGGAAAACACTGCTAATATAGCCTTGTAGTAATTATTAATATTCATTAATATAAATATCCAAAATTTTTTTGTCTTTAAAATTGCCTTTAATATTGCTTTTTGTGTTTCCACATAAATTCAGAATTAACTTTTACTCATCCTGCACTAAAAATAACTTTTGGGAGTTTTAGTTTCTGATTGACTTTAAATTTTTAATCTATATAGCCATTTGTTTTAAATTGACAATTTTATACATTGTGCCTTTCAATCCATGAACATAGTATTTCATTACATTTCTTTAGGTTTTCTTTTTATTTATGCTTACAAAAGTTTGTAGATTTCTGGTAAAAGTTTTGCATATCCTTTGTTAAATGTACCCCTGAGTATTTTTATGCTATTGAAAATAATATTCATTTAAAAAATTTTAATATTGCCACTGTATTTCAACATAATTAACTTTAATAGACTTTGTGTCCAACAATCTTACTACAATTTGCTTTCAAGTTTTAGTTTGTAGAATGTTTATATTTCTTATATACAAGATGGTATCTTGTTATCCTTAAATGACAACAGGTTTTTTTTCTCCTTTTCCTTTTGTATGTCTTTTATTTCCTTTTCCAATTGTAATCACTAAGGATCTATAGTAAACTGTTAAACAGCAGTGTTTATAGCTGACATTATTGCCTATTGGAAGCTTTTAATAATCCATCACTGATATGATACCTGCTATATATTTGTAATATTCTCTTTATCAGATCAAAGTAACTGTTTTGTTTTTAATTTGTTAAAAAATATTTATCAGGATTACATAAAGTTGAATTCAACTTTACTACATATAGAAGTTTAGAGAATGCAATGTGTCATGGAACTTCTCCTTTGAGAGGTTTCTAGGTGTGTAAAAAATAAAAGCAAAACTAAATGGAACAAAATGTATGAATTTATGACTTTATAAAGGTAAGATGGCATCCGGTCCCATCACTTCATGGCAAATAGATGGGGAAACAGTGGAAACAGTGGCAGACTTTTTTTGGGGGGCTCCAAAATCATTGCAGATGGTGACTGCAGTCATGAAATTAAAAGACGCTTACTCCTTGGAAGGAAAGTTATGACCAACCTAGATAGTATATTCAAAAGCAGAGACATTATTTTGCCATCAAAGATCTGCCTAGTCAAGGCTATGGTTTTTCCAGTAGTCATGTATGGATGTGAGAGTTGGACTATAAAGAAAGCTGTGCACCGGAGAATTGATACTTTTGAAGAGTGATGTTGGAGACAACTCTTGAGAGTCCCTTGGACTGCAAAGAGATCCAACCAGTCCATCTTAAAGGAAATCAGTCCTGAATATTCACTGGAAGGACTGATGCTGAAGCTGAAACTCCAATACTTTGGCCACCTGATGCGGAGAGCTGACTCATTTGAAAAGACCCTGATGCTGGAAAAGATTGAAGGTGGGAGGAGAAGGGGACGACAGAGGATGAGATGGTTGGATGGCATCACCGACTCAATGGACATGAGTTTGAGCAAGCTCCAGCAGTTGGTGAGAGACAGGGAAGTCTGACATGCTGCAGTCCATGGGGTCGCAAAGAGTCAGATATGACTGAGCGACTGAACTGACTGAAAGGTAAGATTGCTAGACAGTAGTCTAGCAAGTTAATGTTCTTATTTATTCCTATGGAGATAATTTAAAGTAATTTTGCCGAAGTGTTATTTTTCTAATTTTTTTCTAATTTTTATTACTGAAAGAGTCTAGGTATTTTTTTTCCCTCAGTGTGTTCATTTTTATCAGCATTGAAATGACAGTCCTCATTGACTATGTTTTCTATAGAGTAAACTGGCAAAATTTATTTTCTATGTTTGTGTGTGCTCAGTCTAACTCTGCGAGCCCATCCAGCTCTTCTGTCTTTGGGGCTTTCCAGACAAGAATACTGAAGTGGGTTGCATGCCCTTCTTCAGGGGATCTTCCCAATTCAGGTATCAGACCTGAGTCTCTAGTGTCTTCTGCATTGGTAGGCAGATTCTTAACCACTAGTACCACCTGGGAAGATTTTTTTTTTCCTGTAAGTATAGTAAATCTATTTAAATAAGATAGAAGATCAATTCATGTAAGACATAAAGTCAGATTTTTGGAGTCATGGAAACAAACTTTTGCATTATAGACTTTTATTTAAGTTGATTTACATAAGCAGACAATTTTTGTATCACAGATGTAAACTGAATTAATTGTTGCCATGAGATTTAAGATTTTGCTCTAAAGTAATTCAAAACCGAGAATTCATCAGCATATAAGCTTACTATGTTGGTTCCTTTTTGCCTGCTTTATAATACATAATTCAAAGCAAATTACTTGAATTTCAATGAAATTCCAATTTGCTGTGACCTTACCCTGGTGATTTTCAAAATTACCTTGGCCTCATGCCATCCTAAAAGTGCTTATGAAGTGGCAGACTTTCCTGCTCAGCAACACTAAGAGTAAAAAGAATCATTTGTTGATAGATTTTTGATGAAGAAAAAGCTAGATCTTTATCTTGTTTGGATTCTTCTATGTTTTCTAATTTTATAGATGAAGTAACAAGGTAGCAGAGAGACCAACTGACCTCTGCAAGGTCACAAAACTTGTAACCTTCATTTAATTTATTGAAGTAACAGCACTGAGATTTTTTTTTTGCAAATCTGAGAATCCTGATATTTCAAGATATATAACAATGTGAATGTTTATTATAATCCCAAACTCAGGACATGAACTGTAGCTATTGCTTCTACTGAAGCAATGCATCCAGTTACTTATAAACATACACATATTCAATTAAAATCATGTGGCAGATAGGGCCAAAGGGAAGAAGGAAATGTGGAGAGAAATGATGGATGTTAAATATATTGAAATAAATTTTAGTATCTAAACATCTAATCCTCATTTCTATTCTAACTCAATGACATAATTATAATTTTATCTTCCTAGCTCATAGTCTTCTCTTAATTGGCTTTTGCAAGATACTTATGTGTCTGTGCTAACAGAAGAATGAATATTCACTCTATAACAGCCAACATTTTACTTATGTAGATTTCAAAGACATACTATCTCAATTGAAAGAAAAAATAAGATCCTTAAAATCTTAATTATTCAGGATCAAAGTGAAGTGTTTTGTGGAGAAGAATGAGACTTGATGGGATATAAGATAATCAGCTGATCAGAAATTAATAAGTATTTGAATATTTTATTGCATATTACAGTGAAACATTTCAATGGGAACCTTTCTGCTATTCTTCCAATTTAAGGAGGGCAAGTTAGTTGAAAACTGAAAACACATTTTCCTACTGAAGTAGTTCCAACATTATGAGACAGGAGCTTGCCTTACATAACACTGATTACATACTATAGAAACATTTCAGAACAAGTCTCACACAACAAGATTATTTGTATGAGTTTCCTCCGTCTACCCCTGCTTTAAAAAAAGTGAATATTATATGTATAAGAATTAAATGTCAATAAAAATAATTAAAAGTAGATGATAAGGTGAATTGGTTAACAACCCAAATACTCGAAATAAGAGCTTAACCAGTTTATGTGTTATAAAATGTACGCAAATATCTCAATAGAATTCTCATGCAAACAATAAATCTAACCCAAGAAGTGCTGCTGCTAAAGTATATAAATGGTACAATTCAGAATTCCCATTATGTGTTTCTTTTTAATAGGAAGTAAATCTGTTATTCTCCTTTAGCATGGCAGGAATTCCCAATTAACAAAAATAAAATTGTCCCTAAAAATAGACCCTGTTGATTTGTTAGAGTTGGCCCAAAATGAAGTACATTTAGTTTTTCACTGATGCCAACTAAGAAGTAAATGTTTATTCTAATTTTCAAACTCATTCAAACTGAAAACATTCAGCTAAGTACCAAGAGCCAATCCGGTTGTGGTCAATTTGATTTAAAGGGCTGTCAGATGGAGTCAACCAAGATGACAACAAAGGAGTGTCCTGAATTTTTCTCCTACAAGGATACACTGATTGCATAGCTACACATGGAACAATTTCCTCTGAAATAAATCAAGAGATTAGCTGAGAAAATCCTACACATAGCAAGAAAGAGAAAGTAACCACATTAAACATGTAGGCAAGATCGAATCATGAAGAGATTGAAAATCAAGATTGAATCAGTAATCAAAAGTCTCCCAATAAACACGGGTCCAGGACCAGATGGTTTCACTGGTGTGGAAGTGTTAGTCACTCAGTTGTGTCAGACTCTGCAAACTCATGGACTATAGCCACCAGGCTCCTCTGTCCATGGAATTCTCCAGGCAAGAATACTTGAGTGGGTTGCCATTTCCTTCTCCAGGGGATCTTCCCCACCCAGGGATCGAACCTTGGGCTCCTGCTTTGCAGGCAGATGCTTTACTGCCTGGTGAATTTTGCCAAATATTCGTAGAAGAATTAGTATGACACCTTCTTAAACTCTTCCAAAAAGCAGAAGAGAAGGTAATATTTCAAACTCATTTTATGAGGCAAGCATTACCTTGATACCAATGCCATTAAGGACACTATAAGAAAAGAAAATTACAGATAAATATTCCTAATGAACATAGAGGCAAAATTCCTTAAGAAAATATTAGCAAACTGAATTTAACAATACATTAAAAGGATCAGGCATCATGATTCAGTGGGATTTATGCCAATGATGTAATGATGGTTCAACATCCACAAATCAATTAATGTTACACACCACGTTAGCAAATAATAATAATAATAAGCTTCATATGATCATCTCAATAGTGCAAAAAAATAGTATTTGACAAAATTCAGCACCCAGTCTTGATTAAAATTTTTTTTAAACTTCTTAAACTGGGTGTAGAGAAAATGTACCCCACAAAATAAAGGCCATATATGACAAGCCAATACTTAACATAATAACATGGTAAAAAGCTAGACACTTTTCCTCCAAGATCAGAAGACAAAGATGCTCACTCTTACCAGTTTTACTTCACATAGTACTACACATCTTAGCCAGAGAATTTAGGCAAGGAAAAGAAATAAAATACATTTAAATCAGAAAGAAAGAAGTATTGATAGAATTGTCTATGTTTGCAGATGACATAATACTATATATGGGCTTCCCTGGTGGCTCAGACCTTAAAGAATGTGCTTGAAGTTTAAGAGACCTGGGTTGGATCCCTAGGTTAGGAGGGTCCACTGGAGAAAGGAATGGATACCCACTCCAGTGTTCTTGCCTGGAGAATCCTGTGAAGAGAGGCACCTGGCAAGCTACAGTCCACATGGTCTCAAAGAGTCTGAGATGACTGAGCAACTAACACTTTCACTTAATTCCGTATATATAGAAAATCCTAAAAGTGCCACCAAAAACTGTTAGAATACACAAATTCAGGAAACAAAATTGCAGGATACAAAATCTACATACAAAAGTCATTTGCATGTCTATGCATAAATGATGAACTATCAGAGTAGAAATTCTAAAAAAAAAATCCACCTACTATTTGCAGTTGTATCAAAAAGAATAAAATACTTAGGAATAAATTTAATCAAGGAGATGAAAAATCTATACATTACTATAAAAAAATGGATTAAAGAAAATGAAAAGAACACAAATGTGTGAAAAGATGTCCCATGCTCATGAACTGAGTACATGCAATCAAACACACATCTCACTAGAAAGTTGTTGCTAATCATGGGGAACTGATGTTTTAGTCAATTATTTTGTGCTTTTCTAAGTATGGGAAGATGCAGGAAATCATAAAAATTTCTCCTGAAAATATCTAACTATCTGAGAGACTGTTCTGTCAGTTTTCCCAGAGCACAGAGCACTTCCTTCCTCATCGTTTCCCTGAATCTCTCCAAGGTGTACAGTAGGTCAGGGACTGCAGTGGTTAATAACTCACTTCTGGTAGAACCAGGTGGTGAGTGACATTCCATAGTTGGCATTTGTCAAAGGGTACAAACTTTCAGTCATAAGATAGATAAGGTCTGAGGGTTTAATATATATCATGGTTACTAGTTTAATAACAGCATTATTCATAACTGAAATTTGCTAACAGAGTAGAAGCTAAATGTTCTTATACACATGCACAAAAGAAATATGTGAGGTGATGTACGTGTTAATTACCTTGATAGGGAAAGTACTTTCAGAATACATTCTTTTCTGTGTGTTTGTAGCAGAAGTTTTATTACAGGGAAAAAGGACAGAGAAGACTTCTGACATAGACATCAGAAGGGGAATGAAGAGTGCCCTACTCGCTAGTCTTATCAAGGCCTTATATACTTACGTATATATACATACATATTTCATACCACCACACTGTACACTTTAAAAATTGCACGATCTTATTGATCAAGTATATATCAGTAAAGCTGGGGTAAGCAAAGAAAAGCCAGAGTAATTTAAGGCTTTCTACAGATTTTTACATATATATGAATTTATAGTAAATGTTGATGGATTTTGCAGCAATTTAATTTTGTAATACAGTAAATTGGCTGTGGTATGATGGTTCCATACCAATTTTTATGCAGGATTTTCTCCTACACTCATGGGATTGTAAGAGGCTAATGATACCCAGAGACACCAGTCTGTAGTGCTTTGGCTTGGTACAAGACGTAGACATCCTCCCCACCCTTGACAA
Organism: Bison bison bison; assembly: GCF_000754665.1. Lineage (NCBI taxonomy): Eukaryota > Metazoa > Chordata > Mammalia > Artiodactyla > Bovidae > Bison > Bison bison. The sequence goes on along the minus strand of NW_011494866.1, from coordinate 84,706 downwards.
AGTGTCCAGACTCTGACATTGTGGAAAACTTGAAATATTCCTTACAGAAAGAGCTGTTACTTACCAATACTTTTACTATGCAACCTCCACATTGTCACCTGAACATTTTTTCTGGAGTACAAATCTGATCATTGCAGAATAAATGTAGAACAGATCAAATGCAGAGGTGATTACCAGCTGTATTGGTTTCAGTTCTTACCTCTTGTGTAGCTGCACTAAGAGCCCTGCATGCTTGTGTGCTTAGTTGCTTCAGTCATGTCTGACTGTTTGTGACCTATGAACTGTAGCTTACCAGGTTCCTCTGCCCGCGGGATTCTCCAGGCAAGAATACTGGAATGGGTTGCCATGCCCTTCTCCAGGGGATCTTCCTGACCCAAGATTGAACGTTGTCTCCTGGGTCTCCTGCACTGCAGGCAAATTCTTTACTGCTGAGCCATCAGAGAAGCCCCACAGAAGGTTTACCATCTCCATATTATGTGAAATAACCATTTTTTTCTACAAATAGTTTCGTCTTGTTAATGTAAGTTATTACTTTTAGCATTTATTATGAGTGTTATGAAAATTTGTGCATTAGGAATAAATCAAAGCATAGAAGCAAAACTAAAGCAAGCAAAATTAGATTACTTTTATGAGTAGCAATACTCCTATAGCAAAAAAGAAAAAGTACACCTTTTCTAATTCAGTTTCTATTTATTAACATGATTGATTAATAAATCTTTTGCTTTAATATTTCAAACAATCTTCATTTTCACCAAAGGACAAAGATGACAAATTCTTCTCAGCAATGAGTCTAAGAATGATAGAAAGTCATTAATCAATTATTTTAGTCCCATCTCTCTTGCTGAGTTGGTCTGTGACCTTCAAACATTTTTTTCAATGACCTGATTTATCTACTTATAAAACAGATAATCGTTTCTTTTACAGTCACTGAATTTTAGATTTTGTTATACAAAAATTTTAAAACATCTTTATGGAAAGTATTTTTTTAAGACATTCAGTTCAAAGGAAAGTTTGGTCCTATGTAAACTTGGGTTCTGTTCTTTTTCTGAGCAACATTAATAACAAGATGTGAATTGATTCCTATCACTGCATTTCCATAATATTCATTCTGCATTTCTTCACTCTCTTTTGAAAATGACTGTGCTCAACAGCTCATCTTATGCCATCCCCCATATGTACCTCAAGAAATGAACAGTTTTCTCTTGGCATTGTATCTTCAATAGTTTATGATAGTGTCTGCTATGTTAGGGAATTCACTGATAAATATAAATATTAGTGGAGTCCTTTGCTTAACCTTCACTGTTTTTCCAAGAACATTTATCTGGGAATTGTAGACTGAGAACTCAATACTTATTTGATGAATTGAATTGCATTTAGATTAATGGACTTAAATACTGGAACTTCAAATTAATATGGAGACAGATTCTTTCTCTTAAATCTCCTCGGTTAGCTGGTGAAGCAAACAAGTTTATTTGATATTCACAAACACTTCATTCTGCTGATTGTAAATCACCCAAGTCATCGCAAATACAAAATCCTCTCAGATTTATTGATGTCTGTGAATAGAAGATGGAACATGTAGGAAAGGGTAAGGAGAGCCATCTACCCTCAAAATTGAAAGCCATGAAAATAAAGAGAAAGGAATCTTCAGTTCAGTTCAGTTGCTCAGTCGTATCTAACTCTTTGCGACCCCATGGACTGCAGCATGACAGGCCTCCCTGTCCATCACCAACTCCCAGAGTTTACTCAAATTCATGTCCATTGAGTCGGTGATGCCATCCAACCAGTTCAGCCTCTGTCATCCCCTTCTCCTCCCACCTTCTATCTTTTCCAGCATCAGGGTCTTTTCAAATGAGTCACTTCTTCACATCAGGTGGCCAAAGTATTGGAGTTTCAGCTTCAGCCTCAGTCCTTCCAATGAATATTCAGGACTGATTTCCTTTAGGCTGGATTGGTTGGATCTCCTTGCAGTCCAAGGGACTCTCAAGAATCATCTCCAACACCACAGTTAAAAAGCATCAATTCTTCAGCTCTCCGCTTTCTTTATAATCCAACTCTCACATCCATACATGACTACTGGAAAAACCATAGCTTTGACTGATGGACCTTTGTTGGCAATGTCTCTGCTTTTTAATATGCTGTCTAGGTTGGTCATAACTTTTCTTCTAAGGAGGAAGCATCTTTTAATTTCATGGCTGTAGTCAGCATCTGCAGTGATTCTGGAGCCCAAGAAAATAAAGTCTGCCACTGTTTCCACTGTTTACCCATCTATTTGCCATGAAATGATGGGCCCAGATGCCATGATCTTAGTTTTCTGAATGTTGAGTTTTAAGGCAACTTTTTCACTCTCCTCTTTCACTTTCATCAAGAGGCTCTTTAGTTCTTTGCTTTCTGCCGTAAGGGTGGTGTCACCTGCATATTTGAGGTTATTTATATTTCTCTCGGAAATCTTGATGCCAGCTTGTGCTTCATCCAGCCCAGTGTTTCTCATGATGTACCCTGCATATAAGTTAAATAAGCAGGATGCCAATATATAGCCTTGATGTACTCATTTCCCTATTTGGAACCAGTCTGTTGTTCCATGTACAGTTCCAATTGTTGCTTCCTGACCTGCATACAGATTTCTCAAGTGGCAGGTCAGGTTTTCTGATATTCCCATCTCTTTAAGAATTTTCCACAGTTTGTTGTGGTCCACATAGTCAAAGACTTCCCTGGTGGCTCAGACAGTAAAGCATCTGCCTACAATGCGGGAGACCCAGGTTCAATCCCTGGGTGGGGAAGATCCTCTGGAGAAGGAATAGGCAACCCACTCCAGTATTCATTCTTGCCTAGAAAATCCCATGGGAGGAGCCTGGTAGGCTACAGTCCACGGGGTAGTAAAGAGTCAAATACAACTGAGCGACTTTACTTCTTCACGTCACATAGTCAAAGGCTCTGGCATAGTCAACAAAGCAGAAGTAGATGTTTTTCTGGGTCTCTCTTGCTTTTTTGATGATCCAACAGATGTTGGCAATTTGATGTCTGGTTCCTCTGCCTTTTTAAAATCTAGCTTGAACATCTGGAAGTTCGTATTTTACATACTGTTGAAGCCTGCCTTGGAGAATTTTGAGCATTACTTTACTAGCGTGTGAGATGAGGGCAATTGTGCGGTAGTTTGCGCACTCTTTGGCATTGCCTTTCATTGGAATTGGAATGAAAACTGACCTTTTCCAGTCCTGTGGCCACTGCTGAATTTTCCAAATTTACTGGCCTATTGGCGTTTCCTAAAACAGAAACCAACTATCATATTTATAGTGATCCATTTTTGGATTTCTTAAATCAGTATTTTTCAAAGTGCAGAACCTGTAACATCAGCATAAGCCCCTCTCCCCAGTGCTATTTAATCAGCCACTGAGAAGAAAATCCAGAAATTTGTGTCTGAAGCCCATCAGATAGCTCTGATGTAATTGAAATTTAAGAGTCCTTGTCCTAAATCATACAGGTAACAAGTTAAGAGAGTTAAGACTTGAACCTAGACATCCAAGGTCAAAAAATTTAAATAAATAGAGCAAAAATATACTATAAAATGTTACAAGCCAACAAATCTTGTGTTTTTTAAGTAATACCCCCTCCTTGAGTCATTCCTGAAGCTCTTCATTTTAGAAAGGCCATTTAGAAAAATGTAATACTCTAGTCACTATGCATGTGTGCATGCTAAGTCTCTTCAATCATGTCCTACTCTCTGCGACTCCATGGACTATAGCCCCTCAGGCTTCTCTCTCCCTGGGATTCTCCAGGCAGGAATACTGAAATGGGTTGCCATGTACTCCTCCAGGGACTGTTCCTGACCCAGGGATCGCACCCACATCTCCTGCAGCTTCTGCATTGCAGGAGGATTCTTTACCTCTGAATCACCTTAGAAACCCTCTATTCACTATACTCCCTGTGTCACTGGGATACTAGTCATTTCCCAGAATAAATTATTGACCCCATTTCTCATGGCTCGCTACATCCAAGCCCATGCTATGGCCTCACTATGAACAGAGAGTACTTCTCTGTCCGTTGACTGTTGCCTTTGCCACATGACTTATTTTCTTTTGCTACTGCTACTGCTACTGTTAAGTCACTTCAGTCGTGTTGGACTCTGTGCGACCCCAGAGATGGCAGCCCACCAGACTGCCCCGTCCCTGGGATTCTTCAGGCAAGAACACTGGAGTGGGTTGCCATTTCTTTCTCCAGTGCATGAAAGTGAAAAGTGAAAGTGAAGTCGCTCAGTCGTGTCCGACGCTTAGCGACCCCATGGACTGCAGCCTACGGAGCTGGCTCCTCCACCCATTGGATTTTCCAGGCAAGAGTACTGGAGTGGGGAGCCATTGCCTTCTCCGCTCTTTTGCTAAGATAAATGCAAAAGCATACTATTTGTGAGCATAGGCCTTAGGAGACATGTATGGCTTTTCTTGACCTTTCCTGCTTATGCCCGTCTTGTGAGACCATGTTCAGTTAGCCTGTTGGTCAAATTAGACACAGGAAGCTGGTTGCTCTGCTGACCTCCTGACAGTGAATAAGCATAGCCAGGATACCTGCCCAGTGTGAAGCAGAACTGGGTCAGCCAAGCTTCAACCAACCCAGAGATCTGAGTGTTATATCCTACTGGGATTTCATAATTATTATGCAGAAAATGCTATCCAATAAGCCCAGTAGAGAAATTAGAGGGATAATGGTTTTCCAAATGCCTCTGAGCTCTAGCTTTTAATAATTTGTGAAATACTCTTTAAATGGTGAATTTAGATATTCTAGTAGAAGGTAAATAAAATAACCATCCTGTAAGAAAAGTATATAATGATACATCAAACCCCACAGTTACTGTCAAAACATGTTTTAAAATTGTCTATGTTTCCAAGAGTAAAAAAATACTTATTAATATGGGCTCTTCTTTCTAATTCAGGTGAATCAGAATATCTAAAAGTGTATACTGGGATCTTTTAAGATGAAAAATATATATACACTAGTGACAGTAATAGAAGATGTTAGCATTGACCTCTACAATCATTGAGTGCAGATTTAGAATTTCATGGTATATGCTCAGCACAATGAGTAGATTACTGTATCAGGGAAAATATTGTTATGCTAGCAAGTTCTCTAGTTCAGCACTTGTTAGTTTCCCTGAACATGTCAACTGTTATTTGCTGCTTGTATTTAAATCAAATAAATTTCTTGTTCTTTCATGTAGAAGGATGAGCAAGAATAGTTTTTCTAGCTTTGTGGCTCTAGAGCTTTTAGTTGATCATGAAAATATTTTAAAAATAAGGTAAGGCCTATAATTTTCTGGAATTTGACTACTTTGCTTCTCTTCCTTATTTTTGTCTTCATTTATTGAGGTTCTTATACAATTATT
>NW_011494866.1:77634-79232 GCF_000754665.1 Bison bison bison | reverse complement strand
TACAATTATTCTTCTTTGCTCAGTTACTGTGCATATTGCATTGTTTGATTATCTAATGTTACATCAATTTTACATTCCTGGCATAAATTACATATGGTCACAATGTGTTGCAGTTTTTAATTATTTACTGAATTCAAATTTGCAGTATTTTATTGAGAAATTTAATATTTAGATCTCTAAGCATTATTTACTAGCATTTCTCTTTTTTTGAAATTTCTGAGTCATATCAGATTGCATTAAAACACTGAAATTTTTTAGTTTTTTTAATTTTAATATAACTTAGTCTCAATAATGTATTTAATATAGAAAAAAGACGTACTGGCATATTTTTACTTTCAATAGATTTTCTGTGAATAAAACAACACTATTATTTGAAAATAATAATTTTCAGAAATAATTTCTGGATGTAATTTTACCCATTTATCAGCTTTGCAGTTGAATCATTAGTTTGCAATGCTATGCAGAGCTACCATAGTATCCCCTATTTGACTCAGATCATTGATTTTTTTTTTTTTTTTATTCCCAGTCAGTTGAGTTTATATGCTGGCTGGTTGATTTGTTGATTGGTTGATGTTCTTTGACAGAAAAAATATTATTTTTCAATCTTATATAGTCAATCTCTATAGAAAGACAAATCAGAATAAGAAATCATTTTATTTATGAGACAAACTCACTGTATCAGAAATAACAATGATCTTTCAGAAATAATCAGAATCCTTCTGATCAATAGAATTATTGAGTGCAGACATACGAGGGGCACATTCTTTTCAGAGTTATGTTGATGAACAGGAAATCAGAAAAGTGTGAGTTTGGTACACTGAATCTGGAATATTTCATTGTTGATATGTTCTTGCAAGGGATTATAAATATTTAAAAGTTTTTGCATCAACTCTGTTAGCCACAGCTATATATGCTTAACCGGTGGCTCAGCAGTAAATAATCTGCCTGCAATGTAGGAAACACAAGAGATGCAGGTTCAATCTCTGTGTCCAGAAGATCCCCTGAAGGAAGGTATGGCAACCCACTCCAGTATTCTTGCCTGGAGAATCCCATGGACTGAGGAGCCTGGAGGGCTGTAGTCCACAGAATCACAAAGAGTCAGACACAACTGAAGCAATTGAGCATGAGCACAAGCGAAAATACAGCCTCACCCTCAGGAGCAGAAATGTGTTTAGTCCAGTGACCAAAGTTTCTTAGTCTATGAACAGTACTTGGATAAAAATTGCTTATGTTTGCTTCAAAGACTGGTTTTTCTAAGTTCTGTGGTTAAGAAAGCCTCCTTCTGAATCACAATTTTTATTTGTATATACTTAATACATTCAGTTCAGTTGCTCAGTTGTGTCCAACTCTTTGCGACCCCATGAATCACAGCACACCAGGCCTCCCTGTCCATCAACAACTCCCAGAGTTCACACAGACTCACATCCATCTAGTCAGTGATGCCATCCAGCCATCTCATCCTCTGTCGTCCCCTTCTCCTCCTGCCCCCAATCCCTCCCAGCATCAGAGTCTTTTCCAGTGAGTCACCTCTTCGCATGAGGTGGCCAAGGTACTGGAGTTTCAGCTTTAGCATCAGTCCTTCCAAAGAACACCCAGGG
>NW_011494866.1:36403-77534 GCF_000754665.1 Bison bison bison | reverse complement strand
TCCTTTAGAATGGACTGGTTGGATCTCCTTGCAGTCCAAGGGACTCTCAAGAGTCTTCTCCAACACCACAGTTCAAAAGCATCAATTCTTTGGCGCTCAGCTTTCTTCACAGTCCAACTCTCACATCCATACATGACTACTGGAAAAAACAGCCTTGACTAGACGGACCTTTGTTGGCAAAGTAATGTCTCTGCTTTTCCATATGCTATCTAGGTTGGTCATAACTTTCCTTCCAAGGAGTAAGCGTCTTTTAATTTCATGGCTGCAATCACCATCTGCAGTGATTTTGGAGCCCAAAACAATAAAGTTTGACACTGTTTCCACTGTTTCCCCATCTATTTGCCATGAAGTGATGGGACCAGATGCCATGATCTTCGTTTTCTGAATGTTGAGTTTTAAGCCAACTTTTTCACTCTCCTCTTTCACCTTCATCAAGAGGCTTTTTAGTTCCTCTTCACTTTCTGCCATAAGGGTGGTGTCATCTGCATATCTGAGGTTATTGATATTTCTCCCAGCAATCTTGATTCCAGCTTGTGTTTCTTCCAGTCCAGCGTTTCTCATGAAGTACTCTGCATATAAGTTAAATAAGCAGGGTGACAATATACAGCCTTGACGTACTCCTTTTCCTATTTGGAAAAGGAGTCTGTTGTTCCATGTCCAGTTCTAACTGTTGCTTCCTGACATGCATACAAATTTCTTAAGAGGCAGGTCAGGTGGTCTGGTATTCCCATCTCTTTAAGAATTTTCCACAGTTTATTGTGATCCACACAGTAAAAAGAAGACTGTATACAGTCTATCGATCTGAGAAAAATCTTGTCTCTTGCAGATGGCTTTACATTTTAATGGACCTACAGTCAGATTCATTAGATAGTACAGTTTCTGTTTGATTCTTAGAGACTGTGTTTATTTCTACATCTTCAAGTCTGCAGGAGTATAACATCATAACACCAAATTCCAAGGATAGCTATCAGTAGTCTGTTACTGTAAAACATTTAATAGCATAAGAAAAATTATTGTGGCATAAAGAAGTATTTAATAAACAGTGTTGAGAAAGAATGTTTAGCTACTTGAAAAATATGAAACAGAGCCTCAATTCACAGCATTCACTTCTATTCCAAATGAATTAAAAAGATAAACAGAAACAAAATATACCTACACAAACAAACAAAACATGTGGCTGGACTTATTTTGTTGCAAGTAATTCAATCAATTCTAGGTAACATAAAAGCATTTTTCAGATACAGCCAAATTTAGGGGAAAATAGATTACCAAGATCTTGGGTAGAGTTGAAACCTACAGAGTGCAAATATCTCAGTCAAGAACTCTTGAATGATCTCTTTGGAAGACTGCAGCAAAAATCAATCAACGCCTCTCTCCTTCTGTTCCTGTTTGTTCCTCAAGGTCATATTCCAAGAGAAGTATGTTTGGTTTTGTTCCGGATATTCTTTTTGAGGAACCAGCATGTTTACTAAACAAATGCACTCTCTGCTCCTCCATGTTCTAAGTTTAGCAATGTTAGAGACAATGCAGGTTGTCCAATGGTAAAGATTAGAGACTTATAAGTTTGGACAGTTCTGGAAAGTGTTTGTCACAGATTTAATGTCACATTTTCCAGTCTTTTTTTTTTTAACTAGTAGTAAATCTAGTCATTTCATTTATATCTGCTTAATTGCTGTGCCTCCTTGCTCAGTTGATTCTGAACTCAGAGGGAAAGAGAAATACCATTTAATAGCTCCCTAAAACCCAAACTAAACCAAAAATCTGAGCAGTTATTAAGAAAATGGGAAATAAGACCAGTTCTTGTGAACCAAGCAGTAGTGTTTAAGAATCCTAGTGTGACCTCAGTATGTACATGTTGACCCTTAAGCATTAGTAAGATTATCCATTTACTTATGTTTGACAAATTATGTGATTGGTAGTGTCTATAACTCGCCAATGCCCTTTACAATTTAATGGTTGCCTTTGCACTGTTGAATGTCACATGAAGACACAATGTAAATTTACTGCTGACTTGTGTGTGAACTTCCTCTCTTCATTGATCCAAACTGGATTAGCTTTTACTTCAGCAGACTTAGCTTAAGTTCACTAAAATTATTTTTCATAAGGCTTACCTCAAAATAGGTATGATACATACAAACATTACAACACTGCCGACTGGCATAATTTGGATGGAACTGTGATTATTAGGCACACCCAAAAGTTGCAGCTTTAAAGCTCAAACATAGCAAAGTTCTCTGCCACTACGGAGCAGCAGTATGTTAACCAAGTACTACTTGTTAGTGGCCATGGCCACAGATTTATTTCTCTCCGTGCTATTTTTATTTGCCTTCATGTTCAAGTATGAAGAAAAAAACACAAAAAAAGTGGATGGAATAGTCATTTAGGCACAATAATTATGCTGCTCTTCCAATATGGCTTCAAGTTGGTTCTGGCTTTTTTAGTGAAGTTGGCTTTAGATTTTGGAGACCAGTATGTAGCATCCCCTTGCAGAAGGGACAAGATCTAAATGAGGCGAACTACAAAAATCTGATGAATAAAATCAAAGAAAAACAAGATAAATGAAGAGATATTCCAAGTTCATGGATAGGAAGACCCAATATTTTCCTTATGTCAGTTCTATCCAACTTGATCTATATATTCAGTGTAATCCCAGTCAAAATCACAACAAGGTATTTTGTGGATATAAAAACACTAATTATGTATTTCATATTAAGAGGCAAAAAACCCAGAGTAGCTAACATAGTATTGAAGGAGAAAAACAAAGTTGGAAGACTGAGGCTACTCAACTTCAAGACGTACTATAAAGCTACAGTAATCAAGAGAGTATAGGATTATGAAAGAATCAACAAATATACCCATGGAACAGAATAGAAAACCCAGAAATAAACTATATAAATATGGTCAACTGATCTTTGACAAAGTACCAAAGGCAGTACATTGGAGCAAAGATAAACTCTTCGATAAGTGGTGTTGGAACAACTGGACGATCGCATGCAAAAACAATAAATCTAGACAAAGACTTTATATCCTTTACAAAGATTAACACAAATGGATCACAGGCCCACACGTAAGTCATAAAACTGTAAAACTCCTAGAAGATAACACAGGAGAAAGTCTGCATGATCTTGTAGTGATAAATTTTTAGGCACAATGCCAAAGGCAAAATATATGAAAGAAAAAAAAAAAAAGCTTTATTAAACTTAAAATTCTCTATTCTGTGAAAGACAAATGTCAACAAAATGGGAAAACAGGCCATAGACTAGGAGAGAATATTTTCAAAAGACACTTCTGATAAAGAACTGCTATTCAAAATATAAAAATAATTCTTAAAACTCAACAACAAGAAGAAAACTGGATTTAAAAATGAGTTAAAGGCCTTAATAGATACCTCACCAAAAAGATATGCAGATGGAAAATAAGCATACGTAAACAAACAAACAAAAATGTGCCACATCATATGTCATCTGGGAAATGCAAATTAAAACGAGATACCATTACATACTAAATAGAATGGCCAGAATTTGGAACACAGAAACGCCAAATGCTGGCAAGGATGTGTGCTAACAGGAGCTCTCAGTCATTGCCATTGGGAATGTAAAAGGGTACAGCCACTTTGAAAGACAATTTGGTAGTTTCTTGTAAAACAAAAATATACTTTTACTGTAATTCAGCAGTTATGTTCCTTGGTATTTACCTGAAGGAGTTGAAAACTTATGTCTACACAAAACCCTGAACATGAATGTTTTTATTAGCTTTGTTCACAATTGCTAAAACTTGAAAGTAATGAAGATGTCCTTTAGTAGGTGGATGGGTAAATAAACTGTGGTTTATCCAGACAAGAGAATGTTATTCATTGCTAAAAGGAAATGAACTATTAAGCCATGAAAAGACACGGCAGAGTCTTAAATGCATATTACTAGGTTAAAGAAGCCAATCTGAGAAGGTTCTTCACTGTATTATTTGGCAGTCTGGGAAAAGCAAAACTATTGGGGCAATAAAAAGATCAGTGGTTGCCAAGGATTGATGGGTGAGTGGAAGGATGAATAGGCAGAATACTGAGGATTTGGGGGCCAATGAAAAAATTCTGTATGATAACATAATGATGGATAAATATCATTATCCATATACAACAACAAGAATGAGCTATAAATTTACACAATGAACTTTGGATAATTATGATATGTCAAAGTAGGCTCATCAATTGTAACAAATACACCACTCAGATGTGAATGTTGATAGGGAGGCTACGAGGTGGAAGAGATGGGAAATCTCTGTACCATTTCCTCAATTTGCTGTGAACTTATAACTGCTCCAAAACTTATCTGTAATAAAAGTCAGTCTTCTCTCATGAACAGCAAGAATAATAAATTCATATTCTGAATGTTTCATTCCACTCACAATGCTCTATTCTCGCTTGTTTTGTGCTGTTGACTTTCTATACAGAAAATGACTTATTCTGACATTTTTTGTGTTAGATAATAGGATCACTGAAGCTAGAAATTCTCTGTAATTTGGCTGAGACATGAGGGACACACTTAAGTTCCCATCACTTGAAAGGTTACCCACCTAAAAGCTATTATTTTTGAACTATGATCTCAACTTCATTATTTTTATAGGCTGAAATAAGAGGGTCTTTACTAATACTCCATCCTTAAGAATAAAAACTCCCTTCAAAAGCTCAGGAAATATGCATTACTATTTTATAAAAATATTTTAATTATTTATGGAGAATAAAGAAATATATATAAGTGAAAATATGATAAGATCCTTCGGAAATTTTCTAAAATTTTGTAATTTCTCCATTTACCTAAGTAGATACTTACTATGCAAACATCTATTAAAAGACTACTATATACCAGACACTAAGATGCATGCAAAGATAAATTCATACTAAACCCTACCACTAGTGAGTTTTCATTTAGTGGGTGTGGGGTGAAGCAAAGTATATTTATATAATTAACTATAGCCATAACCTTATAGGAACTGAACTACAAGGAAGAATTAAATATATGATATAACTGGTTATAGGAATCATGCTCTGCTATCAATGAGAAAACTCTTCTGATTCCTTGAGTTACAAATAGCATGTTAGCTAACTTGGCTCATAAATGTCTAAGCATCAGGCCGCTGGAATTAGAGATGGTCTTGGAATTCCTCATTTAAGACCATTTCACCTTTGAGTTTTCTAAGCTAACACCGAACTTAGTATAAGTGACTACTTAGTGCACAATAAAAAATTCATTGTAATAAAAATCATAATACAATTTTAAAAAGAGTAGCACTGGCTGATATTGATTTATCTCTAAGAAACTTACAGGCACTACACTAAGAATTTTGTTGTTGTTCAGTTGCTCAGTCATGTCCGACTCTCTGCAACCCCATGAACTATAGCATGCCAGGCTTTCCTGTCCTTCACTATCACCTGGAGTTTGCTGAAATTCATGTCCATTGAATCAGTGATGCCATCCAATCATCTCATCCTTTGTCGTCCCCATCTCCTCCTACCTTCAGCCTTTCCCAGCAGCACATATTTTCCAGTGACTCAGTTCTTTACATCAGGTGGCCAAAGTATTAGAGCTTCAGCTTCAGCATCAGTCCTTCCAATGAATATTCAGGACTGATTTCCTTTAGGATGGACTGGTTTGATCTCCTTGCTGTCCAAGGGATTCTCAGGAGTCTTCCCCAGCACCACAGTTCAAAAGCATCACTTCTTCGGTACTCAGCCTTCTTTATGACCAAACTCTCACATCCATACATGACTATTGGAAAAACCATAGCCTTGACAATACAGACCATTGTGGGCAAAGTGAAGTCTCTGCTTACTAATACTTTATCTAGGTTTATCATAGCTTTTCTTCTAAGGAGCAAGGTAATACTCAAAATCCTTCAAACTAGGCTTCAACAGTGCATGAACCGAGAACTTGCAGGTGTACAGGCTGGATTTAGAAAAGACAGAGGAACCAGTGATCAAATTGCCAACATCCGTTGGATCATAGAAAAAGCAAGAGAATTCCAGGAAAACATCTATTTCTGCTTTATTAACTATCCTAAAGCCTTAGTCTGTGTGGATCACAACAAACTGTGGAAAATTCTTAAAGGGATGGGAGTACCACACCATCTACCTGCCTCCTGAGAAACCTGTATGCAGCTCAAGAAGCAACAATCAGAACTGGACATAGAACAATGGACTGGTTCAAAATTGGAAAAGGAGTATTCCAAGGCTGTATATTGTCACCCTGCTTATTTAACTTCATGCAGAGTATATCATGCGAAATCCTGGGCTGGGTGAAGCTTAAGTTAGAATCAAGATTTCCGGGAGAAATATCAATAACCTCAGATGTGCAGATGACACCACCCTTATGGCAGAAAGTAAAGAGGAACTAAAGAGCCTCTTGATGAAAGTGAAAGAGGAGACTGAAAAAGCTGCCTTAAATCTCAACATTCAGAAAATGAGGATCATTGTATCCAGTCCCATCACTTCATAGCATAGATAGAGAAACAATGGAAACATTGACAGACTTTATTTTCTTGGGCTCCAAAATCACTGCAGATGGTGACTGCAGTCATGAAATTAAAAGACGCTTGCTCCTTGGAATAAAAGTTATGACCAACCTAGACAGCATATTAAAAAGCATTTTATATTTCTTATTTAAATCTCACAATGGCCCTTTGAGATAGCTATGAGTATTATCACCTCAACTTAATAAAGATAAAATGAGGGTTAGGAAATTAAATCACTTGCCAAAAATCACACAAGATCAGCAGGTTGAAAAGAATACACCTCAATAGTCATCTTCAAGAATCCTCATTCTTCCCAAGACCATCCTGTCTGTTATGTATTAGAAGGGAGGACTTTCACACTTAGGCTGGATACCTTTCTGCGTTTCAGACGTTACCCCACTGCACCCTTTACCCTATCCAGGCAGCCTAGAGTACTAGTGTTACTGAGTCCAAGCTCACTCTGCTTACTGCACAACAGACCAATAAATCTGAGAAGGTGTTGAGGCAAGGAATATGACTTTATTCGGAAAGCTTACAGACTGAGAAAATAACAAACTAAAGTCTCAAAACAACCATCTTGTTAGGAGCTGAATGCTGAGTTCTTTTATAGAGCAGATATGAGTGGAGGTAAGGAAATAAATGGCCAGCTTGCGGAAGGGATGTGTTAAACTTGTCTTTCCTGCAGACATTCACAGGTGGACAGGGTCAGATTATCTCTCTGTGATCTGAACAAAAGGCACTTTTGTTAAACAGTAAGGCAGAGGGGCAGGATTCTCAGAGGCAGATCATCATATATGATCATAATAACAAAAACAAATAAAAACAAGTAAAAGAAACATTTCCAACATGGGCTCAGAATTGATTATCCCCTGTAATACTTGCCTGTAAAAAAAGATCTTCATGACCCAGATAATCATGATGGTATGATCACTCACCTAGAGCCAGACATCCTGGAATGTGAAGTCAAGTAGGCCTTAGGAAGCATCACTACAAACAAAGCTAGTGGAGGTGATGGAATTTCAGTTGAGCTATTTCAAATCCTGGAAAATGATACTGTGAAAGTGCTGCACTCAATATACCAACAAATTTGGAAAACTCAGCAGTGGCCACAGGACTGGAAAAGGTCAGTTTTCATTCGAATCCCAACGAAAGGCAACGCCAAAGAATGCTCAAACTACCACTCAATTGCCTTCATCTCACATACTAGTAAAGTAATGCTCAAAATTCTCCAAGCCATGCTTCAACAATACATGAACCATGAACTTCCAGATGTTCAAGCTGGTTTTAGAAAAGGCAGAGGAACCAGAAATCAAGTTGCCAACATCTGCTGGATCATGGAAAAAGCAAGAGAGTTCCAGAAATATATCTACTTCTGCTTTATTGACTATGCCAAAACCTTTGACTGTGTGGATCACAACAAACTGTGGAAAATTCTTAAAGAGACGGGAATACCAGAAAACCTGACCTGCCTCTTGAGAAATTTGTATGCAGGTCAGGAAACAACAGTTAGAACTGGACATGGAAAAACAGACTGGTTCCAAATAGGAAAAGGAGTACATCAAGACTGTATATTGTCACCCTGCCTATTTAACTTATATGCAGGGTACATCATGAGAAATGGTGGACTGGATGAAGCACAAGCTGGAATCAAGATTGCCAGGAGAAATATCAATAACCTCAGATATGCAGATGACACCACCCTTATGGCAGAAAGCGAAGAAAAACTAAAGAGCCTCTTGATGAAAGTCAAAGAGGAGAGTGAAAAAGTTGGCTTAAAGCTCAACATTCAGAAAACAAAGATCATGGCATTTGGTCTCATCTCTTCATTGGAAATAGATGGGGAAACAGTGACAGACTTTATTTTCTTGGGCTCCAAAATCACTGCAGATGGTGACTCCAGTCATGAAATTAAAAGAAGCTTGCTCCTTAGAAGAAAAGTTATGACCAACCTAGACAGCATATTAAAAAGCAGAAACATTACTCTGGCAACAAAGGTTCGTCTAGTCAAAGCTATGGTTTTTCCAGTAGTCATGTGTGGATGTGAGAATTGGACTATAAGGAAAGTGGAGCGCTGAAAAATTGATACTTTTGAACTGTGGTGTTGGAGAAGACTCTTAAGAGTCCCTTGGACAGCAAGGAGATCCAACCAGTCCATCCTAAAGGAAATCAGTCCTGAATAGTCATTGGAAGGGCTGATGCTGAAGCTGAAACTCCAATACTTTGGTCACCTGATGCAAACAATTGATTCATTGAATAAGACTCTGATGCTGGGAAAAATTGAAGGCAGGAGGGGAAGGGGACGGCAGAGGATGCATAGTTGGATGGTATCACTGACTCAATGGACATGAGTTTGATTAAACTCCGGGATTTGGTGATGGACAGGGAGGCCTGGGTGCTGCAGTCTATGGGGTCACAAAGAGTGGGACACAACCGAGCGACTGAACTGAACTGAACTGCAATACTGCTAAGAGCATAGACTTCAAAGACAGATACAACTGGGTCCAAATGCCTTGTTGTCTTACCCACAGCTTGCCATTTTACCATTTTACAAGTAATGGAGATAACCATTTTATGTTGTTGTGAGACTTAAATGATATATAAAAATTGAATTATAATGAAAAGGATCACTTTACCTCTGTTTCTTGAATATACTTGTACTTCTCCAGTTTAAGTTTTTCTCACCCTTTTTCTTCTGCCTGGAAGATCTTTCAAATTAAGTCATTTCTCAAAATATTCTTTATGTGAAAAATATTTTAAGCTATCAAAATTCAAACCATCCTTCAAGTTCCAACTTATATTTCATTCCCTATGTGACTCCATGACCCATCTCTTCCCTGAGGAATAAGCCTGCCTTCTGAATCCACAGGTATTCTTAGCACTTACTGTAGTCTGCCTTGTATGAAATGGATGGGCGTATGAAGGGCCAAGACCATAGATTCTGTAACACTGTCATCCTTGTTCTCCCCACCAGAGCCTTACATAGTAATTTGTTTAGAATAGTTACTCCATAGAAGTATTGGGGCTTCCCTGGTGGCTCAGACTGTAAAGAATATGCCTGCAATGCAGGAGACCCAGGTCTAATTCCTGGAAAGCACCCTGGAGAAAGGAATGGCTACCGACTCCAGTATTCATGCCTGGAGAATTCCATGGACAGGGGATCCCCAGTTCATGGGGTTGTGAAGAGCTGGACGTGACTGAGTAACTATCACTGATTCAGAGGTTTATTGAAGTGAGTTGTTTAGATTTAAACTATTGGAAGTTTGATATTCTATGCAGAAACATGCAAATTAGGATGTTCTTATCCCCTGCAGAGACTGTAGCTGACAGAATCAATTGTTGGATGACAGCTCTTTACTCTACTGTCTCTCTTATTTTGTGCACTTAAATAGTACAGAGGAACCTTGTCTACATTATGTTGTTATGTATCTTTATTGCTTTTTACAGTCTATGTAGACAGAAAAGGGCAAATCAACAGTAAGGCCTTTTAGACAAAATAATGTCTAAGCTTGTCATGACCTACTCCCTCAGTCATTATTCTGAATATTCCACAGACTCATCCTGCCCTTTACAAAATGTGGTTATGCAGTCTATTGTCTTCATAATATCATTTTATTTACAATATTTGCTGAACAGTGCTACTAATTATTGTGTGTGTGTGTATGTGCGCGTGCACGCATACGCGCGAGCTCATACGTGCCTGGAAGGTATAAATGTGATAATTTCTCTTTTTGTTAAATGTAAGTATCATGATAATTTCTGAGTGTTTGCATATAAAGTGAAAGAAAGTGAGTCACTTAGTCGTGTCTGACTCTTTGCAACCCCATGGACTATACAGACTGTGGAATTCTCTAGGCCAGAATACTGGAGTGGTAGCCTTTCCTTTCTCCAGAGGATCTTCCCAACTCAAGGATCAAACCCAGGTCTCCCACATTGCAGGTGGATTCTTCCCTGAGCCTCAAGGGTTTGCATATAAGACCCTTAATATTTAGTAGAACTTTACATCTACTTAACATTGTAAGGTTTCTGTGCCTGGAAATCAAACAGCAACCTGCTTAAAAATCTATAGAGAAAATCATCCAAAAGATAGCCACTATTAAGTAGCATTTGAGACAGACAGATAGTATCTGCCACACACTGATCTTTATGTTTTCAGCCCCATTTCTCAGTATTTCCTCAGATGAACACATAGTGCATGTAAACTATTGTCTTGACTGCCAGTTCTCCTGCTTTCAAGCCTTTGACTACACTGCCCATCAGGACTGTCAAAAAATAAAAATTCTATGGTCCAGGTTAATTCTGCCTCTTGAATCCCTCAACATTTAATAATAATTTTGGTCCTCTGCCTGTAACACTTTAAATCACCCTTATTCTGTCTCTCACATATTATTAATAGAAAAGGGATAAGCACATTAAAAAAGATTCTTATTTAATACTTACATTGACTTAAAAAGAAAATAATAATATTCTATTTTCCTGGCAGGCTACAGTCCACAGGCTAGCAAAGAGTCGGACATGACTGAGTGACTGAGCATACAATATTCTATTTATTTATACTAAAAAAATGTGAGGACCAGAAAGGTCAAAAAACTTGCCCAGTGGCACCTAACTTGAAATTGGCAGAGGTGGGATCCAAGCCTAAATTATATGTCTCTAGAGACCAAACTGTTAACACTGCTCTACTGACATCCTTAAAGTGACTTCTACTGTGATCTGTATTTTATCCCTGCTACTAGACTCTATTTTTCTGCAGCAAAACTTGTGTAAGTGATTCTTTATATATAAGTAATTTGTATTGTTCATTTGTAAATAAATACTGTATGCTCTCCATACCAAATTATAACCCTATTAAGATTTCCTGTTGGCTCTCAAAGGCTGCAAAGGGAAATAGGGACAAAAAAATGAAACGTTAGTTAATTAAAACTTTGGATCATAGAAAGAACACCTAGTCTCCCATAGTTGTTAAAGGAAAGCCTAATTATTGCTATTCATTTCTTACCTTAAATGTGTATTAGCATACTTAGAAATTTCATTTTCAAAAAAAGATTAAAAAGAGCAGAAAATAACTCTGAAAATTGAGTTAGAACATGCTAACTCAATATCATTACAGATGGTGACTGCAGCCATGAAATTAAAAGATGCTTACTCCTTGGAAGAAAAGTTATGACCAACCTAGATAGCATATTGAAAAGCAGAGACATTACTTTGCCATCAAAGGTCCGTCTAGTCAGGGCTATGGTTTTTCCTGTGGTCATGTATGGATGTGAGAGTTGGACTGTGAAGAAGGCTGAGCGCCGAAGAGTTGACGCTTTTGAACTGTGGTGTTGGAGAAGACTCTTGAGAGTCCCTTGGACTGCAAGGAGATCCAACCAGTCCATTCTGAAGGAGATCAGCCCTGGGATTTCTTTGAAGGGAATGATGCTAAAGCTGAAGCTCCAGTACTTTGGCCACCTCATGCGAAGAGTTGACTCATTGGAAAAGACTCTGATGCTTGGAGGGATTGGGGACAGGGGGAGAAGGGGACGACAGAGGATGAGATGGCTGGATGGCATCACTGAGTCAATGGACATGAGTCTGAGTGAACTCCGGGAGTTGGTGATGGACAGGGAGGCCTGGCGTGCTGGGATTCATGGGGTAGCAAAGAGTCGGACAGGACTGAGCAACTGAACTGAACTCAACTCAACTCAATATTGATGAAACAAAACTTTACTCAAATGGGCACAGATATTAAACATTTAAATATGTATATTCACTGCTGCTACTGCTACTGCTAAGTCACTTCAGTCGTGTCCGACTCTGTGCGACCCCATAGACGGCAGCCCACCAGGCTCCCCCGTCCCTGGGATTCTCCAGGCAAGAACACTGGAGTGGGTTGCTATTTCCTTCTCCAATGCATGAAAGTGAAAAGTGAAAGTGAAGTTGCTCAGTCGTGTCTGACTCTTAGCGACCCCATGGACTGCAGCCTGCTAGGCTCCTCCATCCATGGGATTTTCCAGGCAAGAGTACTGGAGTGGGGTGCCATTGCCTTCTCCAGTATATTCACTATATTCTATAAATATTCAAATAATATGATAATGTTAGGTAGAGCATTTTAATTTGAAGAATTAAGATTGGGAAACCAGAGTTATACTAACAGTAGAAGCATATTACTCACTATAGGCTAAGTTGTTGGTTTTTTTTTTTACACCATGTATAGTGGCATAAATAATTCAGAGAATGTTTTAGTCAAGGACATAGGACATAAACCATAAAAATATGAAAAGGGACATAGAAAATAAGAGCCAGTGCTAACAGAAGAAAATTGGTATTCTAATTTATAAAGTATCAATTGAATATACTGGTATTCTGTGCAAAAATAAGAATAAGAATATAATAAACTCCTAGATTTTTATCACAAAAAAGGCACTAATTGTGGCTTTAAGAAGGATACAGGTTTCACTAAAATGAAATTTAAAATATATTTTATTTTGCATGTAATATCTATTTTTGAGAGTAGAAGTTCTCAACCCCACAAATTTATAACAAATATGAAATCTTATTTATTTAAATATTTAATGATTTCTGTGAAAGTGAAGTATACATTTAAAATAACTCAGTGGAGGCTTCTACAAGAAATATGAACTGAGAGGAAGAGACTAATGCATTTCAAATATGTAAACATACATCATATAATATGAATCAAATTAAAATTTAGAATGTGTAGAAAGAGAAGACTCTTAGATAATTATATCTAAATATTATATTTCTCATTTTAATTTTTATTAGACATTTCCTAATTTATGCTTAACTAATTCTTCTACATCTTTTACTCTAACCATCATCGTATAATACAACCATACAGAAATATTTGAAATTCTCTCAATAGGCTTGTTATTTCTTGCCTTTGTGCTCTTTTACATTCTTGTTTTTTTAATAGAAAAAAATGTCTATTCTCCATATCCTATAGGATATTAATCATAATCTCTTTGAAAAATTTCTTTAATCCACAGATAAAAGATCAGTTTGTTTCTCCTCTCTGTTTACACATTTTAATAATAATTGTTAAAATAATTACTTTGCATTGGTTTCTCTGAAAAGATCTGTAAACTCAAGGGCATGGGATATATTTTGTTCACTTTAAATCAATATTTTATATATATAGGATGTATTCATAATTCCATGTTGAATAAATTAATCCATTTCAATCCATCAGAAATTGGACAAGTGATAGAATGCATTATTACGGAAGAGTGGACATAATGTTAATCTTTGAAGTAAAATATTAGGTAAAACCAAATGGTTCATAAAAGTAGTTATAACGCAGATTTTTCACAGAAAAACTTAAAAGAGTGATTCTACTTGTAGGAATTGCCCAGGCCACACCAGGGCATAGTATGGGTGTGGTGGTGGTGTGCAGTTGCTAAATCGTGTCTGACCCTTTTGCGATCCAGTGAACTGTAGCCTGCCGGGCTCCTCTGTCCATGAAATTTCCCAGACAAGAATAGTGGAGTGCATTGCCATTTCCATCTCCAGGAGATCTTGCCAACCCAGGGAACCTTGGCAGGCAGATTCTTTACCACTGAGCCACCTGGGAAGCATACTCTACCAGATAAGGGAAAATGATCAATATATTTTGCTGATTATACATTCTAATCATCCACCCAATAAAGAATTTCTTTCTTTCTTTCTTTTTTTTTAGTTTTTCAGAACAGTTCAGTTCAGTTGCTCAGTCATGTCCGACTCTTTGTGACCCCATGAACTGCAGCATGCCAGGCTTCCCTGTCCATCACCAACTCCCAGAGCCTACTCAAACTCATCTCCATAGAGTCAGTGATGCCATCCAACCATCTCATTCTTGTCATCCCCTTCTCCTCCTGCCTTGAATATTTCCTAGCATCAGGGTCTTTTCCAATGAGTCAGTTCTTCGCATCAGCTGGCCAAAGTATTGGAGCTTCAACATCAGTCCTTCCAATGAATATTCAGGACTGATTTCCTTTAGGATTGACTGGTTTGATCTCCTTGCAACCCTAAATAATTAGAATGTCGACACTATACTCAAGTTGTTAAAGAATGATGTGTATAGAATTTCCAGATACTCCCAAGAGGAAAACACATCAGGAAATTCCACAGGCTTATACAAGACAGACTTTTAGAAGCAAGTAGCAACTTCTGTCTCCTCAAGTTCTTGCCTGTAAACATTGTAAGGAAGGCAAAACAACAGAAATAAAATGAGTGGACTGATGGAGAAACAAATTTCTTCATGTTGCTTGAAAATACTTAATTCAACTGTTTATTTATTCCCTTTGCTTGCTATTATCTTTAGAAGCATTTCTCCTCTAAGAAATAACCATTTTACTTATAGTTTGTGATCCTCCTTTTCAAGGATCTGCATTTGTCCAGGTTGGGACAAAGCTCTAGTGCATTTAGAATAACTGGTTTTACTTCTCTTTTTCTCCATGGGGTATCTTGATGATTAGGGATTGTTGATTAACTGCTTTGAGTGTGTCAAATATTTTTTTATTTTACTTTTTCCATTTAATTTAATATTTATTTTATACTGGAGTATAGTTGATTTATAATGTTGTGTTAGTTTTAAATGTACAGCAAAAAGATTCAGTTATACACATACACATATCCATCCTTTTCCAGATTTTTTTCCCATATGGGTTATTACAGAATATTGAGTAGGGTATCCTGCCGAAGCACTTTGTAGAGATGAGTGCTATTAATACACAGCAGATGCTCCATAAAAGTTTTAATACATGGGAACTGGAGGGAGAAGACTCAAATGTATTGTTTTGTCAGATTATTCTGCAGTTCATATCTAAGAAGCTACTATTTAGAGGATACCTTAAATAAAATGGTTGAATCTGACATTTTAAGATTTACATTTTAAGACTATTTCTGGGAATAAAACTCAATAATGAGATGAATTATAATATTATCCTTACTTTTATAAGCATTCCAAGTAATTGGTTAAAGTTTTACTGGTTAAAATTTTTACTATTAAAATAGTCAAAACAGATAAAGTAAGACCCCAAATGTCAAAGGCTGAATGTCGCTCACTTTCAGTTCCAGCTCTAATAAAATCAATGCTCTATGTACTATGCAAATCCTTCCACCATCTACATTCTAAAATGTTTGTCCTCATACAAATAATTTAGTATGCATTATTTTATATATTTGTAAAGCTTATTTCACCTAGAGGCAGACATCCTGGCATGTGAAGTCAAGTGGGCCTTAGAAAGCATAACTACGAACAAAGTCAGTGGAGGTGATAGAATTCCAGTTAAGCTATTTCAAATCCTGGAAGATGATGCTGTGAAAGTGCTGCACTCAATATGCCAGCAAATTTGGAAAACCCAGCAGTGGCCACAGGACTGGAAAAGGTCAGTTTTCAATCCAATCCCAAAGAAAGGCAATGCCAAAGAATGCTCAAACTACTGCACAATTGCCCTCATCTCACATGCTAGTAAATTAATGCTCAAAATTCTCCAAGCCAGGCTTCAGCAATACATGAACCGTGAATTTCCAGAAGTTCAAGCTGGATTTAGAAAAGGCAGAGGAACCAGAGATCAAATTGCCAACATCTGCTGGATCATCGAAAAAGCAAGAAAGTTCCAGAAAAAACATCTATTTCTGCTTTATTGACTATGCCAAAGCCTTTGACTGTGTGGATCACAAGAAACTGTGGAAAATTTTGAAAAGATGGGAATACCAGACCACCTGACCTGCTTCTTGAGAAACCTATATGCAGATCGGGAAGCAATATTTAGAACTGGACATGGAACAACATACTGGTTCCAAATAGGAAAAGGAGTACGTCAAGGCTGTATATTGTCACCCTGCTTATTTAACTTATATGCAGAGTACATCATGAGAAATGCTGGGCTGGAAGAAGCACAAGCTGGAATCAAGATTGCCAGGAGAAATATCAATAACCTCAGATATGCAAATGACACCACCCTTATGGCAGAAAGTGAAGAGGAATTAAAAAGCCTCTTGATGAAAGTGAAAGAGGAGAGTGAAAAAGTTGGCTTAAAGCTCAACATTCAGAAAACAAAGATCATGGCATCTGGTCCCGTCACTTCATGAGAAATAGATGGGGAAACAGTGGAAACAGTGTCAGACTTTATTTTTGGGGGCTCCAAAATCACCGCAGATGGTGATTGCAGCCATGAAATTAAAAGACGCTTACTCCTTGGAAGAAAAGTTATGACCAACCTAGATAGCATATTCAAAAGCAGAGATATTACTTTGCCAACAAAGGTCTGTCTAGTCAAGGCTATGGTTTTTCCAGTGGTCATGTATGGATGTGAAAGTTGGACTGCGAATAAAGCTGAGAGCTGAAGAATTGATGCTTTTGAACTGTGGTGTTGGAGAAGACTGTTGAGAGTCCCTTGGACTGCAAGGAGATCCAACCAGTCCATTCTGAAGGAGATCAGCCCTGGGTGTTCTTTGGAAGGACTGATGCTAAAGCTGAAACTTGAGTACTTTGGCCACCTCATGGGAAGAGTTGACTCATTGGAAAAGACTCTGATGCTGGGAGGGATTGGGGGCAGGAGGAGAAGGGGACGACAGAGGATGAGATGGCTGGATGGCATCACTGAGTCAATGGACATGAGTCTGGGTGGACTCTGGGAGTTGGTGATGGACAGGGAGGCCTGGCGTGCTGCAATTCATGGGGTCGCAAAGAGTCGGACATGACTGAGTGACTGAACTGAACTGAGCTGAAAGCTTATTTTACTTATTCCCCTCAAACAGATTTTTTAAAATATTTATGGTACCAACACCTAGGAAATGGCAGTATTATCTTCTGCAGGGTTTTTCACCAGTTTTATAAAGTATTCAAAGCATATACTAAGCCATCTAATTTATAGGATTTAAAGACAACTTATTCATGTGTTCTAATCAACAGATGCTTATAAATATATAATCAAGGGTAATGAAATCCTGTTTAGTCTTAATCTGATTGTGAAAATGCCTTAAAAAGAGTCACCATTTGTTTGCCACTTCCAAATGTGATCCAAAACACTTGATAGACTAAACTTTCCTCTTCTCCACGCCCTTCTCTTACTTCTGTATCCTATCGAACATCAGAGGAGAAAGCAAGTGTTTTGTCTGTTACCTTGAAGTCAAGCTGTTAAGATTTCTGTGTGCCTGGTCCCTCAGCTGTGAACTCTCCTAAGGCAGTTTGAGAAACAGAAGTAACAAATGAACAGGTAGGAGACTTAGGTACTATAGTAAGAATTTTCACATATGTTTCACTGCTGCAGTGACAATGCTCTGAAAAGCAAGACAGTTTTGAAAGCAGGTTGCAGAGCATCCATTTGCTTCCCCAAAATGTACTGACTAAAATTTTTATAGGAACTTGTTTAATATTTGGAGGAAGGTTTTCTAGTCCATAATGAATGCCTATAACTGAGGATCAAATCTAGAGATTAAGGATCCACACAAAATGTTTTACTACAAATAAAATTCCCTGTTACTGGAATGAATAATCTGTATTTATTTATTCCTTGCTCATGAACATTTTGAAAGCTACAAATTCAGCAGTGACATGTGGTACATCCAAAAGGCCTAAAAAATCTAAATTTTTTTGACAGAGATGTTCTTTGGCTTTTTCTCACTATTCATGTTACTAAATACTGCTGTGATAAGACTATTCTTATAAAATCTCAAAATAAAAACCTAATAAAATACTACACTGTCTAGAAGCTTCTATAATACTATAATCTGTCTACTACATCTAGACATGTGATCCAAATGAAAAGGTTTATGATATAACATATACTTGCATCCCTCAATTTTAACAAAATTTAAATTCCAGACTTCTTTGCTGGAGTTTGAAACTTCTACTTACTGCCCTGGTTCCTCTCTGTAAATGCATCTTAGGAACAGTAATTTTGAGACAGCTATTCCATTGAGATCTCAGATTATCAGAGGGTCAAATCTAAACTGCTATTACTGTTATTAATCTTCCTTTCTCGGTGACAGCATTCCTTCTGGCAGTCTCTGAGTGTTACAGAGGCATTGTAATTCAATCACCCAAAGGGAGTTTCAACTTTAAAAATATATCCTTTTAGTGCAGTGGAAGAATGTACTGTAATTTAGTGCAAAGGAAAGCAAGCCATTTTCTAAAAGGTCATTTCAAATGGAAATCATAGTAAAAGTGTGAAATCTTTATTTAAGCTCTAAGAAATATCTTTATTTTTTATGGCTACAGTTTCACAACATTACCAATATCCTTTTTTATTCACTTGACAAGTGTTCAGATGGTAAAGAATCTGCCTGCAGTGTGGAAGACCTGGGTTTGATCCCTGGGTCAGGAAGATCTCTGGAGAAGGGAATGGCAAGCCACTCCAGTATTCCTGCCTGGGAAATTCCATGTACAAAAGAGTCTGGTGGGCAACAACCCATGGGGTTATGATGAGTCAGACACAACTGAGTGACTAACACTTTCACTTTTCAAGAAAATCTTTATTTATGGCTACAGTTTTGCAACATTACCAATACCCTTTTTTATCCATTTGACGAGTTTTAGTAAAATTATGAAAAGCAGCAAATCATCTTGGAATTTTAGAAAACATACTATATCGTATAGGGACACAACTTTTCCTCAATATGGTTCCTAGTCTCCTATTTCTCCTATTTCTTGCTATTTAGTTGCTTGTTTTATTTCAAAGTGACTTTCATGGAATTAGAGCATATTGAACTGGAAAGGAATATTAAGAGCATCATGCTGCTGATAAGGAAATCAAAGCATAGAGACTTGAATGATTTAGCCAAAAGCAGACAGAGAAGTAGTAGAAGTGCCTGATTTTCTTCTGGGTTTTGCTACTTTCTATCATTAAATGATATATGTGCTGCTGCTAAGTCCCTTCAGTCACGTCCAACTCCATGCGAATCCATAGACTGCAGCCCACCAGGCTCCTCCATCCCTGGGATTCTCTAGGCAAGAATACTGGAGTAGGTTGCCATTTCCTTCTCCAAATGACATATATGCCTGTGATCAAAATAACTTCTGGATTTTAAACAACAATAAAACTGCTATTATGTGACTAACAAAGGTACCCAAACATCCTCAAGCCTTTTGATTTCCTCAGTGTTATGCAGCTTTCCTAAATTATGCACTTAATCCTATGTCCTTGGTAGTTTTTTTAAATATTTCAGCCTTCTCTACTCAGTGTCATTCCAGAATGTCAAAAAGCTGGCAATTATTGGATTTTTGGCATCATGAACAAATGAATCAATGTTTTCTTTATCTCTCTCTTATTTGGGAAAGAACAAAGAGATTTAGTGATAGATACTATGGGGCTTCCCTGCTGGTTCAGATGGTAAAGAAATCTGCCTGCAATGTACGAGACCTGGGCTCAGTCCCTCAGTCAGGAAGATCCCCTGGAGAAGGGAATGGCAACTCACTCCAGAATTCTTGCCTAAAGAATTCCATGGATGGAGGAACATGGCAGACTACAGTCCATGGGATTCTAAAGAGTGGTACATGATAGAACACTCTAAGAAACAATGACTTGGGAAAATTCTATTATTATTATTGTTATTATCATACTATAATTATTATTATTTATATTAATTTTTGATCAATAAATAAATGTGTGGAACCAACATCATCCCTTGTTGATATTATTTTTAAATTAGGAGTAATGATACCACTTTCTTTAACCAAATTTTTGAAGACAAATTTTAAAAAATTGTAAATATTTCTTCATTCTTAAAGCCAAAATTCTGAAGATTGAAATAATAATTCCACATAATTCATTATTTTTTCTATTATTTTCTTTTGTTTTGGTACTTATTTTATATGTCAGGCAAAATACTAATGAGTTACAGGATCCAAAATTGAATATAATATGATTCTACTCTCAAAAGAGGTTTCATCTATATGTCTAAATAAGAGACATTTAAACAAATAAATGTCAACCCGCTCTAGTACTCTTGCCTGGAAAATCCCATGGGGAGGAGCCTGGTAGGCTGCAGTCCATGGGGTCCGACACGACTGAGTGACTTCACTTTCACTTTTCACTTTCGTGCATTGGAGAAGGAGATGGCAACCCACTCCAGTGTTCTTGCCTGGGGAATCCCAGGGACGGCGGAGCCTAGTGGGCTGCCGTCTATGGGGTCACACAGAGTCGGACACGACTGCAGCAGCAGCAACAAACAAATAAAAGTAAAGTGTTAAATCGGGGGTGATATGAATACAGAATGCTACAAAAAAAGTGTTATAATAATATGAATAAAATAATGTGACTGTAGTGTGGGGTACAGAAAGTTTTGTAGATGGAACACTCCAAAAATATTTATAATATATTCTCAATACTTTCTATATGTTACATACAATGCTAAGCATTTAGCAAATAGTATTTCTTAATATCACTGCAGATGGTGAATGCAGCCATGAAATTAAAAGACGCTTACTCCTTGGAAGGAAAGTTATGACCAATCTAGATAGCATATTCAAAAGCAGAGACATTACTTTGCCATCAAAGGTTCGTCTAGTCGAGGCTATGGTTTTTCCTGTGGTCATGTATGGATGTGAGAGTTGGACTGTGAAGAAGGCTGAGCGCCAAAGAATTGATGCTTTTGAACTGTGGTGTTGGAGAAGACTCTTGAGAGTCCCTTGGACTGCAAGGAGATCCAACCAGTCCATTCTAAAGGAGATCAGCCCTGGGATTTCTTTGGAAGGAATGATGCTGAAGCTGAAACTCCAGTACTTTGGCCACCTCATGCGAAGAGTTGACTCATTGGAAAAGACTCTGATGCTGGGAGGGATTGGGGGCAAGAGGAGAAGGGGACGACAGAGGATGAGATGTCTGGATGGCATCACTGACTTGATGGATGTGAGTTTGAGTGAACTCCGGGAGTTGGTGATGGACAAGGAGGCCTGGTGTGCTTCGATTCATGAGGTCACAAAGAGTCAGACATGACTGAGCGACTGAACTGAACTGAACTGAGACTCCATGTGCCTCCCTATCCATAGATACCCAAATAGCTCTCCATT
Source organism: Bison bison bison (assembly GCF_000754665.1). Lineage (NCBI taxonomy): Eukaryota > Metazoa > Chordata > Mammalia > Artiodactyla > Bovidae > Bison > Bison bison. Next base: position 56,041 of record NW_011494866.1, on the reverse strand, counting down.
TAGCAAGCAACCCCAGAAACTCTTCCCAAGGTCTGTCTCTTATACATCCCTATTACTTTTTTAGAGTGATTAACATGTATAACCATACCCATCTTTCAAGATTTGACTATAGATTGATTCTAAAAATTGGCAACCAAAATCACATCATTTACATTTTATGGTAATATAATTTTTTCCTACTAAAAAGTGAAAATTTGTGCTAGAATTATCCTTCTTTTCTTGAATCCAACATCATAATTCCTATACTTCTCTGTTCTTACTGCCAAATTTCAAAGGATTCTTCTGATTTATGCTAGCAGCCCTGAATTAATTTGTATTCCCCCAAGCTAGCGCTAGTATATTCCAAATGACTATGAAGAGAGAAAAAAAAATAGCTTACTTTTTGAAGACTTTCAATTACACCACTTGTTTTATTATCACATGTTACCATCATTATCTGGCTCATTGTCTTCTCTGAGTCCAGAGCCTCACTAATGTTCAGTAAACCAAACTGACTCTCTCAGCCTTCAGTTCACCCTAGGCATAGTCCATCTTTTACCTTTCTCTGCTATGTATCAATCAACATTCCTTCCATCTTTATTCTGTCTACTAATATGTCTACTTGAAATCTTCGGTTTATTATTTCTTTCTTTCTGCCATTGATTTTCTTATCTTTCTTTTATTTTAAAGCAAAAGGAATGTTATGCATACCACATTTCACTATCATGAGTCAGGAGAAGTACTAAATTTGGGATGAATTGAAGACATCTTTCCAGATTCTTGCTCTTTTCGTTTAAAGCTTCCCCACTTTTTGCTTATTCTATAGTTGAAACTTCCTGAAATGACTAATGCAAGCAATGTCAGGACTGATTCAGATAGTATTGCTATAAAAAAATAAAGATACCAAGAAATGTTTACAGTTTTCCAATGGTTTTCAGTGAGAAGGCATACTCTACTTTCCCCTACTCTTCTTTCTCTACTTTCTCTACAGTCTATCAGAGGAAGTCACGTGAGTCCTAACGGTTTGCAATTTGTCCCCATTTAAAATAGACTTTGTTTTTCAGAAAAGTTTTAAGCTGACTGGATAAATGATCAAAAGAGACAAAGAGTAACCATATCCCTCTCCCCCTACATGGGCACAGCCTCCCCCATGATCAGTATTCCCCCAAGAGTGGTACATATGTTACAGTCAATAGACCTACGTTGTCACAACACAGTTGCCCAAAATTTACGTTATGGTTCACTCTTGATGTTGTATATTTTATGGATTTGGATAAATATCTAATGACATACATCCATTATAGTATCATGCAGAGTATTTCACTGTCCTGAAAATAATCCATGCTTCACCTGTTCATCCCTCCACCCACCCCTAAATCTTAGCAATCACTGATCTTTTTATTGTCTTGATTTTGTCTTTTTCATAACATCACATTGTTTAAATCATACAGTCTGTTATCTTTTTAGATTGTATTCTTTTACTTAGTAATATGCATTTAAGACTTCTCCCTAAATGTCTTTCATGGCTTGATAGCACATTTCTTTTTAATGCTGAAAATATTCCCTTATCTGGGTGTCCCAGTTTACCCATTCTCCTACTCAAGGATATCTTGATTGCTTTCAATTTTCAGCAATTATAAATAAAGCTCTTCTAAGTATCTGTCTGAAGGTTTGCAACATTTGTACTTTTTCTTTGACATAAATCTGTAATGTACGAACATTTATTCATGATGAAAAATGCATTCAGACTCTGAAATTACAAACCAATAATGCTGAAATATATTTATTTGAAAAGTACAGATTTGAAATATCCTACATAGGCAAATATACATATTTTAAACCTCTAGGTATTCTCACGACCTCCTTCAGCTATCAAGTGAAATTTTGGCAATTCTCTCAAGGAATGTCTGGCATGAATTCAAAGTGGTATATATAACCCCCTTTGGTACCACTGGAAAATTGTCAAAGTGGTTCTCCTCTGTTAAAAAGACCAGACTCATCTAAATTGGACAATAAATTTAAAGTGTTAATTTATGAATTAAAATAATTTATAGAAAAACTCAAAGCTAGGTTCTTCCCACCCACCCCACCCCGCCCCCGCAAGGTCTCCTTGAGCGCAGTTTGTTAACTATTCAGCCATTTGATCAATGTTTCAGCTACAGACTGACAATTCCATTTCACATTTTCATCTATCATCTTTGGTCAATTTCTTCTGGGTTTTAAGACCCTCACACACAATCACTTAACCAAGTCGGGAACTGCAGCTCCCTAGCTGTGTGTTTGAATAACAAGTGATTCAGTTTATCATGTTACCTTTGTGTCTATAGAATTTGTATAACTTTTCATTTGCTTCTATAGGATAGAAGATAATTGAATCTAAAATCTAGCATTTTTCTAGTATCCTTAAATTCTTCAAAATAATGGCATAGTATTCTCCCCTTATCCTATGGGGATGCTTGTAACTCTATTTAGTTACATCAGTCTACATCACTTCTAGTAAGCCTTCAAGTATACTTTGGTTTTGGAAACAACTTTTGAGATCTCTTTCCACTTTAATATCCAAGACTCACACAAATATCCAGTTCTTTCTAATGTTGTTATTGTGTGTGTGTGTGTGTGTGTGTGCGTGCATGCTCAGCACATCTTTGCGACCCCATGGACTGTAGCCTGCCAGGACTCTTTGCGACCCCATGGACTGTAGCCTGCCAGGCTCTTCTGTCCATGGGATTTCATAAGCAAGAATACTGGAGTGGGTTGCCATACCCTCCTCCAAGGGATTTTCCCAGCCCAGCGATCAAACTCCTGTCTCTTATGTCTCCCGCATTGACAGGCAAGTTCTTTATCACTAGCATGATCTGGGAAACACATAACACTTCTCCTTAGAATGTCTAAAAATTCATGTGTAAAATAACAGGAGAGATACTTTCTATTTCTCTTTCAAACATGGAATACTTAGATCCATAGTCCTAAATCTAATCCTGTTTCTATGTTGACCAATAATTACCAAGAGTTACTTAGAGCTCTATCTATAAAATCTACCTCTTTTCCTGTCTGAGCTAAAATAGTTGTTTTGATATGTGAAAACAAATAGAGAAAGGTAATTTCAGCTTCCCATTTATTTTGATCACACTTAAAAGCCTCTCACAAAATATAACTCATTCAGGCATGGAGACCTTGCTATTACAGAGCTTCCTTTTAGCTCAAGAGCAAATTATTTATGTTCTGATTGAGATGGTGAGTTTCTGGACCAAATCAAACACTGCTTCTGTGGATGGAATTCTACTCATCCTCAGTACTTTTGAGAAAGTCTTCCAAATCTCTCACAGATGAGTGCACATAATTCTAATAGCAATAGATTGAAGTGTTCACATCTGCTCAAAGAAATATAAAAAGTCCCCCAAATGACATATTTCTACCCAGGAACAATAAAGGACTTAAACTGATTTGTCTTATCAGGCTGATTGACACATTTATTATAAGCTGTAAAGCAGGACTTTTTTAGGATGAATGTGTTGGATATCTGTTTGTTCTAGTCTTATCATCTTCCTCTTCTATAATAAGATTCTATGGTGTAAAACATTCTAGTGTATGAGAGTGACTATCTTCTAAATGGGTGATTCTTAACTTCAATATTTTGATATCAGTTTGTCTTACAGGTTTTGAAATGCATTGAAAATAATGTTATTAATGGCAAAGTATATATTAAAAATAATTTGAAAGTTTCAAATTATCCCAATAACAATTTTATTCTACTTGTATTCCATTCTGCTTTACTTGAATGAGAGACAAAGAAGAGAGAAGTACGAATAACTTAACACAACCTGTGGTATTGGTTGGAACAGAGTACATTCTACAATCTATGTTACAGTCAACAGTGAGCAACTGTTATTCATGTACTATATTTGTACTTTATTTTCTTTTAAAATCCCGTATTTGTTTCGTCAGACTCAGGGTATACTCATGGAATGTGCTTCCCTATGTGTGCCAATTGTCATATTTTCTCTTTGCCTACTTTGATTCAGATTATCACTTCCTTATGCTTTTTTGGAACTCTGCATTCAAATGGGTCTATCTTTCCATTTCTTCTTTGCCTTTAACTTTTAACAGAAATGGTATGGATCTAACAGAAGCAGAAGATATTAATAAGAGGTAGCAAGAATACACAGAAGCACTATACAAAAAGATCTTCATGACCCAGATAACCATAACGGTGTATCACTCACCTAGAGCCAGATATCCTGGAATGCAAAGTCAAGTGGACCTTAGGAAGCATGACTATAAACAAAGCTAGTGGAAGTAATGGAATTCCAGTTTAGCTATTTCAAGTCCTAAAAGATGATGCTGTGAAAGTGCTGCACTCAATATGCCAGCAAATTTGGAAAATACAGCAGTGGCCAGAGGACTGGAAAAGGTCAGTTTTCATTCCAATCCCAAAGAAAGGCAATGCCAAAGAATGTTCAAACTACTGAACAATTGTACTCATCTCACACACTAGCAAAGTAATGCTCAAAATTCTCCAAGGCAGGCTTAAACAGTACATGAACCATGAACTTCTAGATGTTCAAGCTGGATTTAGAAAAGACAAAGGAACCAGACATCAAATTGCCAACATCTGTTGGATCATTGAAAAAGCAAGAGAGTTCCAGAAAAGCATCTACTTCTGCTTTATTGAATACGCCAAAGCCTTTGTGCAGACCACAACAAACTGTGGAAAATTCTGAAAGAGATGGGAATACCAGACCACTTGACCTGCCTCCAAAGAAGTCTGTATGCAAGTCAAGAAGCAAAAGTTAGAACTGGACATGGAACAACAGATTAGTTCCAAATCGGGAAAGGATTATGTCAAGGCTCTCCCAGGAGTTGGGGATGGACAGGGAGGCCTGGCGTGCTGTGGTCCATGGGGTTGCAAAGAGTCGGATATGACTGAGAGATTGAATGGAACTGAATTGTATGTTGTCACCCTGCTTATTTAACTTATATGCAGAGTACATCATACAAAATCCCAGGCTGGATGAAGCACAAGATGGAGTCATATTTGCTGGGAGAAATATCAATAAATTCAGATATGCAAATGATACCCCCTAAAGGCAGAAAGCAAAGAACTAACAGCATCTTGATGAAAGTGAAAGAGGAGAGTGAAAAAATCAGCTTAAAGCTCAACATTCAGAAAACTAAGATCATGGCATCCAGTCCCGTCACTTCATGGCAAATGGATGGGTAAACAATGGAAACTGTGACAGACTTTTATTTGGGGGCTCCAAAATCACTGCAGATGGTGACTGTAGCCATGAAATTAAAAGATGTCTGCTCCTTGGAAGAAAAGTTATGACCAACCTAGCTGTTGCTGCTGCTAAGTCACTCCAGTCATGTCCAACTCTGTGTGACCCCTACTTAGACAGCATATTAAAAAGCAGAGACATTCCTTTGCCAACAAATATTCATCTAGTCAAGGCTATGTTTTTTCCAGTAGTCATGTATGAATGTGAGAGTCAGACTATAAAGAAAGCTGAGTGCTGAGGAATTGATGCTTTTGAACTGTGGTGTTGGAGAAGACTCTTTAGAGTCCCTTGTACTACAAAGAGATCCAACCAGTCCATCCTAAAGGAAATCAATCCTGGATATTCATTGGAAGGACTGATGCTAAAGCTGAAACTCCAATTCTTTGGCCACTTGATGCGAAGAACTGACTCATTGGTAAAGACCCTGATGCTGGGAAAGATTGAAGGCGGGAGGGGAAAGGGATGACAGAGGATGAGATGGTTGGATGGCATCACCGACATGATGGACATGAGTTTGAATAAGCTCTGGGAGTAGGTGACAGACAGGGAAGTCTGGCATGCTGCAATCTCTCAATTAGATCCTTGTTAGCAGAACTGAAACATGCTCTGGGCTCTCCTTTTAAAAGAAAAATATAAGTCCCAGCAACAATACCCAAAATATCTTCCTTTGAATCAATATTTTCTCTGTTTCTTCTCTACCTATTTAAAGCCATTTTGAAAAACTTTAGGTTATACTGCATCTACTCCAGTGTTCTTGCCTGGAGAATCCCAGGGGCAGGGAAGTCTGGTGGGCTGCTGTCTCTGGGGTCGCACAGAGTCAGACACGATTGAAGTGACTTAGCAGCAGCAGCAGCAGTAATTTCTCACTGTCTCCTAATTATTCTTCAAATCACTCCAGCCTGGTTTCTATTACGCCCTTGAAACCAGTGTTCCCTAAGGTCACCAAGGAGTGTCAAGTCACTAAACATAATGGACTCTCTTCACCCTCTGTGTCATATGAATTTTGGCAGCACTTGGTATAGTTTACCACTCGTTTATCCTACAAAACATTATTTCCACTTTCTTCTATGATCCAGCATACTCCTGAGTTAGTCCCTCCCTGTTTTGGTTATGTGCTCAATCTGTCCATTAAATATTTGTACTTCTTTAAGGCTTACTCGTATTTTTTCTTTCACAATAAACATTTTTCCTAGAGAATTTTGTTCAGCTACCACACATATGCAGAAGATATGATATTTCAAATTGATATTCCCATCCTAGAACTTTTCATATACTTGTCATCTCCACTTGAGTATGTCCAAAACCAAAATTATAGTCTTCTCTCCATTATAACCTACCTGGTCATATCCTATTGCCCCTATCTCATAGTAAGATTCCACCATTCATTCAAGTCACGTAAGTTGGATATCTTGACAATCCCTTTTACCTCAACCGTTACATCTTGTTTCCAACTCATTATTAACTCCTGTCTATTCTACCTTATAAATATCTTAAATCAACCCTCTATTTTCTAGCTTTAAGGCTACCATTCTAGCCTAAGTAAACTACCCATATCTTGACAAAAACTTTAGACTGGTTTCTCCATCATCCATTCTGGTCCTCATCTATCGAATTTTTATTACAGACAGTGCTAATTTTGAATCACAAATCATATTATCTCTTACATATTCTTAAAAGAATTGAACATCTTTCTATTGTGTTCAAGATAAAGGACAAACTTTAACGTTGTCTGAAGGGTGCTATATGGTATGACCGTCTACATTTTTAGCCTCATCCTATAGCTTTTTGCCCTCTCCCAACCACTCTACATAGAGCACGCATCAATTCCTCTCTTCCAGGAATGATAATTCATAGAATGCTTCTTGTTTTTCCATATGACTATGCAATCAATGCTCAATTTATCATAATGATCAGCACCGTGTTATGCACAAATGGCAGGATTGTTTTTGTCTTCACTTATAATTTAACTACTTCTTTTAGATTTCTACACAACTTTCTACATAGTTGATTGGCCTTGGGGGCTTCCCTGGTGGCTCAGGTGGTAAAGCATCTGCCTACAATGCGGGAGACCTGGGTTCAATCCCTGGGTCAGGAAGATGCCCTGGAGAAGGAAATGGCAACCCATTCCAGTACTCTTGACTGGAAAATCCCATGGACAGAGGAGCCTGGTAGGCTGCAGTGGATGGGGTCGCAAAGAGTCAGACATTACTGAGCAACTTCACTTTCATTCATTTTTAAGCTCTTTTATTTAACAGGCGCTTATTAAGCACTGGACAGTAAGAATTTTTTTTTTTTTTTTTTTGAAGTTCTGATATCAGATAAAGGAAGTCAGAGAGCAGAGCCCAGGTTTTAAAAATTGATTCTGCTATTGGGCTGGCGATGAAGAAATCCTGTATTATGCTCTGACTATTCTCATGTGTTCCATATATTTTGTAGTCCAACCATGCAGGTTTCAATCAGGAAAAAGAAAAAAAAACAGATTCACTTTCATATTCTCCCTTTACTTTGCTTTTATCAAACTGCAGCCTTGGTAATCAACATAATATCTTTTAAATGTTTGAAAAATATCACTTTTGGAGAATGTGATTGAAAGGAGAATTTGCTTCTTCTATATTAGCCCCACTGCCAGCATTAGAGCCAGCTTCAAGCACAAATAAAATAGAACCTCAAGCCAAAAGCACCGACTATCTATAACAGAATCATTTAAAGACCATTATAAAGTCTTGTTAATTATACATAATTTTTTTAAGCTTTATGCTCTTCTGTTAATTTATTGACACTACTGCTTTCCAAGCCCCCATTGTGTCTCGCCTGTGTTTATGTCTGTTCTCTTGACCTATCACCTCTCTCTTATTCGATACATTCTGCACACTGATGCTGCCAGCATTATCTCAATCTTTCTCTGGTTTAAAAAAAAAAAATCTCTTTTACTGCTCTCCCAGTGTACCGGGAACTTTCTACAGATTGATGTCTTTAAACAGGATATTCCCTTTGTCCAAATACTCTTTCCCTTCTCTTTCTTCTTTTTTCTCAGACTCTTCAAAAGTGAGCACAAATGTCACCACCCAATGATGCCTTCTCCATGTCCCCCAGACAGAGTTAGTCATTCTTTCATGATTATTTCCAGAGTATACTGTTATTGCTTGGCTGTAGCGCTGTTGTTTCTAGTGTGTTTTCATTACATTGTAAGTTACATAAGGACAAAAACTGTGTCTTATTCATCTTCACAAACAAAACACATTGCCTTGCAAATAATGGGCATTCTCTCCATGTACCCTGACTAAATGCAAGATAAGGTATAATAAGATGATTTGAAATATGACATGTTAAAAACTGTATCTAACTTTCCTAAAGGCAAAAAAGCAAAAATAATTCTTTTTAAAACAGAAAATTAAGTAATAGCAACAGCAACAAAAAAATCCCTCAGATTAAAAAGGTACAAATGGTCCAGCCACAGATCTAGCACCAGCATACATTACTGAAACACTACTGAAGAGAAAGGATCACATGCGGACACTCCCTGGGGAAATGTGGCTAGTTAGAGAGACACCTGCCAAAACGCTACGGCTGATCTTCCCTTTGGGGAAAATTTAAAAAATGAACTTCATTTGACCTGTTTCAGACACTCGTTTGAGCCCTACATAACATATCTAACCTAAGCAGTACCCCAATTTTTCTGCCTAGTTTCTTACCAGAAAAGTCAGGCATTCCTTTTCAAAGAGAACCAACTAATTTAATTTGAAAGTGTTCAATCTTTTCAACTATGGAAGAACAGGAGATCTAGCAAAAAAAAAAAAAAAAATGCCATAGTTCTCAGTTTGTAACCCTTACATACACTGAAATAAATATAATTAGTAAAAAGGTAATACAAATATGTAAAATAGTATACATTATATGCATGGATTTCATATTATAGGTCTCTTCTATGCATGAGAAAAGGGAGTTAAAAGTGGTTTATTGAAGACCTACCTATTAGTTAAGATTATAAAGTAGTTTATTAAATTTTAAATCCAGTGCTTTTCTTCTAGAAGTTTGTTGTTATCCTTCAGATCATGAAACACATATTGCAGAGACCAGAGTTAAATATCATTTTTAACAAATGTTTTCTAAATGTGGACACAGATAAAACAAAACACCATATTTCTTATAAACTGAACTTTAATTTCTCATGAACTATTTAAGACTTTTAATTTGGAGCTATAATTTAAAACTGTATGGAACACATTTTTTTTTAAAGTAGGAGATAAAATTTAATAAGAACATTAGAGAGATGTCCCACAAATTATTTTCTGAGTAAAGAGTATAACCTTTTATTTAAAGTACACATAAATGTTGGCCTTGATCCTAAAATATCCCATTATCTTGGACTCAATATAATATACAAAAAAGCATTATTCCATTCATTATACTTCTGAGGGTCATTTCATTGAGAGGACACAGTATCAGTATAAGTTCAGTCTCTCAGTGGTGTCCGATTCTTTGTGATCCCGTAAACTGCAGCATGCCAGGCTTCTCTGTCCATCACCAACTCCCAGGGCTTACTCAAGGAACACCAAGTTGATGATGCCATCCAGCAATCTCATCCTCTGTTGTCCCCTTCTCCTCCTGCCTTCAGTCTTTCCCAGCATCAGGGTCATTTCCAATGAGTCAGTTCTTCACATCAGGTGGCCAAAGTACTGGAGTTCAGCTTCAGCATCAGTCCTTCCAATGAATATTCAGGACTGATCTCCTTTAGGATGGACTGGTTGGATCTCCTTGCAGTCCAAGGGACTCTCAAGAGACTTCTCTAACACCACAGTTCAAAAACATCAATTCTTCAGCGCTCAGCTTTCTTTATAGTTCAACTCTCACATGACTACTTTAAAAACCATAGCCTTGACTAGATGAACCTTTGTTGGCAAAGGGATGTCTCTGCTTTTTAATATGCTGTCTAGGTTGGTCTTAGCTTTTCTTCCAAGGAGCAAGCATCTTTTAATTTCATGGCTGCAGTCACCATCTGCAGTGATTTTGGAGCCCAAAAAAATTAAAGTCTGTCACTGTTTCAATTGTCTCCCCATCTATTTGCCATGATGTGATGGGACTGGATGCCATGACTTTAGTTTTCTGAATGTTGAATTTTAAGCCAACATTTTTACTCTCCTCTTTCACTTTTTTCAAGAGGCTCTTCAGTTCTTTGGTTTCTGCCATTGAGAGGAATAAGTAGCTTTAATTAACTCCTTGGTTGAGAAGTATTTGTTTGAGGCAATGTACTGGCTTTGGCTCAAACATAGACATTAGTACTATACTGGGGAAAATCAGAGTAATTATTCTGAAAGTGAAAGTGTAAGTCACTCAGTCATGTCCCACTCTTTGGGAACCCATGGACTATACAGTCCATAGAATTCTCCAGGTCAGAATACTGAAGTGGGTAGCTTTTCCCTTCTCCAGAGGATCTTCCCAATGCAGCAATCAAACTCAGGTCTCCTGCACTGCAGGCATGTTCTTTACCTGCTGAGCCACAAGGGAAGCCCAAGAATACTGGAGTGGGTAGCCTATCCCTTCTCCAGGGGATCCTCCTGCCCCAGAAATTGAACTGGGGTCTCCTGCATCGCAGGCAGATTCTTTACCAACTGAGCTATCAGGGAAGCCTTAATTATTCTGAACTTGAGAACAAATATGAAGGCAACAAAGATATGTTATTTTTTTTTTTTTTTTTTTAGTTTCCCTGCCTTCTTTTGATGTTTGCACCTTGAAAGCTAGATCCCCTCTCTTATTGTCCTTCTTGAATTGTATGACAAGAACCTTTTGATCCAATGACATCCTTCTTCCCCCAAACCATTTGAGACATACATTTTCACTTGATTTTTACTTGCAAGATTTGTGTGAACAAATACGAGTGTCAATTATTTTTATAAATTTGCCTAGACCCAAAAAAGAGATTTATTAATCTGTGGACCTGTCCATATTTGGAGTGTTCCAAAGAGTTAGACCATTTTTGACTCTGTTCAAGAAAAAAATAATTGATTCACTAGAATGATGTGTTATCTCTGTTCCATTAAAGTTGACAAATATATTCTTAGCTGATTGAAGGGTATCTGATTTGGTGGTTTCTCTCTTCTTAGAAACCAAATGTTTCTCTTTAGTACCAATTACTATGACTTTTCTCTTTCTCTCCAATAGAATGGTACATTAAATATTTTCCTCAGGATTACATAGGGATACATTTTATTTATTCAAGCTAGACTATGTCCCATTACCATCAAAAAGTGCAGACTAGCTAAATACAGGCAGATATTGTAATAGCCTGCTTTTTATTTGCTTTCCTCCAGGTTCTCTAGCTAATACATCCAAGATTTTCTAGAACATTTTTTGTACATATTAATATACTGCTATGAGAACTTCATGTGCTCTTCATTACTTATAAAATCAATCCCCAAGTTACCACCTTGTCTTTGCAAGCTCCCTGCAGCATGTATGATCTCTTGCCCATTTTTAGCTAAATTCCTAAAAGACAGAATTGGCAAATTTAAACACTGGCCATTATTATTCATGCAAGCATGTTTAATGAAAGAGGGTGCACTGAAGATACTGGAGATTTTCGTTTATTATTTGCTTTTAAATAAAACTAGTATTTTCTTCAAGCAATGTAATGCTGTACGGATTAGACCTGATACTTATTCTGAAGTAATCTGAGGCAAAAATCTTCTAGCCCAGGAGCTTAGACTCAACTAATTCTTTGGAATCCATGGATCACAAATACATGGTCAAGGATACAGTTAACTTTTGTTATTGTGTTCTGTGTCAAATACACATCCTTCAAGTTTATTCTGTTGATGTCGATCATACAGTTTACAATTTTGATATCCTTACTGAAATATTTGTTCATTTTATCAGTTACTGAAAAGGTATGCTAAAGCTCTCCACTGTGATTTGTCTACTTCCTCTCATAATTTTGTCAATTTTGGCTTATTTACTTTGAAGTTACATTATTAAGATCTTACAAATTTAAACTTGTTATATCTTTCTGGTAAAAGAAATCTTTATTGTTATAAAATTATCTTTTTTATAGTTAAAGAATACTTTTTTCCTTGAAATCATTTCCTTCAATTTCAACATAGTCTGTCAACTTTCTCAAAATTATTATTTACATGGGAAGATTTTCTTCATGTTTTGCTTTCAGTCCTTCAATGACTTTATATTATACATCATCTTTTAAAAAATAGCATTTACTTACATTTTGAATTTGTTTTCAGTCCAATATAACAATTTCTTAATTTTAAATAAAATACTTTTACTTCCATTTATTATAATGACACATATTGAGTTTATAGGTATTATCTTAGTCTGTGTTTCTTTTGCATGCTACTTTTTACCCATTCCAGTATTCTGGAACTTATGCATTTACTAATCATTCAGAGGTACTCTGGAAATTATAAGATACATAATTAATTTACCAATACATAAAATTAATTTTCTCAACAATATAAGACCTTGAACGCTTTCATTTCTTACTCACTCCTGACCTAAAACTGTGCATTTTCATTCTGTAATATTTAACACCTAAAAAACCATTGTTTTTGTAGTCAACGTTCCACTAAAACTAAAGTTTAATCTATGTATTTACCATTTGTTTGAGATTCATTTCTTCTTACATCTCAAATAATATTCCTAAATATGGATATTGTTTTATATATCATGTACAGAATTGGCTAAAATTCTTGAATCTGTGGATTGATTATTTCATCAGTTCATGAAAATTCTTAGCTACTCTCCCTTGACTTAGTAATAATCTCCACCTTATTTCCTTCCAAATATTTTAGGATATCTCAGTCTTAATCAGCTTTTATTGATTTCTCAGTTCAGTTCAGTAGCTCAGTCATGTCTGACTCTTTGTGACCTCATGGACTGCAGCATGCCAGGCTTCCCTGTCCATCACCAACTCCCAGGGCTTACTCAAGGAACACAAAGTTGGTGATGCCATCCAATCATCTCATCCTCTGTCATCCTCTTCTCTTCCTGCCTTCAATCTTTTCCAGCATCAGGGTCTTTTCTAATGAGTCAGTTCTTCACATCAGGTGGCCAAAGTATTGGAGTTTCAGCATCAGTCCTTCCAATGAATATTCAGGACTGATTTCCTTTAGGATGGACTGGTTGGATCTCCTTGCAGTCCAAGGGACTCTCAAGAGTCTTCTCCAACACCACAGTTCCAAAGCATCAATTCTTCGGCTCAGCTTTATTTATAGTCCAACTCTCACATATTGCTTTCTATGCTAAACTAATTCACACACGCTTTCTTTAGCTATATCTAAACTCCTATTTAATTCTTCCTATTAATTTTTTAAATTAAAGTGTAATTGACTTGGGCTTCCCATGTGGTGCTAGTAGTAAAGAATGTGCCTGCAATGCCACCCACTCCAGTATTCTTACCTGGAGAAACCCATGCACAGAGGAACCAGTGGGCTATAGTCCATGGAGTTGCAAAGAGTTGGACATGACTGAAGCGTCTTTGCACAGCACATAATTGACTTACAAGATATTAGCTTAGGTGTACCACACAGTGATTCAATATTTCATATATTACAAAATGATCACCACAATAAGTTACCAGCTGTTAATATATGAAGTTATTAAAATATTATTGACTGTAATCCCTTTGTTAAACATTACATCCTTATCACATTTATTTTATAACTGGAACTTTCCTCTTAGTCACTTTCCCCTATTTCACTTATTCCCTAACACCCTTCCCTCTAAAAATCATTTCTTTGTTCCTGTATATGAGCTTATTTTGTTTTAATTTTTTTTTTAGATTCTGCATAGTAGTTAAATCATATGGTATTTGTCTATGTCTGACTTACTTCATTTAGCATAGCACCCTCTAGGTTCTTCCATGTTGTTGCAAATGGCAAGATTTCATTCTTTTTTATAGCTGAATAATGTGCCATTGTGTGTAGGTGTGTGTGTGTGTGTGTGTGTGTCACATTTTTATCCATTAATCTGCCCATTGTACTTAGGTTGCTTTCATACCTTGCCTATTGTAAATAATGCTGCAGTGAATATAAAATCACATGTATCTTTTTTAAAAATTATTTGTTTTTATTGGAGGATGATTACTTTATAATATTGTGATGGTTTTTGTCATACATAAACATGAATAAGCCAGAGGTATACATGTGTACCCCATCCTGAACTCCCTTCCCACCTCCCTCGCCACCCTATACCTCTGTGTTGTCTCAGAGGACTGGCTTTGGGTACCCTGCTTCATGCATCAAATTTTCATTGGCCATCTGTTTTACTATTGCACACAGTGAAGTAAGTCAGAAAGAGAAAGACAAATGCTGTATATTAACGCATATATATGGAATTTAGAAAGATGGTACTGATGATCCTACATGCAGGACAGCAAAGGAGACACAGATGTAAAGAGCAGAACTTTGGACTCAGTGGGAGAAGGCATATATCTTTCTGAATTATGTTTTTGGTTTCTTCAAAAAAATACCTAGAAGTGGAATTGCTGGGTTGTATGGTAGTTCTATTTTTTTTTTTTTTAAAGAAACTCCATACTGTTTTCTATAGTGCCTGTACCAATTTACATTCCCACCAAAAATACATGAGGGATTTCTTTTCTCCACATCTGCATAACACTTGTTATTTATTGTCTTTTTGATAATAGCCATTTTGCCAGGTGTGAAGTGATAACTCATTGTAGCTTTGATTTTCATTTCCCTGATGCTTACTCCTTGGAAGGAAAGGTATGACCAACCTAGACAGCATATTATAAAGCAGACATATTACTTTGCCAACGAAGGTCCGTCTAGTCAAGGCTATGGTTCTTCCAGTGGTCATGTATGGATGTGAGAGTTGGACTGTGAAGAAAGTTGAGTGCCAAAGAATTAATGCTTTTGAACTGTGGAGAAGAGTTGAGAGTCCCTTAGACTGCAAGGAGATCCAACCAGTCCATCCTAAAGGAGACCAGTCCTGGGTGTTCATTTGAAGGACTGATGCTGAGGCTGAAACTCCAGTACTCTGGCCACCTCATGTGAAGAGCTGACTCATTGGAAAAGACCCTGATGCTGGGAGGGATTGGGGGCAGGAGAAGAAGGGGACAACAGAGGATGAGATGGCTGGATGGCATCACTGACTCAATGGACATGAGTTTGGGTGAAATCCAGGAGTTGGTAATGGACAGGGAGGCCTGGTGTGCTGCGATTCATGGGGTCACAAAGAGTCAGACACGACTGAGTGAACTGAACTGAACTGAACTGAAAGATTAGTGATGTTTTATTTGGGGTTCTTGAAGGTTTGTATTTCTGGAAATTCCAGTGGTTTTGTGAGTTTTCATAGTTCTCTGTATGCTTTTCATTGCTTCTAAATACATAAACTTAGTAAACACAGTTATATAATTATCTGGGCCTAACTATGTGAAGTATTTTAGATCTGTTTCTGCTGGTTTTATTTATGGTATATGTTTTTTTCCATGGGTTTAGTTATATTTTACACTGAGCTGCTTATGTTGGTTGAATATATTTATGGGGCTACTTGAAGCCCTGGTAAGCTGACTTTTCTTCTTCAGGTGATCTAGAACCAGCAGAAATCACTTTAAACAGATTGGTTTTGTTTTTTGTTTGTTTGTTTTTATTGTTATTTTCTGTTTTGTTTATTTGTTTTTGACCATCCAGGTCATATGAATTTGAGTTGTATTTCAGCTTGGTGGCTGACTTGTATTTTATATGTGTAACACCACTGGGATAGATATGGTGGTTTTGTTCTTTCCCTCTTTCTTCAATGGGTACCAAG
The DNA here is from genome assembly GCF_000754665.1 of Bison bison bison. NCBI lineage: Eukaryota > Metazoa > Chordata > Mammalia > Artiodactyla > Bovidae > Bison > Bison bison. Next base: position 40,007 of record NW_011494866.1, on the reverse strand, counting down.
GAATTTTTTCCTTGGATTCTGTTATGATTGAGCTGAGGAAGGATTATGGTTGATTGATGTTGTAGCCTTTGGATTCCCAGGTTCATATAACAGTGTACTTAGGATTTCCACCCCAAAGAATCATGGGCTAGACTTGAAAGGATTGCATTTACACTCTTCACTAAAAGTTCTGAGTTCAAAAGTTTATTGAGTACTATTTCTACTGTGAGCTTTACACCTTCATTTACATTTGTCCCTAATAATTCCTATAATCACTGAAAACAACTTCAATTTGAAAAGTCTGTAATTCCATAATTAACCATGTACCCTCTTGTGAACCTCTGCCTTTCAAAGGTATGGTAACTTAGACTCTTAAGAGTTAGCAGCAATCCTTACAGTTCTTTTAGTAGAATAATGCTTTTATATTTATACGTTTATTTAATTTTTTAGGCATGTATGTTTTCATTTCCCAGAAATGTCATTAAGCACCTCAAAGGTAGAGGGGTTTTCTCTTTCATTTCTGTTCTCATCAGTAGGGTTGTTGGTGCCTCACATGTACATATTTGGATTTATTTTAATTTGGTGGTCTGAATTTCCTAAAGATATATTCCCACTCCCTAAGAAGGTGAAAACATGAGAGCAGATTCCAAAGGCCTAAATATGTAAAACTGAGCTATTAAGACATTTGCTTTAATTATCAAAGATGCAAATGCAATTTGACATTTTCTTTAATCGGAGAAAATGAGCACTTTTAAAGTTGGTTCTATATTTTTCTCTAACATTTGGACTTGTCCAAATATTTCTAAACTTCTAATCTTGTGAGTATACAGCTATACTTTATTTATGTGTCCCTTCTTTATATATCTATCTAGCATGCTACAATATAGCCCAAAACATATACACACACAAACACAAAAAAGACTGTTTTGCTTAGAATCAAGAGAAAAAAAAATCCTATCTTGGTTGTTTTTTAATTTCAGAGAAAATAAGAAATTTCCTGAAAGTTAAAATGTAATGAGAGACAGCATAGATAAGCAGACTGGAGTTTAGAGACTTAAAATTTTAATGCCAGTTATTTATGTCTGTCCTCTAAGATAAATGACTAATCTGCCTCCATAATCAGGGTATTGGAATATCGTGGGGTGTTTTAGGAATAATGAATAAAAATTAAGTAGTAATTTATGTTTGCAAAGTATTATATAAATGCTAAAATATACAAATCATTTGAAGTGAATACTTAATATAAAATAAATGACATGCCCTATTTTTGCCACTTTATGATTTTTTGCCTCCTAGTCAAATAAAGGATGATAAAAATTTCCACCAGATCCATGGCCCACTTGAGAAGAAGAGACTTACAGTAGAGAACATCTGTGGAAATTACTAGCTTGAAATGTATTGACTTTCAGAAGCTGGAAGGAAAGTCTGACCTTTGAAGGGCTTATCCTAATGGTGTGTTTAGAGGGATGCTCCATAGAGTTCAGTAGAAATCAATACAAAACTTCATTAGAGTTTCTTTTCTCCCCACTGGTAACATATTTCTAAATGTGAAAAGATAAAATAATGCCCAACTCCCTAATGATTGCACTAATCTGAATTCTCAGGATAAGCTTCAAATCTTCATTAGCCTTGCTTGTTAATCCACCATGAATATTGGTGATCCTTGGGCTGCACAGCAGCCAGAGGAAGAATCATCTTGGTTTACAGGAGAAGAAATAGCTACAGAGTGTTTCATAGATAAACTAAGTAACATAAAAGCCCCACAGAACCAGAAAAATGCAATTTGTCAAGGTAACACACGTCTTTGGGTTTTGAGTGGAGAGTGGTGCTTAGGAAAATTGGACCAGAAAGAAAAATACTTCCGTTACTTTGAAAAGTTGATGACTATTACTTTTATCTGTAATTAAAACTCTTGTTTTCAATGTTTAAAGAAGTAAAGCCTGTGGTGGTTGCCAGAGTGCAGGGCTGGGTATGGGCAAAATGTGCTAAGTGGGTCAAAAGTCACAAACTTCAAGTTTAAGTCATGGGGATATAATACACAACATAGTAAGTATAGTTTACAGTGTGTGTGTGTGTGTGTGTGTGTGTGTCTGTAAGTCTCTTCAGTCATGTCCCACTCTTCACAATCCCATGGACTATAGGCTTCTCTGTCCATGGAATTTTCCAGGCAAGAATACTGGAGGGATTGCCATGCCCTCCTCCAGGGTATCTTCCCAACCCAGGGACAGAATCTGCATCTCATGTCTCTCGTATTGGCAGGTGCATTCTTTACCACTAGTGCCACCTAGGAAGCCCTTTATGTAGTATGCTGCTAAGTCACTTCAGTCGTGTCTGACTCTGTGCAACCCCATAGGCGGCAGTCCATCAGGCTCCCCTGTCCCTGGGATTCTCCAGGCAAGAACACTGGAGTGGGTTGCCATTTCCTTCTCCAATGCATGAAAGTGAAAAGTAGTATGTAGTATACCTGAAACTAATAAAAAGTTATATATCAATTATATTAATAACTCAAGAAAGGGAAAAAAAGAAAAGAAAGCAAGCCTGTGGACTTTGGCTCATTAAAATTTCAGAAAGCAATCATAATAGGTTTTCTCTTTCTTTGCCCCTGGAGATAGCCTTGATAAAGTATACAATTTAGTATTTTTCATGTCTAAGTTTAAAGATTTTCTGCAGTGAAAGTAGGCCGATTATTTTAGTATCAATCAAAACGTTAGATATAAATTATTGATATTGTGGAACTCAAAACCATTGGGAAGTGGAGCCCATGAAAGTCAGCTGTAGGTTTAAGATCAGGCCTTGACATCAAAGAGGGAAATATTTGAAACTGAACTTTATACAGCTGACTGTTTAGGCAAATCCTATGCGTGGGACATGATAATAAAGCTGGCTTGCTCTTGGCTTGTGACAGACAATGGGAGACAGTCTGAGGAATCAGTGACTGTTTATCCTCCATCGTTATATGGAGTGTGTCTGGCATGCAAAACAAGAGGTGACATTGGGATACTCACAGGTAGGTAATTGTCATCAACAAGCTTCATGGTGTTATTGTGAGTATAGTGGAATGAGTATAGTGGAAAGAACTTTGGACTTTGGATGAAAAAAAGGATTTGAATGACAACTCAGCTTTAGTTGGAATGACAAATCTATCACTAGCTGTGACTTTGACCAAACCTGTTAATCCTCTGGGCTTCAGTTTCCTCATCTTTCAAATAGAGATAATAATTCCTGGCCTATCTCAAAGGATCAAAGAGATTACTAGATGGAATACAGAGTGTTTTGAAAAATTTCAGCTGCTAGAATAAGCTGCAGTTATTTGAGAGTCCTCTATGTAATTTTGAAAGCTTCTATTAAAGAATACCTGACTTGTGTGATGGTGATGTGGGCAAATTCTTAAATTATTGTGCTCCAGTTTCCTCAATTGTAAAATGGGAATAATAACATTATCTACCTCTAGGGTTACAAAGCTAGTGGAGGTGATGGAATTCCATTTGAGCTATTCCAAATCCTGAAAGATGATGCTGGGAAAGTGCTGCACTCAAAATGCCAGCAAATTTGGAAAACTCAGCAGTGGCCACAGGACTGGAAAAGGTCAGTTTTCATTCCAATCCCAAAGAAAGGCAATGCCAAA
>NW_011494866.1:35024-36303 GCF_000754665.1 Bison bison bison | reverse complement strand
ACAATTGCACTCATCTCACATGCTAGTAAAGCAATGCTCAAAATTCTCCAAGCCAGGCTTCAGCAATACGTGAACCATGAACTTCCTGATGTTCAAGCTGGTTTTAGAAAAGGCAGAGGAACCAGAGATCAAATTGCCAACATCCGCTGGATCATAGAAAAAGCAAGAGAGTTCCAGAAAAACATCTATTTCTGCTTTATTGACTATGCCAAAGCCTTTGACTGTGTGGATCACAATAAACTGTGGAAAATTCTGAAAGAGATGGGAATACCAGACCACCTGATCTGCCTCTTGAGAAATTTGTATGCAGGTCAGGAAGCAACAGTTAGAACTGGACATGGACCAACAGACCTGTTACAAATAGGAAAAGGAGTTCATCAAGGCTGTATATTGTCACCCTGTTTATTTACCTTATATGCAGAGTACATCATGAGAAACGCTGGACTGGAAGAAACACAAGCTGGAATCAAGATTGCCAGGAGAAATATCAATAAGCTCAGATATGCAGATGACAATACCCTTATGGCAGAAAGTGAAGAGGAACTAAAAAGCCTCTTGATGAAAGTGAAAGTGGAGAGTGAAAAAGTTGGCTTAAAGCTCAACATTCAGAAAACGAAGATCATGGCATCCGGTCCCACCACTTCATGGGAAATAGATGGGGAAACAGTGGAAACAGTGTCAGACTCTATTTTTTTGGGCTCCAAAATCACTGCAGATGGTGATTGCAGCCATGAAATTAAAAGACGCTTACTCCTTGGAAGGAAAGTTATGACCAACCTAGATAGCGTATTCAAAAGCAGAGACATTACTTTGGCAACAAAGGCTCGTCTAGTCAAAGCTATGGTTTTTCCTGTGGTCATGTATGGATGTGAGAGTTGGATTGTGAAGAAGGCTGAGTGCTGAAGAATTGATGCTTTTGAACTGCGGTGTTTGAGAAGACTTTTGAGAGTCCCTTGGACTGCAAGGAGATCCAACCAGTCCATTCTGAAGGAGATCAGCCCTGGGATTTCTTTGGAAGGAATGATGCTGAGGCTGAAACTCCAGTACTTTGGCCACCTCATGTGAAGAGTTGACTCATTGGAAAAGACTCTGATGCTGGGAGGGATTGGGGGCAGGAGGATAAGGGGACGACAGAGGATGAGATGGCTGGATGGCATTACCGACTCAATGGACAAGTCTGAGTGAACTCCGGGAGTTGGTGATGGACAGGGAGGCCTGGCATGCTGGGATTCATGGGGTCGCAAAGAGTCAGACACGACTGAGCGACTTTTATATATAT
>NW_011494866.1:30724-34846 GCF_000754665.1 Bison bison bison | reverse complement strand
ATATTTTATTTATATATAAATATATATATATAATTATATATAGAAATATATAATTTCTAATATATATATATATATACACACATTGTACAGTGCTTAGAAGAGTACCAGACACATAAGTTCCATTTAAGTATCTGTTTAAGTAAATATACATCCACATATAAGTACATACATAAATGCACATCAATCAATAAGCAATCCATCTCAGGGTGTTTCCAACAGGATGTAGAAGAGAAAAGTCTTCAGATATAACAGAGATGGTTATAGGTTAAGACAAGAGGGAGAAGAGGAGTCACCTCTTTCCCCTCTGTACTTCATCTTGATTTTTCCTCTTTACCTTTAGAATGCTCCTGTTTTTTGTTTTTTTTTTTTTCATTTTTTCCTGTCATTTATTACTTTTCTGGGCTTTTGTGGTTTTCTTTCTCTTTTTTTTTTCATCTTATGGAGATGGCCCCACTGAAAGCAATGGCTAGGAACATGTTTTAACTCCAGGTGATAGAGGCATCCAATGGGTCTTTAATAACCAAAGTGATTTAATTAACTTTTTATTTGATAAGGTTCACACAAATTTCTCCTAGACATAACCAGTATTCACAGAAGCAAAATCTCCCTGAAATAAGCTTTTCTGGGCTGCTAGATAATGCTACGGAGAAGGAAATGGCAACCCACTCCAGTATTCTTGCCTGGAGAATCCCAGGGACAGAGGAGCCTGGTGGGCTGCTGTCTATGGGGTCACACAGGGTTGGACACGACTGAAGCGACTGAACAGCAGCAGCAGATAATGCTGCTCTTATCCATACTAAAATGCAAGAAAAGCCACCTTTCTGGACAGTTCAGAGAAAATAGTCCATTCAGGGTTTCATTAAATTCCCATTACATCACCTAAACTAACTGCTGGGTATAGGACAGTGTTCTCAAAACCAGTCACATTTCTCAGTAAGACTATGTTACAATTACTTCTTATTTCCCATGTGTGTAATTGCTTAGTGCATGTGTCTAGTGGATCCAGTAGCTGAAAACTAGGATGAAATGCGTGTCTTCTAATGTTTTAGCACTGAAAGAACTTTCTCATTTGCTCCTCTTCTTCTTTACCCTACTCTTTATAACAGAAGTACATGTGGGAAAATCAATACTTTAGCACTGCTGGCTAATTGCCAATGAGAATGTTTTTCATTAAATCTGGCAAATATGTGGAAAATAGGAGAAAATGCAATGAAATGTAAATTCTAAAATCTGCCATTTTTAAGTCTCAACCAAGCAGTAAATTTTAAATCAGTGTTCTGGGCAAATTTTCTTCACACTTTTACAACAAATATTTTGTGCAAGGCCTTTGGAAAGCGTTCAGCCCATCTGTTTTTTACTCAGTTGTTACCAAATATAATTTTTTATCAAAAGTATTACAAGATTACAAGTCCAATTATTTGAAAGAGACACATTTGATGTAAATACCACATAATATGGAAATTAATTACTTCAATTGTCTTTATAACCAATTAAAAATGACTCTATAATTTGTAGGTACAAGCAACATATTGATTTGTTCTTTGTTTTATAGGATTTTTTGTCAGATATTAGAAAACCTGTATTCCTGAGACAGAATGTTTCAGAAAATAAACTCAAATTTCGTATGATTAGCTGGGAAATATAGACACATTCAGTATTTCCAGATTCTTGTATTCTTGTTTAGAAACCACTGTTTATATAGTAACTAGTGCTGAACACCTTTCTAAAATTTAATAAAAAGTTTGAAATGAAGATGTTAAAGTAAAAATTTTCATAACCCCTTTCTAATTATTCTGGGTCTCCTTTCCACTGCTTTTTCTACTCATATTCTGGTTTAAGCTTCACTGTTTCTCATGGGAATGATGGAGACGACTTCCTCAGTAGGTTCTCAGTCTCTACATTCTCCTCCCCTTCTGCCCACACAACATACACCTACTAGGATAATGATCCTAAAACATAGTCTTTGCTCATATTCCCCCTGGTACAAATGACTTTAAACGCCACCATTTGCCAATAGATCCAGATTCTACTTCCCTGACCTGATTTTAAAGTTACTGTTTGGTTGCAAATAGACTGAACTATTCACAGTTTTGTAAATATCTCTTTACTTAAATGCCTTTGTGTCTTTCTTTGTATAGAATTTCTTGCTGGCTGCCTATCTTATCATTCAATTTCTCCATTTTTATGTGGTAAAATCCTACCTAATTATCAAGTGCCACTTTTATGACCTCTTCTTAGGTGCTCCTCCACTGCTTACCACATATGTTATATAGATTTTTCATCTTGCACTGCATAATTGTATCTAAGATGCTATGTGCAAGGTTTTGTGTGATGTTACCTGTGTTATAGACTCCAAAACTCTGAAGGACAGTAATATGCCTTAGTTGTCTTTGTATAAAACACAATGTCATGAAACATAGCGTTCATTTATTTGTTCTTCTGTTAAAGATATGTTGAGAACCTCTCGAGTCATTTGCTGTGGTAAACCATGAGACTATAAAGATTTACAACACAGAATAAGGGCAGTTAGCTATGAGATAAGAATTCTAAGTCTCTGAAATCAGACAGTCAAGGTCTCAAATCCTATTACAGACTATTTGTATTAGGGGACACACTTTGAGTATTGTGATGGGGTTTGGGAACAATAATAATTTTATATTGCTAAAATTTATTGAAATATTCAGTTTAAAACTTCTGGTACCTATGATTTGCCCATTTTCTTCCTTTCTTTTTTCAGTCTCCTTAAGACTTATAAAGGGGAAGTAAAGCCAAATTAAAAGGTTAGGAAATAAGTGTTAGCTATCATAATAGATGTCTATCCAACACAGTTTCAGAATAAGATAAATGGAATTTCTAAAATTCTGACCTGGATCAGAGAAACATTTACAGAGTTACATCTGTAGCTTTTCTTCCAAGGAGCAATCGTCTTTTAATTTCATGACTGCAGTCACCATCCACAGTAATTCTGGAGCACAAGAAAATAAAATCTGTCAATGTTTCCGCTTTCTCCAAGTCTATTTGCCATGAAGTAATGGAACAAGATGTTATGGTCTTAGTTTTCTGAACTAAGCCGAGACTTAAGCCAGCTTTTTCACTCTCCTCTTTGACCATCACCAACAGGCTCTTTTTTCCCTCTCTGCTGTCTCCTATTAGAGTGGTATCATCTGCATATCTGAGGATGCTCCTATTTCTCCCAGTAATCTTGATTCCAGCCTGGGATTCATCCAGCCTGGCATTTTGCAAGGTGTACTCTGCATGAAGTTAAGCAGAGTAACAATATACAGCCTTGACATACTCCTTTCCCAATTTTGAACCAGTCCATTGTTCAATGTCCAGTTTTGACTGTTGCTTCTTAGCCTACATACATGTTTCTCAGGAGGCAGGGAAGGTGCTCTGGTGTTCCTATCTCTTTAAGAATTTTCCACAGTTTGTTGTGATCCATATAGTCAAAAGCTTTAGTGTACTTAATGAAGCAGAGGTAGATGTTTTTTCTGGAATTCCCTTGCTTTTTCTGTAATCCAGAGGATGTTAGCAATTTGGTCTCTGGTTCCTCTGCATTTTCTAAATCCAGCTGGTGCATCTGGAAGTTTTTTGTTCATGTACTATTGAAGCCTAACTTGAAGGATTTTGAGCATTACCTTGTTAGCATGTGAGATAAGAGCAATTGTACAGTAGTTTGAACGTTCATTGGCATTGCCCTTCTTTGGGATTGGAATGAAAGCTGACCTTTTCCAGTCTTGAGGCCATTGCTGAGTTTTCCAAATTTGTTGGCATATTGAGTGCAGCACTGTAACAGCATCATCTTTTAGGATACCCGTGGATAGTTTAGGATATTTCTAAATTTTCTCTTTACTTAATTGCTGCAATATGAATTTATAAGTATGCATATATCCATCCACCATTAAATTTATATGTCAGTATTATTATAGTAGAAAGTTGAGTTAAAATTATTGGATTTAACAGATAATGCACAATTGTTCTCTGTTGTGGACTGAAAACAGTCTTCCCAAATTAAAGTTGAAATCCTAATTCCCAGTATGATAGTGCCGGGAGCCAGCATATTGCATATTGAGTGCATATTGCATATTGAGTGCAGCACTTTCCACAGCATCATCTTTCAGA
>NW_011494866.1:25030-30495 GCF_000754665.1 Bison bison bison | reverse complement strand
TGTGAGAGGCAGGAGATGTTCTAAACTGTCTAAACACAGATTCTTTTGAGTAGTTAAAAGATTGATTAGCAATTGTATTGGTGAAGGGTTTTTCACTTACTGGGCCAATGTTTGCTGCTAAGTCTCCATACTCCTTACCTACTGTGTCCTTGGCAGTGTGTTGATTGATATAATGGGTGTATAGAAATGTAAGTAGTAGCCTCAATGTTTGTAACCTTGGACCCTTGAGTTAATTCTTTTCTTGATTGAGCCCACCTCACCTTTGCCCTATAGGAATGCAGCTTTGTCCAATGCTTTTTTGGAGGCTGGCGCCTGACTTTGGAATAATCACCTTTAGAGAAAAATAAGTTTCTTAAAATGTTAACAGGCCTCTGGGCCAGAAGATGATGCAAATCACCTGAACTTTTGCATATGATAAGTTTGAAAGCCTGGCTTTGATTAGGACCAGGAACTGCTGTCCTTGCATGACTCCACCCCTTCCTCCATTATCCTCTATGCATAACTTAAGGTATAAAAACTACTTTGGAAAATAAAGTGCGGGCCTTGTTCACCGAAACTTGGTTTCCCCATGTCGCTCTCTCTCTCACTCTGGCTGAGTCTCCATCTGGAGCACGGAAGCCACCATGCTTACTAATTATGCCTGGGCTTCTAAGATCCGACCGGGGAGGCCTCAGTATCTCCTCTCCTTCGGGAGAACGGAAGGACGCCTGCGGCCTACGTAAGTGATGCAAACTTCTTGTCTTGAAGTTTTATTGGTCTCCCGCGTAAACCAAGCTACTCAGCCTCTTTTCTCCACTGAATTTCCTCACTGAGCTATCCTCATTCTATTACTCTTTATATCTTTGATAAATATTTAAATAAATAGGTCGCCTATGCCGTCTCTCCTTCGAATAGGGCCTTTAGAAGTAATTAGGCCATTAGAGTTGGGCACACATGAATGGAATTACTTTGCTTATAAGAATAAATATGAGAGTTTTCTCTCTCTCTCTGCCATGTGAAGGTACAAAGAGATAAGGGCAACTAATAGACCAAAAAAAAAAACAAAAACATAGTAAAAGTTACCAGATTTGATAAAATTACCAAATATTTACTCCTTATAAATTGTGGTGGATAATTTCCAATTATAGTGAATCGGAATAATTACAAGGAAGAGGAAGAACAGGCATATTCTTCAGATTGCATAGAATGCTTTCAAAAGTGTATTTTGTAAGTGTAGTTCTGTAAGTCGAGGTAATAATGTCTTTATTGAAACAGCAGAGTCTTAGAGGCACACCCAAGTGTGAAAATCCCAAGGGCACATTCTGCATTAATGATCGGCATAGACAAGGAGCTACAGCTAACCTGCTCAGACAAGCAGTCTTTCCAGATATTAGATTTACCTGTGCTAGGAAAGAGAGAAAGCTGTGGGTTCAACTAACTTAGCTGTTATTAGTGACAGTCAGCTCAAGACAAATACAAACTAAATCACGTAAAAAAAAAAAAAAAAACTGGCATATATTAATAGGTTTTACCAGAAGAAAAAGCTTCTACTTATCTGAAAGTTGGGAATACTGAATATTGATAAACTGAGGAAAGATAGTGATGAGAGAAATTCTTAAGAATTGATGAGAAATTTCTGAAAAAATTGGTGATGAGAAATAATCATAAACATATAAACATAGCATTAATGCATTTTTTTAATCTAAAGATAAATAAGAAAGTTAAATTACAAATTTAAAAAAGTTAAATAACAGATTAGAATAATTACACTGAATGCAGAAGCCTGATAATACACATACTGACTCTTAGGATACTCCCTAAAAAAATTTATATGAGATCAAGTGATCAGTTCTGTGAACTTTGAGTGAAGCAATGTGAACACTGTATGTGATTTTTGCACAAAGATTTTAAATAATTCCTTCATTTAAAAAAGAAATGGACATATTGCTCATCTTATTTTTAAGCCAGTTTCATAAATTAACTTCTAAGAGTTTTTCCATTTCACTGATATTTTCACATTCCTTATAAAAGATTATTTTTCACATTAAAAAATAGATTTTTAAAGTAAAATTGGCTTACAATAAATTTCATATTGCTAAAGTATAACATTTGATAATTTTGACATATTAATGTATTATTCATCAGGCTCCTTAACCTTGGCACAATTATCTTGGGTTTCATCCATATTGTTGCCTGTGTTGATAATCCTGAATGTATTGTAATTTGTTAACCCAGTCAACAATTATGGACGTTTGGATTGTTTCCAGTTTAGAATTATGATAAACAAAATTGATTTTACACATCTTTGTATGAACATAAATTTTCATTTCTCTCAGGTAATTAATAGAAGTGGAAAGGTACGATTGTATAAGTAGCATATGTTTAACCCTTTAAGAAACTTCCAAGCTGTTTTTGAAAACATAGTATTTAACATTCTTTATCAGTACAGCATGAAAATTTCATCTTTTCCATATACTTTTCAACACTTGGTAAGAGCAGGCTTTCTAATATTGGTCATTGTAATATAAATGAAATGGTATTTCATTGTGATTTAATTTGTATTTCCCTATGACTAATGTTAGGGCTTAATCATCATTCATGTATATTCTTTAAAAAAATTGCTAAAATCTTTTCCCCAGTTTTTAATTGAATTGCTTAATTTCTCAATAGTGGGTTTTGAGAATTCTGTCTATATTATGAGCAAAAGTCTTTCATCAGATATACGGGATATAAATATTTTCTCAAAGTTTGGCTCCTTTTTTCTTTTCCTGTGATGTATTTTATTTACTGTTTGAACTTCCTGCTTTTTTTAAAAATTTTATTTATTTTTTATTGAAGGATAATTGCTTTATAGATTTTGTTGTTTTCTGTCAAACCTTAACATTAATCAGCCATGCTGCTGCTGTTAAGTCACTTCAGTCGTGTCCGACTCTTACCAACCCCATGGACTGCAGCCCACCAGGCTCCTCCGTCCATGGGATTTTTCAGGCAAGAGTGCTGGAGTGGGGTGCCATTACCTTCTCCGTTAACTAGCCATAGGTATACATATATTCCCTCTGTTTTGAGCCTCCCTCCCATTTTCCTCCCCATCCCACCCTTCTAGGTTGATACAGAGCCCCTGTTTGAGTTTCCTAAGCCACACAGAAAATTCCCGTTGGCTATCTATTTTACATATGGTAATGTAAGTTTCCATGGTACTGTTTTCATACATCTCACCCTCTCCTCCCCTCTCCGCATGTCCGTAAGTCTATTCTTTATGTCTGTTTCTCCATTGCTGCCCTGTAAATAAATTCTTGAGTACCATTTTTCTAATTTCTGTATATAGCATTAGAATATGCTATTTATCTTTCTCTTTCTGACTTACTTTACTCTGTGTAATAGGTTCTAGATCATCCACCTTATTAGAACTGACTCAAATGTGTTCCTTTTATAGCTGAGTAATATTCCATTTTGTGTGTATGTAACACAACTTCTTTATCCATTCATCTGTTGATTGACATCTAGATTGCTTCCATGTTCTAGCTATTGTAAATATGCTACAATGAACATTGGAATACATGTGTCTTTTCCAATTTTGGTTTCCTCAGGGTATACGCCTAGGAGTGGGATTGCTGGGTCATATAGTGGTTTTATTTCTGGTTTTTTAAGGAATCTCCATACCATCTTCCATACTGGCTGTATCAATTTACATTCCCACTAACAGTGCAAGCTGCTGCTGCTGCTAAGTCACTTTAGTCGTGTCCAACTCTGTGCGACCCCATAGATGGCAGCCTACCAGGCTCCTCCATCCCTGGGATTCTCTAGGCAAGAACACTGGAGTGGGTTGCCATTTCCTTCTCCCATGCATGAAAGTGAAAAGTGAAAGCAAAGTTGCGCGGTTGTGTCCAACTCTTCGCGACCCTATGGACTGACTGCAGCCTACCAGGCTCTTCCGTCCATGGGATTTACCAGGCAAGAGTACTGGAGTGGCTTGCCATTGCCTTCTCCGAACAGTGCAAGAGTGTTCCCTTTTCTCCACACCCTTTCCAGCATTTATTGTTTGTAGAGTTTTGATGATGGCCATTCTGACCGGTGTGAGGTGATAATCTCACTGTAGTTTTGATTTGCATTTCTCTAATAGTGAGCAATGTTGAGCATCATTTCATGTATTTGTTAGCCATCTGTATGTCTTCTTTGGAGAAATGTCTGTTTAGGCCTTTTTACCATTTTTAATTGGGTTGTTTGTTTTTCTGGCAATGAGTTGTATGAGCTACTTGTATATTTTGGAAATTAATCTTGGTCAGTTGTTTAATTTGCTATTATTTTCTCCTATTCTGAGGGTTGTCTTTTCACCTTGCTTATAGCTTCCTTTGCTGTGCAAAAGATTTTAAGCTTATTCAGGTCTCACTTGTTTACTTTTGTTTTTATTTCCATTACTCTAGGAGGTGGGTCATAGAAGATCGTGCTTTGATTTCTGTCGTCGAGTGTTCTGCCTATGTTTTCCTCCAAGAGTTTTATAGTTTCTGGTCTTACATTTAGGTCTTTAATCACTATGAGTTTATCTTTGTGTATGGTATTAGGAAGTATTCTAATTTCATTCTTTTGCATGTAGCTGTCCAGTTTTCCCAGAACCATTTATTGAAGAGACTGTCTTTGCCCCATGGTATATTCCTGCCTTCTTTGTCAAAATTAAGGTACCCATAGGTGCATGAAAAGGACATCTTTTTTGGGTGTTAGTTCTAAAAGGTCTTGTAGGTCTTCATAGAACCATTCAACTTCAGCTTCTTCAGCATTACTGGTTGGGGCATAGACTTGGATTACTGTGGTATTGAATGGTTTGCCTTGGAAATGAACAGAGATCATTCTATCTTTTTTGAGATTGCATCCAAGTACTGCATTTCGGACTCTTTTGTTGACCATGACGTCTACTCCATTTCTTCTAAGGGAATCCTGCCCGCTGTAGTAGATATAATGGTCATCTGAGTTAAATTCACCAATTCTAGTCCATTTTAGTGAGCTTATTCCTAGAATGTCAGCATTCACTCTTGCCATCTCCTGTTTGACCACTTTCAATTTGCCTTGGAAAATTGGAAGCACATCTCACATGCTAGTAGAGTAATGCTCAAAATTCTCCAAGCCAGGCTTCAGCAATAAGTGAACTTGAACTTCCTGATGTTCAATCTGGTTTTAGAAAAGGAAGAGGACCCAGAGATCAATTTCCAACATCTGCTGGATCATGGAAAAAGCAAGAGAGTTCCAGAAAAACATCTATTTCTGCTTTATTTACTATGCCAAAACCTTTGACTGTGTGGATCACAATAAACTGTGGAAAATTCTTCAAGAGATGGGAATACCAGACCACCTGATCTGCCTCTTGAGAAATCTGTATGCAGGTCAGGAAGCAAGAGTTAGAACTGGACAGGGACCAACAGACTGGTTTCAAATAGGAAAAGGAATACGTCAAGGCTGTATATTGTCACCTTGCTTATTTAACTTATATGCAGTGG
>NW_011494866.1:23101-24888 GCF_000754665.1 Bison bison bison | reverse complement strand
AATAACCTCAGATATGCAGATGACACCACCCTTATGGCAGAAAGTGAAGAGGAACTCAAAAGCCTCTTGATGAAAGTGAAAGTGGAGAGTGAAAAAGTTGGCTTAAAGCTCAACATTCAGAAAACGAAGATCATGGCATCCGGTCCCATCACTTCATGGCAAATAGATGGGGAAACAGTGGAAACAGTGTCAGACTTTATTTTGGGGGCTCCAAAATCACTGCAGATGGTGACTGCAGCCATGAAATTAAAAGACACTTACTCCTTGGAAGAAAAGTTATAACCAACCTAGATAGCATATTGAAAAGCAGAGACATTACTTTGCCAACAAAAGTCCATCTAGTCGAGGCTATGGTTTTTCTAGTGCTCATGTATGGACGTGAGAAATGGACTGTGAAGAAGGCTGAGCGCCAAAGAATTGATGCTTTTGAACTGTGGTGTTGGAGAACGCTCTTGTGAGTCCCTTGGACTGCAAGGAGATCCAACCAGTCCATTCTGAAGGAGATCAGCCCTGGGATTTCTTTGGAAGGAATGATGCTGAAGCTGAAACTCCAGTACTTTGGCCACCTCATGCGAAGAGTTGACTCATTGGAAAAGACTCTGATGGTGGGAGGGATTGGGGGCAGGAGGAGAAGGGGACGACAGAGGATGAGATGGCTGGATGGCATCATTGACTCTATGGACGTGAGTTTAAGTGAACTTCAGGGGTTGGTGATGGACAGGGAGGCCTGGCGTACTGCAATTCATGGGGTCGCAAAGAGTTGGACACGTCTGAGTGACTGAACTGAACTGAATTTGCCTTGATTGATGGACCTAACATTCCAGGTTCCTATGCAATATTACTCTTTACAGCAACAGACCTTGCTTCTATCACCAGTCACATCCACAACTGGGTATTGTTTTTGCTTTGGCTCCATCCCTTCATTCTTTCTGGAGTTATTGCTCCACTGATCTCCAGTAGCGTATTGGGCACCTACTCACCTGTGGAGTTTCTCTTTCGGTATCCTATCATTTTGCCTTTTCATACTGTTCATGGGGTTCTCAAGGCAAGAACACTGAAGTGGTTTGCCATTCCCTTCTCCAGTGGACCACATTCTCTCAGACCTCTCCACCATGACCTGCCCATCTTGGGTGGCCCCACAGAGCATGGCTTAGTTACACTGAGTTAGACAAGGCTGTGGTCCTAGAGTGATTAGATTGACTAGCTTTCTGTGAGTATGGTTTCAGTGCATCTGCCCTCTGATGCCCTCTTGCAACACCTACCATTTAATTGGGTTTCTCTTACCTTGGACATGGGGTATCTCTTCACAGCTGCTCCAGCAAAGTGCAGCCACTGCTCCTTACCTTGGACGAGGAGTATCTCCTCACTGCCACCCCTCCTGACCTTGAACGTGGAGTAGCTCCTCTAGGCCCTCCTGCTCCCACGCAGCCACTGCTCCTTGGGTGTGGGGTAGCTCCTCCCGGCTTCTGCCCCTGACTAGGATGTGGGGTAACTCCTCTAGGCTTGCATTGTGTGCCATTGCAGCTGCCTGCGATTGGAATGCAAAAGTAGGAAGTCAAGAAATACCTGGAATAACAGGCAGATTTGGATTTGGAATATAGAATGAAGCAGGGCAAAGGCTAATAGAGTTTTGCCAAGAGAACGCACTGGTCATAGCAAACACCCTCTTCTAACAACACAAGAGAAGATTCTACACATGGACATCACCAGATGGTCAACACCGAAATCAGATTGATTATATTCTTTGCAGCCAAAGATGGAGAAGCTCTATACAGTCAGCAAAAACA
>NW_011494866.1:22390-23001 GCF_000754665.1 Bison bison bison | reverse complement strand
TGGACAGGCTCTATACAGTCAGCAAAAACAAGACCAGGAGCTGACTGTGGCTCAGATCATGAGCTCCTTATTGCCAAATTCAGACTTAAATTGAATAAAGTAGGGAAAACCACTAGACCATTCAGGTATGACCTAAATCAAATCCCTTATGATTATACAGTGGAAGTGAGAAATAGATTTAAGGGACTAGATCTGAAAGAATGCCTGATGAACTATGGACTTAGGTTCTTGACATTGTACAGGAGACAGGGATCAAGACTATTCCCATAAAAAAAGAAATGCAAAAAAGCAAAATGGCTGTCTGGGGAGGCCTTACAAATAGCCGTGAAAAGAAGAGAAGCGAAAAGCAAAGGAGTAAAGGAAAGATATAAGCATCTGAATGCAGAGTTCCAAAGAATAGCAAGAAGAGATAAGAAAGCCTTCCTCAGTGATCAATGCAAAGAAATAGAGGAAAACAACAAAATGGGAAAGACTAGAGATGTCTTCAAGGAAATTAGAGATACCAAGGGAACATTTCATGCAAAGATGGGCTCAATAAAGGACAGAAGTGGTATGGACCTAACAGAAACAGAAGATATTAAGAAGAGGTGGCAAGAATACACAGAAGAACT
>NW_011494866.1:3212-22213 GCF_000754665.1 Bison bison bison | reverse complement strand
CACTCACCTACGAGCCAGACATACCTCGGAATAGTGAAGTCAAAGTGGGCCTCAGAAAGCATCACTATGAACAAAGCTAGTGGAGGTGATGGAATTCCAGTTGAGCTATTTCAAATCCTGAAAGATGATGCTGGGAAAGTGCTGCACTCAATATGCCAGCAAATTTGGAAAACTCAGCAGTGGCCACAGGACTGGAAAAGATCAGTTTTCATTCCAATCCCAAAGAAAGGCAATGCCGTAGAATGCTCAAACTACCGCTCAATTGCACTCATCTCACACGCTAGTAAAGTAATGCTCAAAATTCTCCAAGCCAGGCTTCAGCAATACATGAACTTGAACTTCCTGATATTCAAGCTGGCTTTAGAAAAAGCAGAGGAACCAGAGATCAAATTGCCAATATCCGCTGGATCATTGAAAAAGCAAGAGAGTTCCAGAAAAACATCTATTTCTGCTTTATTGACTATGCCAAAACCTTTGACTGTGTGGATCACAATAAACTGTGGAAAATTCTTCAAGAGATGGGAATACCAGACCACCTGATCTGCCTCTTGAGAAACCTGTATGCAGGTCAGGAAGCAAGAGTTAGAACTGGACAGGGACCAACAGACTGGTTCCAAATAGGAAAAGGAGTACGTCAAGGCTGTATATTGTCACCCTGCTTATTTAACTTATATGCAGAGTACATCATGAGAAACACTGGACTGGAAGAAGCACAAGCTGGAATCAAGATTGCTGGGAGAAATATCAATAACCTCAGATATGCAGATGACACCACTCTTATGGCAGAAAGTGAAGAACTAAAAAGCCTCTTGCTGAAGGTGAAAGAGGAGAGTGAGAAAGTTGGCTTAAAGCTCAACATTCAGAAAACGAAGATCATGGCATCTGGTCCCATCACTTCATGGGAAATAGATGGGGAAACAGTGGAAACAGTGTCAGACTTTATTTTTGGGGGCTCCAAAATCACCGCAGATGGTGACTGCAGCCATGAAATTAAAAGACACTTACTCCTTGGAAGAAAAGTTATAACCAACCTAGATAGCATATTGAAAAGCAGAGACATTACTTTGCCAACAAACTCCATCTAGTCAAGGCTATAGTTTTTCCAGTGGTCATGTATGGATGTGAGAGTTGGACTGTGAAGAAAGCTGAGCACTGAAGAATTGATGCTTTTGAACTGTGGTGTTGGAGAAGACTCTTGAGAGTCCCTTGGACTGCAAGGAGATCCAACCAGTCCATTCTAAAGGAGATCAGCCCTGGGATTTCTTTGGAAGGACTGATGCTAAAGCTGAAACTCCAATACTTTGGCCACCTCATGTGAAGAGTTGACTCATTGGAAAAGACTCTGATGCTGGGAGGGATTGGGGGCAGGAGGAGAAGGGGACGACAGAGGATGAGGTGGCTGGATGGCATCACCGACTCAATGGACTTGAGTTTGAGTGAACTCCGGGAGTTGGTGATGGACAGAGAGGCCTGGTGTGATGTAGTTCGTGGGGTCGCAAAGAGTTGGACATGACTGAGCGACTGAACTGAACTGAGCTGAACTGAACTAGGTACATGGGTTTATTTTGGGGCTTTCTATCTTGTTCCATTGGTCTATATTTCTGTTTTTGTGCTAATACCATACTCTCTTGATGACTGTAGCTTTGTAGTATAATCTGAAGTCAGAAAGGTGGATTCTTCCAGGTCCATTCTTCTTTCTCAAGACTGCTTTGGATATTTGGGGTCTTTTGTGTTTTCATATGAACTGTGAAATTTTTTGTTCTAGTTCTTTGGAAAATGCCATAGGTAATTTGATAGGGATTGCACTGAATCTGTAGATTGTGTTTGGTAGTATAGTCTTTTTCACAATATTGATTCTTCCTACGCAGGAACATGGAATATCTCTCCCTCTGTTTATATCATCTTTGATTTTTTTCATAAGTGTCATAATTTTCTGTGTACAGTTCTTTTGTCTCCTTAGGTAGGTGTGTTCCTAGATATTTAATTCTTTTTGTTGCAATGGTGAATGGGATTGATTCCTTAATTTCTCTTACTGATTTTTCCTTGTTAGTACATACAAATGCAAGTACTTTCTGTGTGTTGATTTTGTATCCTGCAACTTTGCTAAATTCACTGATTAGCTCTAGTAATTTTCTGATACTATCTTTAGGATTTTCTATGTGCAGTATATGCCATCTGCAAACAGTGAGAGCTTAACCTGTTTTCTGATCTGGATTCCTTTTGTTTCTTTTTCTTCTCTGATTGCTTGTCGCTAGGACTTCCAGGACTATGTTGAAAAATAGTGGTGAAAGTGGACACCCTTGTCTTGTTCCTGATCTTAGGGGGAATGCTTTCAGTTTTTCACCATTGAGAATAATGTTTGCTCTAGGCTTATCATATATTTTTTTACTTTACTATGTTGAGGTAGGGTCCTTCTATGCCCATTTTTTTTTTTTTTGAAGAGTTTTAGCAATAAATGGGTGCTGAATTTCATCAAATGCTTTTTATGTATCTATTGAGATTATCATATGGTTTTTATCTTTCAATTTGTTAATATGGTGTATCACATTGATTGGTTTGTGTATATTGAAGAATCCTTGCATCCCTGGAATAATCCAACTTGATCATGGTGTATGAGTTTTTTGATGTGTTGCTGAATTCTGTTTACTAAAATTCTGTTGAGGATTTTTGCATCTATGTTCATCAGTGATACTGGCCTGTAGTTCTTTTTTATGTTGTCTTTGTCTGGTTTTGGTATCAGGGTGATGGTGGCCTTGTAGAATGAGTTTGGAAGTGTTCCTTCGTCTGCAATTTTTTGAAAAAGTTTTAGAAGAATAGGCATTAGCTCCTCTCTAAATGTTTGATAGAATTCTCCTGTAAAGTCCTCTGGTCCTGGGCTTTTGTCTTTTAGGAGATTTTTCATCTCAACTTCAATTTCTGTGCTTGTAATTGGGTTGTTCATAATTTCTATTTCTTCCTGGTTCAGTCTTGGAAGATTGAATTTTTCTAAGAATCTGTCCATTTCTTCCAGGTTATCTATTTTATTGCCATATAGTTGTTCATAATAGTCTCTTATAATCTATATTTCTGCATTGTCTTTTGTAACCTATCCTTTTTCATTTCTTATTTTGTTGATTTGATTCTTCTCTCTTTTTTCTTGATGACTTTGGCTAAAGGTTTGTCAATTTTGTTTATCTTCTCAAAGAACTAGCTTTTATTTTTATTAATCTTTATTATTGTTTTTTAATTTTTTTTCATTTATTTCTGCTCAGATCTTTATGATTTCTTTCCTTCTATTAAATCTTATTATTATTATTATTTTTCCAGTTGTTTTAGGTGTACAGTTAGGCTATTCATTGTTTTTCTAGTTAATTGGGGTAGGATTGTATTGCTATAAACTTCCCTCTTAGAAATGCTTTTGCTGCATTCCACAGGTTTTGAGTTGTTGTGTTTTCATTGTCATTTGTTTCTAGAAATTTTTTAATTTCCCTTTTGATTTCTTCAGTAACCTGTTGGTTATTTAGAAATGTGCTTATTCTCCATATATTTGTGCTTCTTACAGTTTTTTTTTTCTTTTTCTTGTAATTGATATCAACTCTCATAGCATTGTGGTTGGAGAAGATGCTTGATACAATTTAAATTTTCTTAAATTTACTGAGGTTTGATTTGTGACCCAAGATGTGGTCTACCCTGGAGAATGTTCCATGTGCACTTGAGGAGCTGTATTCTTCTGCATTTGGATGGAATGTCCTGAAGATATCAATGAGACCAATCTCATCTAATGTATCCTTTAAGATTTGTGCTTCCTTATTAATTTTCTGTTTTGATGATCTTCCATTGGCTTGAGTGGGGTGTTAAAGTCTCCTACTATTATTGTGTTACTGTCAATTTCTCCTTTTATGTCTGTTAGTGTTTGTCTTATGTATTGAGGTGCTTCTATGTTGGGTGCATAGATATTTACAATTGTTATGTCTTTCTCTTGGATTGATCCCTTGATCATTATGTGGTGTCCTTCCTTATCTCATGTAATCTTTATTTTAAGGTCTATTTTGTCTGATGTAAGGATTGCTACTCCAGCTTTCTTTTGCTTCCCATTTGCATGGAATGTATTTTTCCATCCTCTCATTTTCAATCTATATGTGTCTTTAGATCTGAAGTGTGTTTCTTGTAGACAGCATATATATGGATCTTGTTTTTGTGTCCATTCAGCCAGTCTGTGTTTTTTGGTTGGTGCATTTAATCCATTTACATTTAAAGTAATTATTGATATATATGTTACTATTGCCATTTTCTTAACTGTTTGGGATTGATTTTGTAGATCTTTCTTTTTTTCTCTTGTATTTCTTGACTATATAAGTCGCTTTAACATTTGTTGTAAAGCTGGCTTGGTCAGTCTGAATTCTCTTAACTTTTGCTTGTCTGAAAAGCATTTTATTTCTCCATCAATTTTGAATGAGATCCTTGCTGGGTACAGTAATCTTGGTTGTAGATTTTCCCTTTCAGTACTTAAAATATATCCTGCCATTCCCTTCTGGCCTGTAGAATTTCTGCTGAAAGATCAGCTGTTATGCATATGGGGTTTCCCTTGTATGTTATGTGTTGCTTCTCCCTTGCTGCTTTTAATATTCTTTCTTTGTGCTGAGTTTTTGTTAGTTTGATTAGAATGTGTCTTGGCATGTTTCTCCTTGGGTTTATCCTGTATGGGAATCTTTGTGCCTCATGGACTTGATTGACTATTTCCTTTTCTATGTTGGAGAAATTTTCAACTATAATCTCTTCAAAAATTTTCTCAAACCCTTTCTTCTTCTCTTCTTCTTCTGGGAGCCCTATAATTCGAATGTTGGTGTGTCTGATATTGTCCCAGAAGTCTCTGAGACTATCCTCAGTTCTTTTCATTCTTTTTCTTTATTCTGCTCTTCAGAAGTTATTTCTACCATTTTATCTTCCAGCTCACTGATTCATTCTTATGGTTCAGATATTCTGCTATTGTTTCCTTCTAGAGTATTTTTAAGTTCACTAATTTTGTTGCTTGTTTCTGTATGTTTATTCTTTAATTCTTCTAGGTCTTTTTTAATTGATTCTTGCATTTTCCCCATTTTTTCAAGGTTTTTGATCATTTTTACCATCATTTTTCTGAATTCTTTTTCAGGTAGTTTGCCTATTTCCTCTTCATTTATTTGGACTTCTGTGTTTCTAGTTTGTTTCTTCATTTGTGTAGTATTTCTCTGCCTTTTCATTATTTTTTTAAACTTATTGTGTTTGAGGTCTCCTTTTCCCAGGCTTCAAGGCAAGTTGAATTCTTTCCTTGAAGAAGGGTGAATTCTTTCTTCCTTTTGGGTTCTGCCCTCCTAATACTGGTCCAGTGGTTTGTGTAAGCTTCATACAAAGTGAGATTTGTGCTGAGTTTTGTTTGTTTGTTTTTCCTATGATGGGCAAGGCTGAGTGAGGTCATAATCCTCTCTGCTGATGACTGGGTTTGTATTTTTGTTTGGTTTCTTGTTTAGATGAGGTGTCTTGCATAGGGTGCTACTGGTGGTTGGGTAATGCTGGGTCTTGTATTCAAATGGTTTCATTTGTGTGAGTTCTCACTATTTGATACTCCCTAGGGTTAGCTCTCTGTTAGTCTAGGGTCTTGGAGTCAGTGCTCCTACTCCCAAGGTTCAAGGCTTGATCTCTGGTCAGGAACTGAGATTCCACAAGTGGTCTGTTAAGGCATTAAGCAAGATTAAAACAAATATCCAAAAGTGAGAAATCAAAGATGAACCACAGACAAATGGCAGTTACAAAATCAGCCAAATAATAATTAAAATAATAGAACACACACACACACATATGTATATATACCCATGAGCAAAGTCAAAACAGTCCAACAAAAATAAAGTAAGTAGATTGACCCAGTGAACAAAGGAAATAAAAAATTATATTTACCAGTTAAAAACAAAACTAACTAAAGCACAAACTGGAAAACAAAACTAAAGCAAGGTGCCAAGTAGGAAATAAAGCAATGAAAATAAGACTCACAAATATGTTGAGAGGAAAGAAGAGAAAGAAAAGAAAGAAAGAATAGATAAGCAAAGCTAAATAGAGATATATAAAGAAGATTTATATATGTTAAAAATTAACTGCAAGTGGAAAAGAACAGTAGGAAAAGCAAAAGGAATAAATGCAGAAAAAAATAATAGGTTTTAAAACTTAAAAATTAAAATTATAAAAAGAGAGAGAAAAAAAAAGGAAAACTCCACAGAACTGCAGAAGCCCAGTATAGAGGCAGATGTTTATAATGATAAAAAATGTGACTGAGGGAAAAAAAAAAGCTCAAAAGCTTAATTGGATTTCCTAGTGCCAATAAAAATGACAACTACAACGGTGGGGGGAGGGGGGAGAGGAAAAAGAAAAGAATTCCAGAAGATTCTACAAAACAAGTCAAAAAAATAAGAATAATAAATGTTTTTCTTGAGTCACTGTTGTTAGAGTCCTTTCTCTTGCTGGGAGCCACAGTCCACCACACCTCCTTAAGATGCCCTCCAACACTGTGCTGGTCTCTGGACCTGCTGTGGGGGAAGCTCAGACTCTAATCTGGTCCTACTCTTGTATGTTCTTTCCTCCAATGTCCACAGCTATAAGAACTAGTATGTTTTCTTTTGTGGGAGCTCTCAATGACCTTTTATATATTCCATAGACACAAAGCCTGCCTAGTTGATCATGTGGATTTAATCTTCAGCTTGTACAGCTGCTGGGAAGATTTTGGGTCTTCTTCCTTAGCCACACTGCCCCTGGGTTTCAACTGTGGTTTTATTTCCACCTCTACTTGTGGGTTGTCCACTGGGGTTTGCTCCTGAGGCTGCCCTGGAGGACTTGGGTTTGCCCCTGTGAGGGCCGGGTGTGGAGGTGGTGCAGCTGCTTGGGTTGCAGGGGTTCTGGAAGCACCAGGTCATCAGGGGAGGTGGCAGCTAGGGAAGCAGGAAATACAGTGGTCTTGCAGAGTATGGCAACCAGTATTGGCCAATACACTCCAGTATTCTTGCCTGGAGAACCCCTCTCCCTGACAGAGAAGCCTGGCAGGCCACAGTCTAAAGGATCACAAAGAGTTGGACATGACCGAGCAACCCTGCACACATAGAAAGAAGCAAGAATTTTTTTTGCCTGTGGCAGCCCTGCCCCAGTGAGAGTTGAGCATGAAGGTGGCACAGCTGCTTGGCTTACGGGGACTCTGAACGCACCAAGTGTGCAGAGACATCCTCTGCTGCAGGAGTTATGGCCCTATTGGAGTCTTTTTTTTTTTTTTGAATCTCTTGTAGCTGGCAATCAGAAGGCCTCCATGGCCAGTGTTTCTCCATAGCTTCGCCCATTCAGGCACTTAGAAGGCTTTTTTGCCTAGGGGCATTCTCTGTTTTTTGGTGCATCAGGCACATAGAAGGGCCCCCTGGCTGGGGTCCTACTCTGTAGATCAGCACATTAGTCACTTAAAGGAGCACCCTGGGTGGGGTCCTACTCTTTAGTTCAGTGTGTCAGGCATTTGATGGGCCAGCCTCTCTATTGTTCATCTGGCATGTGGGGAGAGAGAGGCTATGGTGATGGCTCCACCCATTAAGCATGGCTCAGCAGTATCGCCTGGCTTCCATGGCTGCCCAGCTTTCCTCCACAGGCCTTTCCCCCTACAGTCTCCTCCCTCACATCCCCTCGATCCCTCTCTCTGCAATCAACAGCAGCCCTCACCCTGGGATTGCTTCACAATCCCTAAACTCCAGCTCCCAGCCACTGCACCTTCCAGGGAACCAGCATTCCTGCTCGGGGTATGAATGGCTGTGGCAAGGACTGTCTGATTCTCATTCTGTTTGAAAGTGAAAGTGAAGTCGCTCAGTCATGTCTGACTCTTTGCGACCCCGTGGGCCGTAGCCCGCCAGGCTCCTCCGTCCATAGGATTCTCCAGGCAAGAATACTGGAGTGGGTTGCCATTTCCTTCTCCAGGGGATCTTCCTGACCCAGGGGTCAAACCCAGGTCTCCTGCATTGCAGGCAGGTGCTTTCACCTCTGAGCCTATTCTGTTTAGGCTGCCACAGATCAGTTCTTTCACTCTTAGCCTTAAATGTTTCTCCTCCGACTCAGACGACTGCCCGGATGTGGGGATTGGACCCCTGCTTCAGTTCCCCAACCCGCTGAGGGCAGGTCCAGTCCTACTAACACTCCTGTTTTCCCCCCTAGTTCCTTCATCCTATCAAGTTTTGCGTGGTTCTATATATTCTTTTCCACTGGTCAGATACTCCTGTCCGCTCTCAGCTAGTGTTCTGCACGCACTTCTGTGTCTGAAGGTGTATTCCTGAGGTATCCGTGGAGAGAGATGTACTCCAAGGCCACCTACTCCTTCACCATCGTGTTCTCTCCGAACTTCCTCATTTTTTCTTCTCTTAAAAATGTGATTTAAAGAACCGGAAGCATAAGCCTTCCAGTTTCAACTTTGACATGTAAAGTCCAGAATTGTCACTCTCATTCTTACAAGAAAAAAACTGAACAAAGTAAAAATCACTTTTTTAGACCAATCAGAGAATTGTTTGTGAACATGTGTCATCAACTAGCTCCCAATTACATTTTTCTATTAGTACTAATAACATGTTTTCATGTTTATTCATTAATTGGAGTAGTTTTATTCTCTTCACTTTATCTTGTCCATTTTTCATTTTATTTTTGTCCTTATTAATAAATTAACTTCAGATATTCAAAATTTTAATTCTTTGCTAGATTTATATGTTGAAAATATCTACTCCTATGTTATGACTCAATATTTTTAAGGCATTTTTTGGATTTTAAAATGTTCATAATTTTAATTACCAAATTTAAGTTATAAATATTTTCCTTTATTTTGTGTGTGTGTGTGTGTTGTGGCTGTGTGCTTCATGTAGAAAATACTTTCTACACCAAGGTGATAAAATATTCCCCATATGATTTTTTAATCTATTTATAGTTATATCTTTTACATTTATGTATTTAATGTATGTAAAGTTGATTTTTATATAAAATCTGCAATATGGGTTCAATTTCATTTTTTAATTTAAATAGCAAATGGTCTTGTTACCGTGTTGAATCTCATACTGCTTACCACATGACAGGTTAATAAATCAAGAGTCAAGATGCTGGGGCAAGGAACAATGAATTTATTTGGAAAGCCAGTAAGCCAAGAAGATGGTGGACTATTGTCACACAAAAACCATCTTACTCTTAGAATTCAAGTTTCTTTTATATTTAAAGGGGACGAACTATGGCTGGTTGTTATAAATTTCTTGGTGCCTGAATCCTTTGTTCTTACATCTGTCAACATAGGTCTGGTCACAATACTCCTGTAAGCCTCCAACAAGACAAATGTTCAGCATTTGTTTTGCACTTTTTTTTCCTCTGTTCTGCAATTTTTCATTTTATATCAATGAAACGAGTTATACCTTTAAAGGTCAAGCCTGAGGGGCAGAACTGTGAGAATGGGCTATCAAATGCATTTCAGGCTATATCGTCAACATTCCTTTACAAAGGTGTAGAACCAGCATGACTAAGGCACTAGTGACAGAGCACAAAGCTTAGGGCTAAAGGATCTAGTATGAAGTCAGTTTTGTTCTTCTCTATTACATTCTCATTTAAATGGTCAAGTTCAACCTTTCACCAGTGACCTGTTAAACTACCTCTATCATATCAAGCACCCACATATATGTAATTCTGTTTCTGTGCTATTAATTCTGATCTTTTGGTCTAAGGATCTAAACTTAGGTTAATAACACACTGTTAATTACTACAGTTTTATAGAAAGTTGTGAAAATTTGTGAGGAAACTTGTCACTCATGGTAATTTTGATTATTTACATTTCTTATAAATTTTAAAACTTTTGTTAGATTGCATTGAATGCTTCCCTCAATGGGTAAAGAATCCACCTGCAATGCAGGAGACTCAGGTTGGATCCCTGGGTTGGGAAGGTCCCCTGGAAAAGGAAATGGCAACCCACTCCAGTCTTTTGGCCTGGGAAATCCCATGGACAGTGGAGCCTGGCAGGCTACAGTCCATGGGGCTGCAAGAGTATGACATGATTTAGCTGCTAAACCACAATGATTGTTCTAGAGTTAATATCTTTATCATGTTGAATATTTCAATATATGAACAAGATCTATCCTTCTAGTTATTGATGTATTAGTAAATAGAGTTCAGCAAAATTTCATAATTTTCTGTATGAAATCTTACACATCTCTTTTTTGAATCACCCCAAGTAGTTTATTTTTTATGCTATTTTAAATGCTATACTTTAATTTAAATTTTATTTTATAACTGTTTATTCTTACATAGAAATGAAATGATCTTTGCAGTGATTCTATTGGAGAAAATTTCTGATTCATTTTTCTTAGTTGGTACAGTTTTTTAAATAACATATTTTATTAATTATATTACTTAATAGACTAACTTTTAATGGTTTTTGATTTACAGAAATAGTGAGCAGATAGTATAGATTTCTCGTATTTATTCCATCCTCTACCACCACACACACACAGTTTCCTCTATTAACATTTTTCATTAGTATGGTGGATTGATTAACTAACATAACTAAAGAACAAATACATTATTAGCTGAATCGGTAGTTTACATTATGTTCACTCTTTGTTATACAATTCAATTGGGTTTGACAGATACATGTCATCATAAGTCTACCTTTATTGTATCATACATAACAGTTTCACCATCCTAAAAATCTCACCTCTTCCTCTCAAAGCTTTGGCAAGCACTGCTATTTTTATTGTCTGTATAGTTTTGCCATTTTTCAAAACAGCAAATAGTTGAATGATATAGTATGTAGCCTGTTCAGATGGATTTCCTTCACAAAGCAATATGCATTAAATGTTCCTTCAGGTCTTTTTGTAGCTTGATAACATATTTCTTTTAATCATTGAATAATACCCCACTGGATGTAACACTATTTGTTTTTCCTTTAACCTTTGAAGGACATTTTGGTTATTGCTGCCAAATTTGGGTGATTATAAATAAAATTGCTATAAATATTAGTGTGCAGATTTTTGTGTAGACATAAACTTTCAACTCAATGGAGTAAATATCTGAGTGCTGTTGCTGGATCATCAGGTTATGCTATGTGTTTCATTGTGGCAGACTGCCAAACTTTCTTCCAAAACAGCTGTACTGCTTTGCATTGCCACCAGCAATGAATCAGAGTTCTTGTTGCTTCGTATCCTTGTCAGTATTTGGTATCATCAGGTTGTTGTTTCTTTTTTTCTTTTTTTTTAAATTTTTAAAAAAAATTTAGTCATTCTAATTTGTGTGTAGTTGTATTTTATTTTTATTTATTTTTTTAAATTTTTTTATTTTTATTTTTATTTTTATTTACAGTTCCCTAGCAATTTTCCCAGTGACACCAATTCTCAGCTAGATCTAAAAAGAGTTGTTGGTTTCTAATTTGTTCAGCTTTCTGAAAATGTGAAAATGAAAGCGACTACTTCCAAACTCCTTACATGTCAGGGCTGCAACCAGATGTTTTCCTGATTTGTTTTTAATAATTAAAACTCACATTCAATATTTACTTTTATGTCATAGTCAATCATGAGGCATTAAGTATATTCACTATCATTTCATTTATTCATATCATCTATGTCCTGTAGGCATGTGTGATCTTGCATTCATTCACTTAAACATTCTAAGACAGGCTTAAGTATTTGGGGAAAAATGAAAAGAGTTTTTTTCCTTAAAGTAGCATCTTAAACCTTCCAATGGATTCTAACTCATTTTGGAAACAGAAATAGTAGTTTTATAGCTACACAAATCAACACAATTTTTTATTCAAGGGGAAAATATGTCTTTTTATAGCCTTTCTCTTCTGATAAAGTGTAAATTTCCTTTTGTAATTGCAGAAATAACATCACTTTATTTTCATATCATAGCCAAGCATGGCAGAAGCTCTCAAAATGCAATATGAAATTTAATATGATTCAAAGTCACTTAAGAAACATGCAAAAATACATATTTCTGCTAAGACATGGAAACAATTAGAATTATTTTAAAACTCTTCAATGTGAAATTGAAAAAAATAGAGCAACTATTTATAAGAACTTTGGAAGTAAATTGAACTTAGAATCCAGATATTTAGAATCCAATCTTGGTTCCAAAAGTTGTTAGATTCAGAGATTTCTAAATCTCATTTCTCTAAAATATGAGCAATTAAAAAAAAAATACTAGCACCTTCAGATAACAGGGTTTCCAGAAGAGTGAAATGTGATAATAGGCTAGGAAGCTTATTGTTATAAATACCATTCTAAGTATATGTTGTTATACTCAGTTCCCAAAGCTATTATATCCATGAGAAGGAGGGAAAAAAAGAGCAAGATGAGGTGAAGAGAAGGAAAAGGGAGGAAGGAAGAAGAAAAAGAGTGAGCTTAAATATTTTACCAGTTTCTAATGACCATGATAATTAAAACAATTCTTCACCACACAAATGAATCCCTGTAACATGTAATGGCCCCCAGATGATTCCACTTCAAATTCCAAAGACATATCTTTTCCTGGATGAAGTTTTCACTTGAGTTCATTGGGAAAAAATACTGGAATCAGATTTTCAGGGTTATAAATTTAATATCTGATTGTGAAGATAAATGATGCAAGAATAGTTTTCTATCTGCTTGATTTTCTCATAATCATAGCAAAGAGCAAATGACTGAAATCTCTTCTGTAGAAAGCAGTTCCCAGAATAGTAAATGGCACACCTGGGCAAAGCTAGGTATAAAAAAATAGAAGGAATCCTAAATATACATTCTTTATATATCTCCTAAAAAAACAAATATTTGTTTCATAATATCAATGCCACATTCACATCAAAAAAGATCAACAAAATTTCCAAACATTCATTAGGATATTTCCAAATATCAAAATATCCATTTGGATATTTACAAATATTCAAATACCCATATTAAAAATTGCCTAGTTATTCCCAAAGATTATTTATAGTTGATTTGTTCAAATTGGGATCCAACAGTCACACATTACATTCAATTGTTGTATCTTATTAGTTCTTTTAAATCTAAAAATCACTTCCAAACTTCTCATCTTTTTTAATGATATGGACTTGATGAGCCAACTGTCAAATATTTGATTGCTTATTCACTTAACTCGTTCCTCTGTTACCTAGATTTCCAATAAAATAAAGATTAGCTCTAAAGTTTTGAGTTACATATATTCAATTTTAAAATGTTGGTGAGAACATGTCATTGGTGATGGTATATAATTTATGTTGTATCAACTGAAAACACACCTGAGAAGAACTTGTTTTATTGTGTGATTTTTTTTTTTTGTCTTTAGACATGTTTATCTCTAGCCATAACTGAGTTTAAGGTGCTGTGGGCGTTTAGATGAGTGGATCTGATATATAGTTAAACATTTAGATCAGGAACTATGGAAATTTATGTGAATTCGAAAAAAATAATATATTTAAGACATCAAGATACAACAAAATCATGCAAGGAGAGCATATAGAGCAAAAAGATAAGAGCACCAAGAAGAGAAGAAGCCTAGGAGAAGCCATTCTTTAATAGAAAGGCAGAAGATGAGACAGCAAAAAAATAGGAGAGCATGGAAACAGATAGCAGCATATCTCCAGTACATTCTTGTTCCTAGAATAATATCATGAGATTGGATTGTTCTGAGGGAGAGGAGGTGGTTAAAAACAGTTTTATTGAAGTATAATTGATATACATTAAATGTAACATTTTAATTGCTCTATTATTTGACAGTATATATACAATAGTTTGTACGTATGTACTTTGACATATGTACAAACCTTTGAAATCACCATCAGGATAGTGAACAGTTTATCTTCCCAAAGATTCTTTATTCCCTATTCTAACTTCTCCCTCCCACTTCTCCTGACCTTCTGACTCCTTAGCTAATTACTGATCTGCTTTCTGTCATTATAGATTAACTGGTATTTTCTAGAGTTTTACATAAACAGAATCATATAGTATGTACTCTTTACAGTCTGGCTTCTTTTTTCAGCATAATTGTCTTGAGATTTATCCATACTATTGCATGGATAAATAATTCATTCATTTTTAGCGTGAAGTACTAGTCCATACATGACAATTTGTTTATACATTTACTTGTTGATACGACAAAGTCCATAGTAAATCATACTACTTTGAAAGAAAGTCAAGGTGTTAATCGCTCAGTCGTGTCTGACTCTTTGCGACCCCATGGACTGTAGCCTGCCATGCTCCTCTGTCTATGGAATTCTCCAGGCAAAAATACTGGAGTGGGTAGGCATTTCCTTCTCCCCCACCCAGGGATTGAACTGGGGTCTCCTGCATTGCAGGCAGATTATTTACCATCTGAGCCACCTGGGAAGCCCAAATTGCTTTAGTCAAGCACAGTTTGAACTCCTACCATGTCAGACACAGAGCTAGTTACTGAATTGGGATAGTGAACAAGAGACAAGCTCCCTGTCCTTGTGGAGTTTATAGTTATACCCAGGAGAAATAAAGCATATGTCCATGCAAAGACTTAAGTACAAATGTTCATGAAAGCTTTACTGGTTTTAAGCTCTACTCAACGTTTTTTTCTTTTCTTTTTTTTTTTTTTTACCAATAAGTAGAATGGCTGAATCATATGACAGGGTTTAAGAAACTCCCAAACTGTTTCCTAATCTCATCGTACCATTTTACATTTCTGCCAACAATATATGAGAATATCATTTCTAATACATCCTGACTAATAACGCATACAAAGTGAAAGTTGCTCAGTTGTGTCCAACTCTTTGTGACCCCATGGACTATACAGTCCATCGAATTCTTTAGGCCAGAATACTGGAGTGGGTAGCCTATCCCTTCTCCAGGGGATCTTCCCAGCCCAGGAGTTGAACAGGAATCTCCTGCATTGCAGGCGGATTCTTTACCAACTGAGCTATCAGGGAAGCCCTGATAACTCATATGGTCAGTAATTTTAATTTTCCTCATTCTAATTGTTGTGTGCTACTGCTGCTGCTAAGTAGTAGGGTCTCATTATGGTTTTCATTTATATTTACCTAATGGCTGATTATGTTGAGCATTTTTTTCATGTGATTATTTGCCATCTGTAGAAGGCAATGGCACCCCACTCCAGTACTCTTACATGGAAAATCCCATGGACGGAGGAGCCTGTTAGGCTGCAATCCATGGGGTCGCTAAGAGTCGGACATGACTTAGCAATTTCACTTTCACTTTTCACTTTTCACTTTCATGCATTGGAGAAGGAAATAGCAGCCCACTCCAGTGTTCTTGCCTGGAGAATCCCAGGGACGGGGGAGCCTAGTGGGCTGCCGTCTATGGGGTCACACAGAGTCAGACATGACTGAAGTGACTTAGCATAGCATATATTCTTTGGTAGAGTCTGTTAATCTCCTTTACTGCTAATTCTAATATCTGTGGCAAGTCTGAGTCAGTTTCTGTTAATTGATCTTTTTCCTTATTATGGATCTTCTTTTTTTCGAACTTCTTTGTATGCCTGACAATTTGCAATGGATGTCAGTCACTGTGAACTTTACTTTGCTAGTTAGGTATTTTTGTATCCCTACAGATATTCTTGAGCTTTGTTCTGACATACGGTTAAGGTACTCAGGAACATTTTCATCCTTTAGGTTTGTGCTTTTATGATTTGCTAGTTGGAGCCTAAACAGTATTCAATCTGAGCTATTTGATCCCATTACTGAGGCACAACGTTTCTGAGTACTTTACCCAATGTTACCCTCCATGATGAGATTTTCTGATCTGGCTGGTAAAAAGTCACTAGTCCCTGGCCTGTTTGACCTAGGGTTCTATTGACCCCTAATTCTTTTGGTAATTTCTTTCCCCAGCCTCCTGTAGTTTTTTCATCCATATGTAGTGATCATTACTCTACTTAATTATTAAACAGAACACCCTACACATCTCAAAGCTCTGTATCTGTACAAATTGCTCTTCTTCATTACTATACCCTGAACAGTCTCATGCCAGGTAGTCTCAGCTCTGTTTGCTTAACTCAGATATTGTGCAGAGTCTGCCTTGGTTCTCCCTCCCTGTGCCAAATACTAGAAACTTCCTCAATGTGTCAGTTGGGGGATATAAAAAAATTACTGTTTTTACATATTTATCTGTTTTTCATATTGTTACTGGTGGGAAGGTAAGTAAACTTCCTGCCACTTCATCATGGCTGGAAGTAGAAGATGTTCTGGCTCAGTTTTTAAATTGCTGCTGTCATTCCTCTTCATTAAAAAGAGAAAATCTGGCTCTTTAATTATACCTCTTTTTACAACTTGGGGGAACTACTGTGTCCATATTTGCAAGGAGTCCTGTTTTTAGGTCACCCTAAGTTCAGTCATTAACATTTCCATGACCATAACTCAATTAGTTAATCTCTTATTTCAATTTGAAATTAAAAATTATAATGCTATTGAGATGTCTTACGGACTCACCTAATACCAGCAGGGAAAAAAGTTAATCTTTAATTATCCTTTATTTTTGGACATTTTACTGGAAAATTATTTGCCTTAACTGATTTTTAACATATTAAAAAATTATCATATCTGTCTAAATAATCCAACATATCCAGTATTACTTTTTAGTTAAATAGTAAACTAGATTTAAGGAGATTTCTAGGTTATGTGACGAGGGAATTTGATAGAGCTCTGCCCCTGTTCCTGTAAAAATGCATATTAAGAGAAACAAACAAAGAAAAGAGCCACAGAACTATAAACTAAATATGGAAGAAAACATATGCCAAAATCCAGAGGGACTTTATCCTAATTACATTAATTATGAAGAAAAGTTTAAAAACACTATCATAAAATAGGAACCGTATGCTCCATTTTCTGATAGGAAATTGTATGAACAGCATCAAAGAAGTTAGAAAAAGACATTCATTAAACTCTATTGTTCCCATAATTCTGATATGGGAAGGCTTAACTAACCTGAGAAATAAACTGCAGCTCTCTAATTGCATAGGAACTCTCTAATGAGCACAGGAGCTCTCTAATGAGCTCATTTCCAATCTAGTCCCCTTACCGTCATCATCCTTCTCTTTCAAAACCCCAGTAGAGATTGCAGCTCTCCAAAAAATAAATAAATAAATAAGTAAATGATGATCATAGAAATATATGAAAGGTGGCACATGGGGTCTCAGAACACAGAACTCAAAAAAAAAAATAATTACAAACTGGGATCATTGACAGAAGGAATTATAGAAACAAGGCACACTGAGAAATAAAGTTGAGGATCTTGAGTCCAAGTTCCAAATATCTGCCCTTAAACTCCATTCCAATTACAAGCTACATTTTGTTTGTAGTTCATCTTTTGTAAGTCACTTTCTTCATTTAAAAAGAAGATAAAATGAAATAAAGCATGTGAAAAGTTAAGCAAAGGATAGTAAACATTCAGTAACTTAATTATGGTTATTGTCATGTCATCACAATCATCATCCTCATTCCCTTATTACTCCATCATCATCCCCATCATCATTCCCTTTATATTGTTGTATAGTAAAAGTTTAATAGCAAAAAATCATCTTAGTGAGAGAAAAAAACATGATAAACCTAAAACTTAGGATATTAGGTTCAAAGTCCTGGTTAATAATATAAATGTGCAATTACCTGGACTGTGTTTTATACATCTTCCTCAGAAACCTGTCATAATAGTACAGAGCTTCAGTTGTCTCTTCAAGAAGATATAGCTAACAATGCTATAAAGATATTTAATATGATTTAACTATTTCTCATTAAAACCCTGAGTATATTAGAAATAGATATTTCATTCATGTAATAAGGAATGTCTGTGATTCTGAAATCCAGTGCCAATATTACACATAATGAAGAAACACTGGCAGCACATCCTTAAGTCAGAAATAAACAGCAAGAAAACAAATAAATAAAACCTCTAGCTATTAGGAAGAGAACTCTTTCCTCATTTTCCCTTAATAGTAACTTTTACTTCAAAACTCTAAAATTTCTTTTGAAAAGCCCTTGGAATTAATGAGAAACATAAATAATATGCTAATTAGACCAAAGTAAATCCCTGGTGCATTGAATTTTGAAAATAAAACTGATTAACTAAAAGAAAATGTAGACCAATTTTTCCCAATATAGGGAAAATACATTCTAAACATAAAATCAATCGAAGTTAACAAGGATAAGATTCAAACATTTTTTATATTAAAAGATTAAAAAATTATGTATCCTAAAACAAAAAAGAACATACAAATTATAAAATAAAACAATTGAAAAACCTGCAAGAATCAAAAATATCCCTTCATATCAATGGGGAAGACATAGATTTATGGTTTATTAAAAAAGTATTACTAATACATATATGAAAATAAATAGTAATCCAAGCAATTAAAGATGAAATAATATATTTGCTTAAGGTACTAGCAAATATTTTCTGAAATATATAAATTATTATTCACAGTGTATGCTATTAATATTAGTAAAGCATGTGTGCATGCATGCTAAGTCCCTTCAGTTGTGTCCAACTCTTCGCGACCCTAAGGACCATACATAGCCTGCCAGGAGTAGGTTACCATGGCCTCCTTCAGGGCATCTTCCCCACCAAAGGATTGAACCTACATCTCCTGAGTCTCTTGCATTGACAGGCAGGCTCTTTACCACCAGCACAACCTGGGAAGCCTTTAGTATAAAATACTCATATTTATCACTGATATTTAGTAGTTTATTATTTTATTATATAAATGATTTTATAAAATATTTATTATTTTATTTAGTAAAATAACAAGTAGTTTATTATATTCAATCTTTTTCATAAAGCAAATTTGTATAGATTATATTACTCTTAAGTATTCACAGCAAACTTAGAAAGTAGGTATTTATGAACATTACTTACAAAAAAAAATAAATATAGAGGCACAGAGCAATTAAGAACTTATCTAAGCACACAATTAGCTAGAGGTAAATTGAGGTTTTAATTCATGTGGTCTAATTAAAGATTTCACTTAGTCAATCACTGGAGAAGGCAATGGCAACCCACTCCAGTACCTGT
>NW_011494866.1:2803-3112 GCF_000754665.1 Bison bison bison | reverse complement strand
GCTGCAGTCTATGGGGTCGCACAGAGTCGGACACGACTGAAGCGACTTAGCAGCAGCAGCAGCAGCAGTCAATCACAATATTACTTGGAAAATTGGTACAAACTTTGCTGAAAAGAGATTTTTAACACATAATATTAAAGATTTTTAAAAATGCATATTCTTTTACCTCTTAATTTTTAGATTTATCACCCAAATAATAAAAAATATTAACAAAGGCTTAGACATAGAGGTGAATAACACATATTATTTGTTAAAAATAAAAACAAAATAGGTGCATAATATTAGAATAGTTAAATAAATTATGATAGA
>NW_011494866.1:1278-2625 GCF_000754665.1 Bison bison bison | reverse complement strand
GTTAAATAAATTATGATATACAATTTGTGAAATATGATTCAATCATCAATAGATATTAAGCCAAACTTTCAGTATTACAAAAGTATTTGTGATACATATGACAAAATGAGAAACATAAATAATGTAAGCAAAGAAAGGAATAAAAGCACAAAACTCAGAATAATTGTTATCCTGGATTGAAAAAGGTATATACAATACTCTGTTTAAGTTGAACACTCAGCATGAGTTCTTTATCTCACTACCATTATTTACACCTTTTTATGCTATAAACCGGAGAAGGCAATGGCACCCCACTCCAGTACTTTTGCCTGGAGAATCCCATGGAAGGAGGAGCCTGGTAGGCTGCAATCCATGGGGTCGCTACAAGTTGGACATGACTGAGCGACATCACTTTCACTTTTCACTTTTATGCATTGGAGAAGGAAATGGCAACCCACTCCAGTGTTCTTGCCTGGAGAATCCCAGGGACAGAGGAACCTGGTGGGCTGCCGTCTCTGGGGTCGCACAGAGTCAGACACGACTGAAGCGACTTGGCAGCATGCTATAAACATTTTATTTATATTTATTAAATGTTTTATAAAATAGTTTAAAGACAAAATGCAATATAAAGGGATACATTGAGTATGATAAGACATGAATAGTTTTACAGCCCTGTTAAAACCAGGTTATTGCTCTTGATAGTTACATTATAGTGCTTCTTATTGTTCTGTGACTCAGCTTATTTTCCCAATACGTGTTGAAAGTATCAGATTTCCAGTTTCTGATAATGGCAGCTAGCCTGTCATTGAAAACAGTAAAAAGTTCTGGAAAAGAACAGAGAGCTGAAAATACAGGGAAAATGTGATTAAGCTGGAACCCAAGAGAAAGAGAGAGGCTAAAGTGGAAGGTTGAGGCTGGAAGCTGCTTTCACTATGAGGACATTTACCTAACTTGACCAGACACTGACTTTTGCAGTTTGAAGGAAAAAGACCAAATCTCAAGACCTACCAAAATTGGGGTATCTAATAGCCAGTTCCCTAAGTGACAAAATGATGCCTTCAGGACAAATATGAATCAGGAAAAAAAAATCCAACCTGTCTAACCCAACTATACAGCACTGTGGAGGTTTACTTTGATGCCCATGTATCACCTTAGTCCTAGAAAAATGATATGACTTCTTCAATATAAAGAAGCAAATCAGGAGCAAAAATGCTTCTTGAACCCAAGTCTTGCTTTTTAATTTTTTTTTTTAATTTAAAAAAAATTATACATGTGTTCCCCATCCTGAACCCTCCTCCCTCCTCCCTCCCCATACCATCCCTCTGGGTCGTCCCAGTGCACCAGCCCCAAGCATCCAACATCGTGCAT
>NW_011494866.1:0-1178 GCF_000754665.1 Bison bison bison | reverse complement strand
GTTTCATACATGACATTTCACATGTTTCAATGCCATTCTCCCAAATCTTCCCACCTCTCCCTCTCCCACAGAGTCCATAAGCCTGTTCTATACATCAGTGTCTCTTTTGCTGTCTTGTATACAGGGTTATCGTTACCATCTTTCTAAATTCCATATATATGCGTTAGTATACTGTATTGGTGTTTGTCCTTCTGGCTTACTTCACTCTGTATAATAGGCTCCAGTTTCATCCACCTCATTAGAACTGATTCAAATGTATTCTTTTTAATGGCTGAGTAATACTCCATTGTGTATATGTACCACAGCTTTCTTATCCATTCATCTGCTGATGGACATCTAGGTTGTTTCCATGTCCTGGCTATTATAAACAGTGCTGCGATGAACATTGGGGTACACGTGTCTCTTTCCCTTCTGGTTTCCTCACTGTGTATGCCCAGCAGTGGGATTGCTGGATCATAAGGCAGTTCTATTTCCAGTTTTTTAAGGAATCTCCACACTGTTCTCCATAGTGGCTGTACTAGTTTGCATTCCCACCAACAGTGTAAGAGGGTTCCCTTTTCTCCACACCCTCTCTAGCATTTATTATTGTAGACTTTTGGATCGCAGCCATTCTGACTGGTGTGAAATGGTATCTCATAGTGGTTTTGATTTGCATTTCTCTGATAATTAGTGATGTTGAGCATCTTTTCATGTGTTTGTTAGCCATCTGTATGTCTTCTTTGGAGAAATCTCTATTTAGATCTTTGGCC
Source organism: Bison bison bison (assembly GCF_000754665.1). NCBI lineage: Eukaryota > Metazoa > Chordata > Mammalia > Artiodactyla > Bovidae > Bison > Bison bison. The sequence goes on along the minus strand of NW_011494866.1, from coordinate 429 downwards.
CATTTTTTGATTGGGTCATTTCATTTTCTAGAGTTGAGCTGTAGGAGTTGCTTGTATATTTTTGAGATTAGTTGTTTGTCGGTTGCTTCATTTGCTATTATTTTCTCCCATTCTGAAGGCTGTCTTTTCACCTTGCTAATAGTTTCCTTTGATGTGCAGAAGCTTTTAAGTTTAATTAGGTCCCATTTGTTTATTTTTGCTTTTATTTCCAATATTCTGGGAGGTGGGTCATAGAGGATCCTGCTGTGATGTATGTCAGAGAGTGTTCTGCCTATGTTCTCCTCTAGGAGTTTATTATAGTTTCTGGTCTTACGTTGAGATCTTTAATCCATTTTGAGTTTATTTTTGTATATGGTGTTAGAAAGTGTTCTAGTTTCATTCTTTTACAAGTGGTTGACCAGATTTCCCAGCACCACTTGTTAAAGAGAT
>NW_011494865.1:4560745-4561237 GCF_000754665.1 Bison bison bison | reverse complement strand
AAACATGTTATCGTGTCTAAATCTGTTATAAGACTTTCAAAGCAAATGATGAAAACAGTGTACTTAAAGTATGCATTTTGCATTTCTTGATGAGTAAAATGTAAACTCTGAAGCAAAAGGAGGAACTTTAGTTAGGGTCTCTTCTTTGAACTGGACTGTTAATCTTGAATGCAAAAAAGAATTATAGAAAAGAGGAAATATTGCTTGTGATTTTTATTTATTTTTTCTTTTAAACATATGACTAATATATAAGTAAAAGGCACTTAAAGATAAGTAATTTTACTAAATTGAAATAGAAACCATGTGAAAGTTGACTTACTATTCAATACAATAGAACCACAGCAAAAATGACTGAATTGATTGTTTTTTAACATTCATTGTCTCTTTAATTCCAGACTTCTAGTAGGAATTCATTTCAGAGTTTATTTTTTTATTTTTATCTTGTTGTATAAAGGGTTTTCTTATTCTTCTTTTTTTCTTTTTTTTAAAATA
>NW_011494865.1:4560461-4560645 GCF_000754665.1 Bison bison bison | reverse complement strand
ATCCCAAGTAGTCTCTCCCAGCTCTGATGATATTTACAACAAAAGGGAAATGATTAACAGATGAAGCCAAGAGCCTCAATTGAATAAAAACTGATCATGGAGAGTCCTAGGCTATTTAGAAGGACAAGAAAAACAGAAAATAGAAACTGGTTAGGAGAAATACAAGCTAATTATTTTAAATGAT
>NW_011494865.1:4560023-4560361 GCF_000754665.1 Bison bison bison | reverse complement strand
GGTGAAAATCAAAGAGTGCTTTACTATGAGCCCCTCAAACCAGTTGTTAACCCAGATTTTGTTTTAGAGAAAGGATATTCCTTTAAGGCAGCATTTTTCTGAAAATCTGGTTTGCAGTGTTACAGAGGGATCTAAGATTGATAACTCAAATTAACTTAAAAGTTCTGTGGCATCATCAAAAGGCTACAGAAATGGGAAAAGTTATTTGTTTAATTGTAAAGATCTCTTCCTTAATCTATCTTTAACACTGCAAAATGGAAAGTAACATTTGACTAGGGAAGTGAGGAGAATGAAAATTTACTCTTTGAAGCTTCCTTTGGAAAATATGTTCCAAGGAT
>NW_011494865.1:4559498-4559881 GCF_000754665.1 Bison bison bison | reverse complement strand
TATAAAAGAAGAAGAAGAATTTCCAGAAAGCCCACTTGAAGATCAAGTAAAAGAAGACATGAAGCTCACTACCAGCATAGTGGCTCACTCTAAGCCACCGATTAGCAAATGCAGTCTGAAAAAATTTTTGTCAGTAGGAAAATGTCAGCCCAAATCCAGTGTAACTATAATTACTGAAGTGTCACCAGCAAAACAGATGGAATCTGAACAGACACTAATAAGAACTGTTTGTAACATTGGTGTAACTACCTCAAAATGCTTGATTGTCACAAATTCGCCTTGGGAGAAAAAGACACAACCGTAACTATCAGTGACCAGGTTTCTATAGAAAGGGTAGAGAGTTTCACAAACTTAGCCCAAGTAATACACATTGGGTAGGAAGA
>NW_011494865.1:4555196-4555497 GCF_000754665.1 Bison bison bison | reverse complement strand
TAGAGTAAGCCCCTTAGCACCTGAGAACAATGGCACGCAAGGAGTAAGTCCCTGGAACTGGAGGGCCTGGTGGGGCAGTGAGGGAACAGATGCTTCGAAGAGGAAGGGGCGCTGGCTGAGGGAAATTCTGGCTCCATCTGCTATGCAGGGTACCCTTCCTAGGCAGCTTTCCAAAAATCTGGCCCACTCCTTAGTGTGATCTCAGGAAATTCCCTCCACCTAAAGCCCTCTTAGGAAGTCTCTGAGGAGACTGAAACTACAGATCCTCCTAGATCCTCCTCTCTGTTTTGTATTACTTTTG
>NW_011494865.1:4552706-4555096 GCF_000754665.1 Bison bison bison | reverse complement strand
ATTAGATTGTATTTAAAAAGAGAGTTTGTTCATTGCACTGATGAATACTGAGTTTTCCAGTATGCTATGCTAAGTCACTTCAGTCGTGTCCGACTCTTAGTGACCCCATGGACTGCAGCCTACCAGGCTGCTCCATCCACAGGATTTTCCAGGCAAGAGTACTGGAGTGGGGTGCCATTGGCTAATCTAAATTGGAGGAATACTGAGTCAGTTAACCAGTTAGTGTGATGAACTAGTTTGCTTTTTCTGAAACACTAGTAAGATACCATTAATAATTGTGGTGAAAAGTATGTAGTGTGACTATAAGTTTACAGTTACCATGATCCTGTGGGAAATATCCAGGAAATAAAGGTTTATCACATCTATATGGAGACTACAGCCCATGCTACTAGGATTTAATCATCTCTTTAAGAATGTATGCTTGCTTTGTATAACTAGGTTAGCCCTAGTAAAATATATTTAAAAGCTTTTAAAGCTAAAAATTAAACCTACATTTATTTGCTTAAATGAAATCCTGGCTAGGGTGGACCCCACTTTAATTCTGTCTCTGTTAAAACTGACTCATTATTTATGAGTTGAGTTTGGCCCTCTATTCTTTTAAAGCTCAAAGGATCAATGTGGCTCTAACAGTGGGACAGCACTGAGGTAGGGGTATCATGTTTACTGTAAAGATGGCCTGAAAACTCCAGCTACAGAGCTGGAGTTGGCCTTGGTTGTTTCAAGCCTGCACCCATTCAAGAAGTTACTCAAGAAATATATCCTCTCCACTTGAGAGTGGGAATAACATTCATTAAAAGATGAATCATAAAATGGAGGTAAGTTGCCAGAATCCCATAAACAGGTCATCGTCAGAGGATGATACATCACTGGTGTGTTTCCTGTATTATAGAATCATAGGCTGTCAGAGCCAGAACACTGGAGTGGGTTGCCATTTCCTTCTCCAATAGAAAGTAGCTAGTATAACCTTATTTTACAGCTGAAGAGACTGAGGTTCAGGGTAGGGAAGTGACTTGTCCAAGGTCATACTGTCAGTCAGAATATGGATCCCAAGTCTCCTAAATCTGAACTCAATGTCATTGTTTTCTTCAACTTCACTGCAGTGAGTCACACTTAGATACAGGTATCCTGTGGTAATATTTAATATTGCACCTGTCCAGTTCATGCATTCATTCACATTCAACAGAGTCACTAAGCACTTTCTTTGGGCTGGACACTGTTCTAAGTTGTGGAGATACAGCTGCAAATGAGAGACAAAGTCTTCACCTCCTTCTAATTGGGAAGGGGATATAAACACAATAGGGCTTCCTCTGTGGTGGTGAAGAGTTGGACAGGACTGAGTGACTGAGTACAGTACATAAACACAATAATCCTAGATAGGAATAAGTACTTCCCATTTCACCTAGGATAAAAGCCAGGGTCTTTACAATGGCTTACAAGGCCACACATGGTCTGGATTTCACGCGCCCCTCTTGGCAACCTGTCTGACCACCTCTCTTTATGATCCCTCTTAATCACTCCACTCCAGCCACATGAACATTTATCTTCTTCAGATCTTTGCTGAAATATTATATTCGAAGTAAAAAATTCCCTGAACACTTTTCTTTAAAACTGAAACCCCAATGCCACCCCAGCACTCCCTGCTTTAATTTTATCCCTAGCATTTGTACCATCAGAAAACTTTTTTAAAAATTTGTTTATTGACTCTCTCCCTTCCCTAGAATGTTAGTTCCATGAGGGCAGGGATTTTTCTCTGTTCACTGTATTCCCACGTGTCTACAAAAGAAGCACAGAGTAGATCCTCAGTACATATTTGTGAAATTCATGGATGAATATGAAAAAAAAATAATAAAGAAGAACCCAAGTGAGATAGAATGACTAACTAGATTAGTTTGGTCCAAGAAATCTAGAAACATCAGATCTTAATAATGGGAAGGAAGTGACCACAAGAAGATCTGGAAGCAGAGGGTCCCACACACAGAGTTCAGTAAGTGCAAGGGACTCTAGATGGGATGAGCTTGGCATGTTAGAGGCATCTTCCCCAAGACCTGTGCCCAGAATTTGAGGATCTCACCTCTTTCAGTTTCTTCTGCTTGCCTAGTTTCTGCGATTCTCTGATGAAATTATTGAGGTTATTTTTGTGCCAAAATGTGTACATGTCTCAGAAATAACTATTTTTCAATATTGTGTTTTGATCACAGAAAGTCTTGAATGTCCATGTCTGGAGAATTTGAGCAGTCTTAAGGTAAATATTTTTCACTGGCTCCCCTCATTGTGAGCCAGTGGAACCCTGACAGAAATGAGGGAGTGCCTTAAAGTAAGGGTGTGGTGTACCTTGAGGGGGCCTCAGGAAGCACTCCCAGTTGGGGCCAACCCCTGGTTGAAGTTATTGT
>NW_011494865.1:4550475-4551158 GCF_000754665.1 Bison bison bison | reverse complement strand
TTGGCTTTTTCCTTATTAATTTCTTGGTTGTTCTTATTTTGTTTAAACTATCAGCACATTCCAGTACTCCATTATTGATCTGAGGAGCTAAACTCCCTTTATTTGGGGTTAAATTTGCTATCGTCTACCTTAGTTTTAATCATAGATTCTTGAAGTTCCTAAGGTTATATTGCTAAAGAGAAAAACTGAGGATTTGCAAGAGGTCTAAGAGAACCATGTCTTTTACTAGAAATAAGAAGGTATGTGCTTTATTGCCCTGTGTCTTTTTATGACATCTTGTCACAATGCATCAGCAACAAAGATAAATGCTCATTTCTGTCCTTACAGATACAACAATCATTTTGTTAACATAAACTATTAGATGCTTTAAGAGCCCTTTGCACAAGACAAGTGGTATAGAACAATGAGTCCAAATGGAGACCTTTATTGGCCACACAAGTCCTGTATAGCTCACACAACAAACAGATTACTTGGGTCAGACAACTGAAAATGTACCCAAACTGAGTGAGAAATGATAGCCTTTTGTAGTGCACAGCTGCTTTTGCCTGGACATTTTGAAATGGACACCAGTACTGTTGAGAGTTGAAAGTTACCTTCTTATGTGGAATTAGCTCATCAGGCTACCCATGTGACCTTAGACAAGGCATCTGACCTTGCTTTCTCCTGACAAGGCATCTGACCTG
>NW_011494865.1:4549709-4549966 GCF_000754665.1 Bison bison bison | reverse complement strand
AGGGGTGACAGGTACTGGGAGTAACATTAATTAGGGAACAGCCATGTACCAGGCATTCTGCTAAGTGCTTTTCTCACATCCACCCTATGAAGCATCCTTTCCATTATATTGACAAGGTAACAGTCACTAAAGCTTATTATACCATGCTTCCTTGCAAGTCTTGAAGTTGTCCCTCAGAGAGGAGAAAATGGAGGCAAATGACCTGCCTGAAGTGGCACAGCCAGCAGGTGGTTGAGCCAGAGCTCAAACATCACAGG
>NW_011494865.1:4548833-4549372 GCF_000754665.1 Bison bison bison | reverse complement strand
TCAGATAACCTATTTTTGTTCTGATAAGGGCTTTTAGAGGAAGAAATGCAGAAATGGCTCACCCTGTCCTAAGGTGCTCAAAGTAGTAAAGCTCCCCACAGAGGACAGTTTACATGGAATTTGAAATTACAATGATACCTGCTTAGGAAAACCCACCAAAAAAGAGGGGACTTCTGGACCAACACAGGCTCATTACAGCTTATTTTTCACAAATAGGATTTGGGGGGAATCAAAATCAGTTCATGGTATGATGTGTCATTCCCTAGCCCTTGGCATGTGTCATGGTCATAAACATCCAGGTACATTTCTCTCTTCAGAGTGACCAGTACCAACCAAGTGAAGTCCATGGTGCTGCCCACAAAGCAGATCAAAGCAGCAGCAGGGTGTCTTGAAGGAGACCTGGAAATGGTGACCAGGCATCTACATTTTTAACAAGATCCGCAAATTGCAAAAACAAAGCTTTATTTTTCCCCTCAAGATTTTCAGAATGTGGCCTTGCAGTATATGCTTGAATTCTATAACTAAGTCTTTGTCTTACT
>NW_011494865.1:4532214-4548733 GCF_000754665.1 Bison bison bison | reverse complement strand
CACCCTTTCCCTCTCCCACAAAGTCCAAAAGACTGTTCTATACATCAGTGTCTCTTTTGCTGTCGCATATATATGGAATTTAGAAAGATGGTAACAATAACCCTGTATACGAGACAGCAAAAGAGACACTGATGTATAGAACAGTCTTTTGGACTTTGTGGGAGAGGGAAAGGGTGGGAAGATTTGGGAGAATGGCATTGAAATGTGTATAATATCATATATGAAATGAGTTGCCAGTCCAGGTTCGATGCACAATACTGGATGCTTGGGGCTGGTGCACTGGGACGACCCATGAGGGATGGTATGGGGAGGGAGGAGGGAGGAGGGTTCAGGATGGGGAACACGTGTATACCTGTGGTGGATTCATGTTGATACATGGCAAAACCAATACAATATTGTAAAGTTAAAAAATAAAATAAATAAATAAAAGGGGGGTGGGGAAGAGTGATGAAAACAGCCACTCAAAACCATCATGGATAGTTACCCACAGAGTATTTACTATGCTTTGAAAAATGTAAATGGGACCCATCTTTAGAAAAACAAAATCATTAAAAATGCTGCAAACACTGCAAGTTCCCCTTCTTATTTCTGGCTGGGAGGAGCCTTAATCCAGGGGCTTCTAACTGCTATTGGTCACGAAGGTGACTTGAAATCTTGCTTTCTGAACTGACGTTTTTCATCTCATAAATCTTCTAACTTCGCAGAGCTCTTACATCTGCTCCTTTATTCGATCTAAATTTAACAACACTCCTGTGAGTCAGAGAAGTTAAGTAACATGCTTAAAATCACACAGCCATTCTAGAATTCTTGCTTCCTAACTGATAAACAGACCACTGGGTCTCCCCATTCTGATCGTTGTTGCTAAAAAGAGATACTGGGAAGATAAGAGAGGGGAGGGGTAGAAATATGGACTAGTTTAAATATGAAAGATTCTGAAGGCAGGAGATGAACCCGATAGACTCGGGCCCTGTATGTATAAGCTCCAAGTTTGGTGTGGGCACAGACAAAGAAGCAGACCCTACTGTTCCCTGTGTTTATCACATGGGTAAGCACAGAGACGTCTGGGAGATCCAGCCAATTTTGATGGTGACAGCATTCTTCAAGGGAAGACGGGAACAAGAAAGTCTGCATCTTTAAGGATCGCATAACCCTCACTTTAATTATTAACTTGCTGCATTATTAACTGACCAGGTGTGTGTGGCAGAAAACCAAGGGTCAGAACTCCATGGCCACGATTCATTCCTGGTGGAAACTCTAGGACCTTCTGAAACCTTCTTAGGGCACATTTAGAACCCTGAATTCTGATGACTGATGGCGACCTTCCTTCCAGAAAAGGGAACAATTCGTTTGCAGTTTAGGCTTCAGCTAAGATGATAGCTCTGGGCTCCCCCAGTGGCTCAGCGGTAAAGAATCCATGGGCAATGCAGCAGCCGCAGGAGACGCCAGTTTGATCCCTCGGTTGGGAAGATCCCCTGGAGGAGGGCATGGCAACCCACTCCAGTATTCTTGCCTGGAGAATCCCATAGATGGAGGAGTCTGGCGGGCTACAATCCATAGGGTCGCAAAGAGTTGGACACGACTGAAGCAACTTAGCATGCATGCAGGATTATAGCTCTAGGTATTTCCTCCCAGGGTCCTGAGTGGCTAGTGTTGTCCCCCATTAGGCCTAATGTTGTCCCAGGTCCCCCATCTTTCCTGGTCTCTTTCTGGACAATAATGGCAGCCTTGGGAAAAGAAGAAGGGGAGGAAGTTAGGAGGAGGGGGGTGAATGGCACAGACCTAAATTATATTAGGGAAGAGAGGAAAATAGAGTGCGTTTTGCTGAATTGCCTTTCACAAGACACTGGCGAAACAGAGCTTGAAGCAGCTATTCCCAGGGATGAATGTGCACCTAGGCTGCTTTCAGATATTCGAGTTTTCATTCATTCCCAAATGTCAATCACACAGGTACATCTTCAAAATTTTGGCTTCATTCCACCTGCACTTTTACATTTTTTACCTAAAACAATACACTTGAACTTAAATTTTTTAAAGGAAATTTTCTACCCCCACCACAAATGGGGAGCCATGACTACTATTTTGAAAAAAATGATGCATTCAGAAAACCAAGCAAAGTCATTAAATCCTAGTTGGTCTTGGTTGCTGTCCTTAGTTCTAAGCCCAGAGATATTCTGTTAAAAAAGAAAAGAGGGGAGCTTCCCTGGCAGTTCAGTGGTTAAGACTCCACTTTTCCAATGGTTAAGGAACTAAGATCCTATATGTCCCATGGTGTAGCAAAAAGAAAACAATGAGAGGGGATAGTAAGGAGAAGGGGTGGTAGTATGGGTGAGGAGGGGAATAGCAAGTATAAAAGATGCCATTTTTGGTTGTTGTTCAGTCGCTGAGTCATGTCCAACTCTTTGTGACCCCATGGACTGCAGCATGCCAACCTTCTCTGTCTTTCTCTATGCTCAAATTCATGTTCACTGAGTTGGTGATACCAACCAAACATCTCATCCTCTGTCGCCCCCTTCTCCTCCTGCCTTCAATCCTTCCCAGCTCCAGGGTCTTTTCCAATGAGTCAGCTCTTTGCATCAGGTGGCCAAAGTATTGGAGCTTCAGCTGCAGCATCAGTCCTTCCAGTGAATATTCAGGGTTGATTTCCTTTAAGATTGGCTGGTTTGATCTCTTTGTTGCCCAAGGTACTCTCAAGAGTCTTCTCCAGCACCACAGTTTGAGAGTATCAATTCTTCTGCATTCAGCCTTCTTTATGGTCCAGCTCACATCCATACATCAGTACTGGAAAAACCATAGTTTGACTATACCTCTGTCAGGAAAGTGATATTTCTGCTTTTTAATATGCTGCCTAGGTTTGTCATAGCTTTCCTTCCAAGGAGTAATTGTCTTAATTTCATGGCTGCAGTCACTGTCAGCAGTGATTTTGGAGCCCAAGAAAAGAAAATCTGTCACTGCTTCCACTTTTCTCCTTCTATTTGCCATGAAGTGATGGGACCAGATCCCATGGTCTGAGCTTTTTGAATGTTTAGCTTTAAGCCAGCTTTTTCATTCTCCTCTTTTACTATCATCAAGAGGCTTTTTAATTCCTCTTCACTTTCTGCCATTAGATTGGTATCATCTGCATATCTGAGGTTGGTATTTCTCCCGAAATCTTGATTCCAACTTGTGATTCATCCAGCCTGGCATTTCACATGATGTACACCCCATATAATGATGGGTAATGATACACAGCCTTGTCATATTCCTTTCCCAATTTTGAACTAGTCAGTTGTTTCATGTAAGGTTCTAACTGTTGCTTCTTGACCTGCATACACGTTTCTTGGGAGACAGGTAAGGTGGCCTGGTATTCCCATCTCTTCAAGAATTTTCCAGTTTGTTGTGATACACACAGTCAAAGGCTTTAGTGTAGTCAATTAAGCAGAAGTAGATGTTTTTCTGGAATTCCCCTTGCTTTCTCAATGATCCAGTGCATGTTGGCAATTTGATTCTGGTTCCTCTGCTTTTGCTAAGCCCCATTTTTACATCTGGAAGTTCTTGACTCACATACTGCTGAAGCCTAGCTAGAAGGATTTTGAGCATAACCTTGCTAGCATGTGAAATGAGCACAGTTGCACAGTAGTTTAAACATTCTTTGGCATTGCCCTTCTTTGGGATTGGAATGAAAACTGACCTTTTCCAGTCCTGTGGTCACTGTTGAGTTTTCCAAAGTTGTTGACATATTGAGTGCAGGACTTTCATAGCGTCATCTTTTAGGATTTGAAATAGCTCAGCTGGAATTCCATCACCTCCACTAGCTTTGTTTGCAATAATGCTTCCTAAGGACCACTTGATTTTACACTCTAGGATGTCCAGCTCTAGGTGAGCAACCACACCATTGTGATCATCTGGGTCATTAAGACCCTTTTTGTATAGTTCTGCTGTGTGTTCTTGCCACCTCTTCTTAATCTTTTCTGCTTCTGTTAGATCCTTACTGTTCTTTTTCTTAATTGTGCCCATCCTTGCATGAAATGTTCCTTTGATATCTCCAATTTTCTTGAAGAGATCTCTAACCTTTCCTGTTCTATTGTTTTCTTCTATCTCCTTGCATTGTTCACTTAAGAAGGCTTTCTTATCTCTCCTTGCTGTTCTCTGGAACTTTGCATTCAATTGGGTATGTCTTTCCCTTTCTCTCTTGCCTTTCGCTTCTTTTCTTTTCTCAGCTATTTATAAGGCCTCCTCAGACAACCACTTTGCCTTCTTGCATTTCTTTTTCTTTGGATGGTTCTAGTCACTGCCTCCTGTACAATGTTATGAACCTCCGTCCTCAGTTCTTCAGGCACTCTGTTTATCAGATCTAATCCTCTGAATCTATTCATCAGCTAGTTGCACTAATACCAAACTTGGATCCTTGATAGTATCAGAGGTACTGTGATGTTGGGAAGGCAATGACTTTCTCACCAAATGCTTCACTCTTACTTCATTCTCCACCTGGATTGGGGAATACCATGACTTATTGAACAAATATTTATCAAGTTGCAGGCTAAGTGTTCTTAGCCCCAGAGGAAGAGGGATGTGTGAGAAGATATATAGGGCTGGGAAAATCCCCACTGGGGAGAAAAACAAGGCCACGGAAAATAAAATAATTTCAAATTGGGTTGAGAACCACTAAACAAACAAACAAATAAAACAAGGACAAGGGTTATAATAGTGAATTAGAAACATGGGATGTACCAGGGTGGACTTCACATTCCCGAGCCAAGGTCAGAAGGCAGTTTGGTTTTTGACTGATTAAGAGCTGAGCTTCCAGTAGAAAACTCACGTTCCAGATTGGATTCTTAGGAGTGGGAAAGTGGTTGGCGGCTGTAACTGGATTCCCCAGGCATAATCTCAAGGACACTAGAGAGGCCTGCTCTTTGCCCCCGATTCAATTGGAAAGCAAAGCAGATGTTGTCTTAATAGTTTTCCAGCCCAATGGCCAAGAGAAAACAAAATATGTCACACATGTGGTTATGTTTAAAGGCAAGAGTAAAACACATGTCCAGCCAACGCTGGATGTTGCCGGAGCAAGGGATTCCATCTGTAATCGCAACTGAGTTAATCTAATTAACTGCAAATGAAGATGCCTGTTTTCAAGTTCAGCCAAAGCGGTCACAAGGATACAGGATTTACAGTGTTTTCCCCTCTTTTCTCTTTGTAAAGCACCCCCTCAACCTGCCATCCTGTTTTTAAACAGCAAAGTGCCGGTGACATGACATGAGGGTTTGTGTTTGCTGTTTGGGCTTGATCATCACACAGGCTAAGGTTCACTTCCCTTAAGACCCTAGATCTGAGAGAAAAAAAAAGAAAATTGGTACAACTGCTTTTGATCACAAAACATTGATCTATATTGGGTCCCCAAGATGGAGACTGTACAATCCACCGACACATTCCATTCATGGAAGCCCTGCCTCCAAGTCGTTGCAGAGAGCCCAGGCTTACATCCAAACAGCCTGTGTCTCTGGGATTCACTTAAAGGGCTCTGGACATGGGTGTTGTCGGACTCTTAAAAGCAGTTCCTGAAATCTCAGGCTTTACACTGGTCTAGTAAGCGCTGGTGATTCCCAGGGGAGTGAGGAGTGGGAGGTGGCAAGGATGAAAGGCTGACTGTAGCTCCGCTTTTGAGGCCTCTTGAATCAGCTCTGAAGGTTGGAGAGACTGGGGGAGGATCATGGATTAAGCTCATTCCATTTAAAAGAGCTCACTCAGCTATAAGGAAAAAGCCAGATGATGACAGAACTAGGTTTATAAACTGCAGGCAGATCAGGCCCCCATTCCCTACAAGATTAACGCTCCAGGGTCATCACATTTTAGGTTCCTAGAGGCAGAAAGGTTAGGGGAGGGGGCTTTGTGCTCAGGCAGCCCTGGGTGTAAATTCCAGCTCTCTCACCTACTTACTACATGTTGAAACCTGTGTAAATTGTTTTTGTTGGGGGAGGGATGGGGTTTGTTTTTATTATAAAAGAAAAGCAATTCCTCCGGAAACTTAACAAAGGAAGGGAATATTTCACACTCAGAGAATAGACATCAGGATACAAAATTATGAGTGATTTGACTCCAGACCCGGCCCCTCTCTGAGACCCTGTTTCCTCATGTATGAAATGGGGGGACTTCCCTGGTGGTCCAGTAGCTAAGATTCTATGCTTCCAATGCAGGGGCCCTGGGTTCGATCTCTAATTGGGGAACTAGATCCCACATGCCCCAACAAAGAGTTTGCATGCTGCAACTAAGATCTAATACCGCCAAATAAATAAAAAGTAAGTATGAAATGGGCATGACCCCACCCACCTCTCAGAACTGCTCTGAGGATGGGAGATGATGCACATGGAAATGTCAAGGTCAGTGCCTGGCTTGTCGTCTGCATCTAACATTCAGTAACCTCGGCTTCTCTGTGCCACTCTGCACCTCCCCCAGATCTGCCCTCTTCTTTCCCTTTGCTGGTTTCCTTTGTGGCTGCCTGCCCCCAACCCAGGCAATCTATGATGTCATCCAACCCTGATGTTTCCCGTTCTTCCTGAGGTCATCTGCTGTTTAGGGACCACTCTGGGGGATGGCCATCAGAGCAAGCTGTGGCCCCATCTCTGCAAATGGCAATTCCCAAGTGTGTTCCGTGTAATCATAACCAATGCCTGTGAACATTCCTTAAGAGAATTAAAACACAAAATGGAATTCTGGGGTCGTATCATTTTGCAAAATGCTTAGAGATTCACAGTGCACATCAGCGCATTAAAGGAATCCTTCAGCAAATAAACTCATTTAACTTACTGTCACTCTCCCACTTTATGTGACCTTGTGGCAGCCTATTATCCCTAGTCTTTTCTCTAAGTGCTTTCCTTTACATTCTCTCAGTTCATCCCCCCAATAACTGCCCCCTCCTTTACAGATGAGGAAATAGGGGTCAGAGAGGTTAAATGATTCGCCCGATGGTCCAGCTGGGTAGCCCCGGAACCAGCTGCATTCTCTCTGAGTCAAGGCTCTTTTCTCCACATCTGGAAGAAATGGCTTAATATATTCCTTTCCTGTTAAATAGCCATAGAATCTATAAATCAGTGGATGGGCTCCTAGGATTACATTGCCCAACAGTTTCATTTTCTTGGCAATGAGATAACCAGGAAGGGGAAGCGATTTTTCCCAAGAATTAGGAGTGGCAGAGCCAGAACTGGCACTGAGCCAACTGACCTCCAAGCTTAGCTGCATTTTCCTTACACCCAGGGTTCACACGTCTGGCTCACACTCCTCAGCCATCTTTCATTCTATCTTTCCTTCCTGCAGGGCTAGAGCAATGCTGCCCAATAGGCCTTTCTGAAATGATGATGGAGATGTTCCATACTGTCAGCTACGAACTCCATGTGGCTACTGATCACTTGAAATGGATCTAGTACAAATGAGGAACTGAATTTTAAAATTTTGTTTAATTGGAAGATAATTACATTTTAATACTGTGTTGGTTTCTGTCATATATCCATCAACATGAATCAGTCATAGGTATACATATGTCCCTTCCCTCTTGAACCTCCCTCCGAGGAACTGAATTTTTAATACTACTTAATTTTAATTAACTTACATATAAATAGTCACATGTTGCTAGTGGGTGCCATATTGGAGAGGGCAACTCTAGAGACCAGAAACCATAGTGAGTCTATAGACCTAACCCATGCAGTTACTATATGAGTAGAAGATCTTTGTGATAAAAATCAAGTCTAAACTACTTGGACTTATTATGGGCAACATTCAGTTTCATTTAATGTCAGGGCGCAACGTGGGACACCTTTGCTCAAATATATTCCTCCCTTCCTTGTCAATATACTGCCCATCTTTCTAATATAGGTTCAAAGGCATCCCTTTCAGGAAGCCTTTGATGATTTATTTTTTCTGTCATCAAGCAGAATGAAGAAATTCTTCTATGGACTTCCACACTTCCTATACTTGTCCCTAGATGGATGAGAGAGGAGAATTTCTGTTTTGCTGAAAGCCATTTTGTGAGTAAGTGGATGAGCGAGGAGAGAGTTTGCCCGTGGGGAGAGAGTTGTAGCAGAGGCGCTAGGGGAATGGTGTGAGAGAGATAAGCAAGACTTCATTAAAGGAGATAAGTGATATGTAACTTAGCCTTCTCCTCTCTCTCTCCTATAAAATCTTTAGCAAATGTAGACGTTACAAATTACAGTGACATACGGATAAATCTCACGATGTTGAGAGGAAAAAACAAATCACATGCTTCACAATACAAACATTCAACAAACTAGATATTGAAGGGAATTTCCTCAGCCAGTTAAAGGGTATCTGTGGGAAAACCCAGAGCTAACACCATACTTAATGGTGAAAGGCTGAACGCTTCCTCCTAAGATCAAGAATAAGACAAGGATTTCTGCTCTTGCCAATTCTACTCAACATTGTACTGGAAATTCTAGCCAGGACAATTATTCAGGCACCCAATTTTCAGGAAAAAAGGCATCCAGATTGGAAAGGGAGAAGTAGAACTATATTTGCAAGATGACACAATCCTGTGCGTAGAAGACCCTAACGAATCCACCAAAAAAACTATTTGAGTTATTAAGCAAGTTCAACACGGTTGCAGGATAAAAGATCAATATGCAGTAAGCAGTTATATTCCTTCTATACATTGACAATGAGCAAATTGAGAATGAAATTAAGAAAACAGTTTTATTTGTAATAGCATAAAAGAATAAATGCTTAGAAATAATTTTAACCAAAGAATAAGACTTTTGAACTGAAAAGCTACTATATACTGTAGAAAGAAATTAAAGAAGAACTAAACAAATGGAAAGACGCCTCATGTTCATAGACTGAAGATTTCATACTGTCATGATGGCAGTACTCCTCAAATTGATCTATAAATTCAAAGCAATCCCTATCAAAATATCAGCTAAGGTCCTATGAAATTGACAAGTTGATCCTAAAAGGCGTATGGAAATTCAAGGGATCCAGAAGAGTAAAAACAATATTGAAAAAAAAAAAAAAAAAAAGAACAAAGTTGGAAGACTCTTACTTCCTGATTTTAAAACTTATTAAAGCTTATCAAAAATCCAGAAAGTGGAACTGGTATCATAATAGACATATAAACCAACAGAATAAAACTGAGAATCCAAAAATAAAGCCACTCACTGTCAGTTGATTGTTTTACAAGGGAGCCTGGGCAACTGGATTCAACCAACAGTGTGGGACAACTGGATAGCCACATGCTAAAGAATGAAGTCGGACCCTTAACTTACACCATGAAAGTGAAAGTGTTAGTAAATAAAGAAACTGTGATGGACACTTTTGATGCCCCACGCAGACCTGTTTTCACAAGCCACTGTACCCATAGCTGCTAGGAGTATTGACTGCTGATGACTCTCAGTTGATCCTTGCTGGTTCCCTGGCCTCAAAAGTGAAGGTGTTAGTAGCTCAACGGTGTCCGACTCTTTGCAGCCCCATGGACTATAGCCCACCAAGCTCCTCTGTCCACGGAATTCTCCAGGTAAGAAGACTGGGGTGGGTAGCTATTCCTTTCTCCAAGGGATCTTCCTGACCCAGGGATTGAACCCAGGTCTCCTACATTGCAGGCAAATTCTTTACCATCTGAGCCATCAGGGAAGCCCAATTCACACAATAAACAGAAACTAATAAAAGTGGATCAAAGACCTAAATATAAGAGCTGAAGCTATAAAACTCATAGAAAAAACATAGAGTAAATCTTCATGACCTTGGAATAGGCAATGGATTCTCAGATATAACAACCAAAGCACATACAACCAAAGACAAAGTTGATAAATTGGACTTCATCAAAATGACAAACTTTTGTATTTCAAAGACAATATCAAGAAAGTGAAGACAATCCACAGAATGTGAGAAAATTTTTGCAAATCATATATCTAATAAGAGACTTATATCTAGAGTATATAAGGAAGTATTACAGTAATTAAAAGACAGCCCAGTTACAAAATGTGCAAAGGATCTGAGTAGACATTTCTTCAAAGAAGGTAAATGAATGGCCAATAAACACATGAAAAGATGCACAACATCATTAGCTACCAGGGAAATGCAAATCAAAAGTACCATGAGATACCAGTTCACATCCCCTAGGATGACTATAATTAAAAAGACAGGCAATAACAAGTGTTGGTGAGGATACAGAGAAATTGGAACACTTGTGCACTGCCAGTGGGAATACAAAATGATTCAGCTACTTTTTGAAAACAGTTTGGCAGTTTCTCCAAAAGTTAGGCATAGAGCTACCACAGCGCTCAACAATGCCACTCCTGGGCATTGGATTGACCAGAAAGTTCATTTGGGTTTTTTATTAAGCAAAAACCTGAATGAAATTTTTGGCCAATCCAATACATAGAAAAGAAATGAAAAGATGCCCCCACAAAAATTTATGCATGAATGTCCATAGCAACATTATTCATAATGGTCACCCAAATGGTGGAAAACACCCAAATGTCCATCTGCTGATAGATGAAAAAAAATTATAAAATGTGGCATATCCATACAATGGAATATTATTTATCACCAATAAAAACTGATGCATGCTACAACATGGAATGAACCTTGAAAACATTAGGCTAAGGGAAAGAGGTCAGACACAAAAGGCCAGAGATTCCATTTACGGAATGTCCAGAAAGGGCAAATCTATAGAGACAGGGGATTAGTGGTTGCCAAGGTCTGAGAGGGGATGGGGGAGATAGGGGTTCATGGTTAAGGGGGTGGCAGTATTCTGTTGTAACTTAAGTTGACTCTGGTGATAGACACACAGCTTATGAATATACTAAACATTTGTACATGGATACATTGAACTGTACATCATAAATGAGTGTATGGTATCAATAAAGCTGATTACAAAAAGCAAGTTGCAGATGGATACATAACATGATATCATTTATTTGTGAAAATACAGACATGTGCAAACCACACTCTTCTTTTAGGAAAATGTACAAATGCAGAGAAAACATAAAGATGTGTATGTGAATGAGAAACACGCAAATTCAGGACGGTAGTCACTGCCAGGGAGGGACAGTTAGTGGATGAGGGATATGCAGGGTGCTTCTACTGTATTTGTAACATTGATTTCTTAAGCTTGGCAATTGGGTGTTTCTGATATTATTCCATATACTTCTTTTTGGTTAGTTTGTTTTTTAAACTTTTTGTTTTGTGTTGAGGTATAGTTAATTGTGTTGTGAGAGTTTCAGGTGAGCAGTGAAGGGATTTAGGTGTCTATTCTCTTCTAAACTCCCTTCCCATTCAGGCTGCCACATAACATTGAGCAGAGTCCATGTGCTACACAGTAGGTTCTTGTTGGTTATCCATTTTAATATAGCAATATGTACATGCTCATCCTTAACTCCCTAACTACACCTTCCTCTCACCCTTCCCCCTGCTGCTGCTACTGCTGCTAAGTCGCTTCAGTTGTGTCCAACTCTGTGCGACCCCATAGACAGCAGCCCACCAGGCTCCCCCATCCCTGGGATTCTCCAGGCAAGAACTCTGGAGTGGGTTGCCATTTCCTTCTCCAATGCATGAAAGTGAAAAGTGAAAGTGAAGTCGCTCAGTCATGTCCGACTCTAGCGACCCTATGGACTGCAGCCTACCAGGCTCCTCCATCCATGGGATTCTCCAGGCAAAAGTACTGGAGTGGGGTGCCATTGCCTTCTCCGCACCCTTCCCCCTAGCAACCATAAATTCATTATCTAAGTCTGTGAGTCTCCTTCTGTTTTGAAAGTTCATTTGTACCATTTCTTTTTATATTCCACATATAAAGGATGTCATACATATTTCTCCTCTTTCTGACTTACTTCACTCAGGATGACAATCTCCAGGTCCGTTCATGTTACTGCTAATGGCATTATTTCATTCATTCTTTTTAACAGCTGAGAGTCCCTTGGACTGCAAGGAGATCAAACCAGTCCATCCTAAAAGAAATCAGTCCTGAATATTCATTGGAAGGACTGATGCTGAAGCTGAAACTCCAATACTTTGGCTACCTGATGTGAAGAGCTAATTCATTGGAAAAGACCCTGATGCTGGGAAAGATTGAGGGCAGGAGGAGAAGGGGACGACAGAGGATGAGATGGTTGGATGGCATCACTGACTCGATGGACATGAGTTTGAGTAAACTCCGGGAGTTGGTGATGGACAGGGAGGCCTGGCACGCTGCAATCCATGGGGTCACAAAGAGTCAGACACGACTGAGTGACTGAACTGAACTGAATATTCCATTGTACATATGCTTGTTTGCTTAAATCCTTTGTAAACAACTTTCATAGACATTCTCCAGCATTTTGCAAGTTGACCATGTATGTCTGATGCAGTGAGGTGGGAGGCTGGTCTCAGGAGCCCTGGACTAGGTGAGCACAGGGCTGGACTGAAGAGAGCTGGGCCCATACTTGGTAGACACTTCTTTTAAAAAATGCAGTCAAACAGGGTTCCATCCCTGGAGCATTCTGGCTGGCATTTCTGCAGCAAAGAGCTGGAGCTCTGCAGCCAGTCAGTCCCTGTTTGAGTGTCTGCTCTGCCGCCAGTAGGGTCTTGACCTTATGCAAATTACTTGACCTCTCTGAACTTTACCTCTCCAACTGATCGATAGGAAAAATACCATCTACTCCTCAAAACTGGTGCAGATGGAACACACAGGCCTGCACAAGGTACCCAGCTGCCCCCTGCTCTGGCTGAGGCTCCCCTCTGAGCCCCACTCACCTCCCATGTGTTCCGTCCTTCAGGCCTTTGCAGGGTGTGTGATCAGCCGTCAAAAATCGCTGAATGGAACCGACTTTGAGAGCCAGGCTTCCTTTCTCTCTTGCTCACTACTTTGAAAAGTTTCACTTCACTGCTCTTAAAAATGAAGACATGTATAAATAAGCTGGTTGTGTCATTCTCCCCGGGTCACTGTTGTACTCCCAGCTGTTGATCATCCATTCCCAGAGGCTCACAGGACAGGGCCAATCCATGGGAGGCCGAAGGAGGGGATGAAGGTGTGTGTGTGTGGTTGTCTGGAATCTTCTCCCGTACAGCCGGGTGGGCTCTGTCAGCCCATCTTGGAGGCTGGACTGTTGGATGTCTTGGTCCAGGCCCTTGGCAGGTAAAACCCAAGTGCATCTCAACCCTCCTTGCCAGCATCAGCTCAGCACTGCAGGGACAGCGGGGCCTCACAAAGGAGGCCTGAGGGCCAGGCGGGCAGGAGGGATCTGGTCTGTGCCAGGAGCTGAACCGGCTGGCCGGTCACTCTGGTTTTTTGTAGGAGCTGCTGGGGAATGGCTTCCATGGAGGTGAGTCCAGCCACTGAACACAACCTGGGGAGCGTGTTCTTAGAGCTCTGGGCTTGAAGCTTCTGCCTCCAAATGTCCATTTCAGCCAGAGACCTGGCACAGGGTCATGCCTTGATCGCTCTGGGACTCAGCTGTTTGGTTTGCAGACGGTTGCAGCCTCTGTACCTGGGTCTCAACCATCTGCGGTCTGTGGCTGAAGGGAAAGGGGAGCAGGGTGGCAGGGTCACAGGGTGGGGGGAGCCTGGTGGGCGGTGTCCTGGCCAGCATGGAGAGCCTTGTCACTCCCCCTCCCCTGAACATCACCCACACAGATCAGTGCATAGGCCCTGCTTCCTCCACTTCCGATTGACCTGCAGTTACCCCCACTGTGATTTGCTGGGGTCACGACTTAGCCTGGAAAATGCTGCATCGCTGCAGCTCTCCCATGATCCTTTGGGACCACATCTGTCCAGTGACCGACCCTTACTAACCTATGGTCACGGGCCAGGATGGAATGGGACGGGTGGCTTTGGGAAACAAGGGAAAAGGGACAGTTCGTCCTTCCCACTCCCGATCATTGCTCTGGGGTCCAACTGGGCTACTCTCCCCCCTAGATGAGGGCCCTCCAGAGGCTAGGCTCCTGGGCTGCCACCAAGGCCTTCACTTCTCTGAGGGGCTCTTGGGAGTTACAGCTTGCCACCCACAGCCACAGGCCTTCCTCCTGCCCCTCTTACACTCTACTGCCAAAACCATCCACCTGCAACCTGAATGGGGCTGTGTCACAGAAGTGTTAGTTGCTCAGTCGTGTCCAGCTCTTTGCAACCCCATGGACTGTAGCCCACCAGGCTCCTCTGTCTATGGGATTTCCCAGGCAAGAATACTGGAATGGGTTGCCATTCCCCTCTCCAGGGGATCTTCCTGACCCATGAATTGAACCCAGCTCTCCTGCATTGCAGGCAGATTCTTTGCCATCTGAGCCACCAGGGAAGCCCCTTGCTGTGTCACAGACCTGCCTTAAAAACCTTGCTTGGCTCCGTCCATGGACTGGGGGCTCCTAGATGGGTTTTTGCTTGGCCTATATTGAGGTTTTTAAAAACTTGGAAGTTTTGCATGAAAAGCTGGCTTTTCCAACTTTTCTTGAGACACCGAGTCCTATTCCTGCATAAGTACAGCTGGCTGGAGCTGAGCACAGTGCCCCCCCCAAGCAGGTGTTCCTTGGGGCAGAGTCTCCACCACTCTCTATTGTCTCACAGCCAGCATCCTTCCTTATTACATCACCTGCCTGGTACCTGTATGCTCCTGGGTTGCCCGTCTAGTCTCCAGGCAAAGGCTGGGGGTGGAGGGCACTAGATGGCATGACTTCTGTCTGTTTTCCTGCTTACCCTTCCACTTCCTCCCTCCCCTGAGCCCTACCCCCTAGAACACTGGCTGCCCCAATCTCTCTGCTCACCAAACAAGCCAGGTACCAACAGAACAGGACTGGGAAACCTGGTGTGCTGCAGTCCATGGGGTTGCAAAGAATCTGAGTGAACATCAAAGCAGCAACCAACGTAACTCTGCCCCCCTGTAGTTTTTGCTATTTGTACTTCTTTATCTTCATTTGGCAGATATATACTGAGCGTCTATTATATATGGAGGATCTGGGCAAGGTACCAGGGATATAGAGATAATAAAATCCAGTGTATCAGTCTCAATTCTCCAGCAAAAATTGGGAGTGAACTAATAAGACAGATAGATAGATGGATGGATGGATAGATAGGAACTTAGTATAAGGAACTTGCTCATGCAATTATTATTTTTTTTAAAGTCGCTCAGTCGTGTCTGACTCTTTGTGACTCCATGGTCTATACAGTCCATGGAATTCTCTAGGCCAGAATACTGGAGTCAGTAGCCTTTCCCTTCTCCAGGGTATATTCCCAACCCAGGGATCAAACCCAGGTCTCCCACATTGCAGGCAGATTCTTTACCAGCTAAGCCGCAAGGGAAGCCCAAGAATACTGGAGTGGATAGCCTATCTTTTTCCCAGGGGATCTTCCTGACCCAGGAACCACACCGGGGTCTCCTGCATGCAATTATGAGGCCAAGATGTTCCAGATTAGCAGTCAGCAAGCTGCAGACCCAGAAGAGCCAATGGCACACGTTCAAGTCCAAGTTTGAAGACAGAAGACCGACAACTCAGCTTCAAGACAGTCAGGCAGAGAGAGGGAATTCTTTCTTACTCAACTCTTTTCTATTCAAGTCTCCAATGGATTGTGAAGCCCCTCCCCCAAATTGGAGAAGTCAATCTGCTTTATTCAGTCTCCTGATTCCAATGTTAACTTTATCCGGAATCACCAGCACAGACACACCTTAGGATTGTGTTTGATTGAATGCCTGGGTTCGCCATGACCCAGTTAAGTTGAATAAAACTACCCACTACAGCCCACCCCTGTTCTCCTGGAGCCTACAACTCAGCAGAGTATTCAGAGAGAAAATAAGGCATTTCAGATGAAGCAGTAAGTGCCAGAGGAGGTCTCCCTTTTTATTTCAAGCTTCACCTCAAATAGTATGCCCTCCCAATTTTTCCTGATCTCCCCTCTACAATCAGTCACTCTCTCTTGGATGCTTCCAGACATTTCTCTCAGGACAGATGATTTTTTCTCTCTTTTTACAATTAAAAAAATACATTAAAAGGTACAGAAAATATGGCGAAGTCCCATGTACGGACCACCCATCCTTAAAAGACAAAGCATTGCAGATACAGCACAGCCTAAGGTGGCCAAGCTGTCCGCATCTGCCCAGTTTTTCCTGATTTTAGTACTGAAAGTTCTGGATCCTGGGACCCCTAAGTCTTGAGCAAACCAGGATGGGTCACCCTAGAGTGGCTCTGCTCTACCCTCACCTCCGTGCATACCCCTTCCTCAAAATCACAACCCTCCCACACTCCCCATCAGAGGAAACCACTGATTTATTAAAACTGAGGGCTACCACTTATGTGTCTTTCTTTATTCTTTAATCGATCCCTAAATGATATTGGAGTGCTATTTTGTACATGCTCACACCCAAACACACACACCCCCAGGTTGGGTCCAGATAACTGGATGACCGTTTTCTGATGGGTGGTGGCAATATGAGCGTGGGAAGCAGTGCGTGAAACTTCTTGCAACTTCGAAGGCACAAACTTGCAGGGCAATAAACCACACAGCGTAGAAACCAGCAAGGGGAGAGGGAAGTGGGGGAGGGATGGTGTGGGAGAGAAGGGGGATGAGAGCAGGAGCCAGAGGAGG
>NW_011494865.1:4530129-4532114 GCF_000754665.1 Bison bison bison | reverse complement strand
GGGAAGGTCTTCAAGGGAAGAGAGATGGGGAAGGGATGTTTGGAGAGGTGGCTGCCAACTTCCTCTTCGGATGCTCCTGTGACATCTTCAGGAAAACCTATAGCCATTACCCACATGTAGGGGTAGATGGATGCTGCCAGGGGGCCCTGGGAAGAGGTACCAGAGCACCACCGCTGACGGATGGATGAGCTGCACACAGGGTCAGCTGATAGACTCCTAGGGCTTCCCATGAGCGCCAGCGGCTTGTGCCTGCGTCCCACAATTAGCTCCTGGAGGGATCCTGACAAATGGTAAGTGTTTGGTGTTATTGGTGGAAGGAGGAAGGGAGGGAGGGATGGAGGGAGGAAGGAAGGAAGACAAGGAAAGAAAGGAAGGAAGGAAAGGAAGGATGGAAGGGACGACGGAAGGAAGGAAGAAGGGAAGGGTCCAGCGAGGGTCTTTCCAGCGAGGCTGGAAGAGTGCGAGCTGTTGCGCTGCTGTGGCCCTCGAAGCTGGGAGACGTTCAGGGACTGTTCTCTGATTTCTGAGCCCCGCAGGAAGGCAGGGAAGAGCTGATGTGGGGGTGGAGGGTGGGGAGAGACAAAGGCGCGGAGCAGAGGGAAGTGGAAAGGGGCGGAGGCGGGCTGCTTAGCAACCACAGAAGATTTAGGGAAGTGGCAGGACCATTTCTCCCGGTGCCTCTAAGGGAGGATTTTTTTTTTTTAATATATATATAAAGGAACTGTTCACATGCCCACGCTGGCTGGTTGTGTCGTGACGGCTCTGAGTTGGGGTCCTCTGGAAGTCAGAGCTGTCGGAGGGAGGCTGGTGGCCACGTGTGCGGTGGGAAAAGCCACAGGAACCGGGGGAACATTCTCTGGCCCCTGAAGGGAAGGGAAGGAAGGCTCGAAGGAGGGTGTGGGGACACAGCCTTGCTCTCCTCCCAGCTTTCATCCGACTCCTCCAGCCGCCCCTCCTTCTAGGCTTCAACATTATGACACGAAGGTTTCCGGGGACTTTTCTTTCCATTTTTTCCCCCCCAGGACCCTAGGAACAGCCCTGCTTCAGCTCCTGCCTCCCCACTGAGAACTCTCTGTTGGTTTTCTTTCTTAATTTGATTTTCTCTGGCTCAGAACCGAGATCAAAAGAAGAAATTCTTTCCAGCCTTTTAGGAATAATTCCCAGAATCTCCCATTGGAAATGCATACATAATTACCAAAGTTATTTTTTCAAAAAATCATTCGTACTCTCTTATCCTCTTCTTTTCCATCACTGCTGCAGGCTTGCGGAGGAGCCGGGAGAGGGGAAAGTTCGAGAGTGCCTTTGGGGTTGCAGATTGACCAGCATTGAATATTAGACAAAGCAGGAGGCCTGGCCCATTCCCTGGCAATGAGAATTTTCCATGTGTCAGCAAGGAACACGAATAACACTTCTAAAGTGATAAACACCATGGAATTACCTAGTGGGAAGTTATTCCCTTTCTAATTTGTTTTAATTGTCTTAATTTCACCAAGTCTCGAGCTGGTGCTGGCTGGGTCCTTAACGCCTTTCTGATACTCGCTAACCTTCCTTTTAACAGCAAACCTCAAGCTTGGAGCAGTGAGAGCAACTGGCTGCAACGGAGTAACAGTGTTGCTCCGCATCATGTTTATTTTGGGGGCGCCGTTAGGGGAGCTTTGCATTGATGGCTGGTTCCTTTTTAGAAGAAAAATAAACAGGTAGTAAATCACAGTGGAGGTAGGACAGGATTAATGATGGAGGCTTTTGGAACAGCCCCCAGGTTGTCTGTCTCCCATCCGGGATGCTGGATTTGCAGTCGGTAGGCTGAAGCTCAGGGAAAGGATCCTGTTTGAGGTCAGCTGGTCCAGTCAGTCAGCAGCTGGCACTGAGGGAGCCTCAGATGAGAGCTTTCAGTTTTGGTTGGAGCCAGTCCGCCTGGTTTTGGAGCCCAGCTGTAGTTTGTTCTGTTCCATAGGATTAAAGCAGTCCACTTATTAACGTCCACT
>NW_011494865.1:4516887-4530029 GCF_000754665.1 Bison bison bison | reverse complement strand
GGATACCAGGCTGTCAAGTGTGGGCAATTGCCAGTCACCAGATACGTGATTCTCCTTTGGACACCACTGCTCTCTCCTCTCGGACCTGGGCTTCGAGTGGAGCAGAGCCACCCCGGCTCCAGGGCTGGGAGGCCATCCGGGCTTGTCTCCCTCTGGGCAACTCATTCCTCTGACCATAATGGTTCAGGGACGGGCAGTGAGATGCATAGAGATTTTTGCTGGGAATGTTGGGGCTGGCTCTTTCCTGCTGGCCTTGATTCTAAGAAGATGAGCCAGGAGCTTCTACAGCCATTTCTGCCACAAGAAGAAGGGAGGGAGCCAACAGTGAGGGAACGAAGCTGAGAGACTGGGAGAGCGAGAAACCTGATCCTGATGGTATCGCTTCCATCCCTGGATCCAGCTGTGCCTGAAGCTAGCCTCTACCCTTGGCTGCCTTTACAGCTCCCCTCTGAGCCAACAAATTCCTCTTTCATGTCATCCAGTCAGGATCGTAGTTTCGGTCACTTGCAACCACAGGAGTCTTAACTGATGAAATGGCTCATGCAAATCCTTGGCCACTGAGAGAAAAAGAACTCAAAGGGTATGTTCTACGGACGTGGGTGAGTGGCATTGTCACTCTACACAAATGTCAGCACAGGAAGGGCTGTCATTGTACTATGGAGCTCCAAATTTCAGATCCTCGTGTGAGTGTCTGGCATGCAATGCCTTGTTTAATCCTTGTAACAGTCCTGGTGCGTATAAATATTTTTATCATCATTTTATAGATGAGAAGATTGAAGTTCAGGAAGCCTCCTTGCATCTTAGTGTGTGATCAAAGCTTGTTCCTCAGGACTTCGGTGGTCGTCCAGTGGTTGGGAATCAGCCTGCCAACGCAGGGAACATGGGTTTGATCCCTGGTCCGGGTATATCCCACATGCCATGGAGTAGCTAAGCCTGTGCGACACAATTGCTGAAGCCCACGCATTCTAGAGCCCGAGCTCCTCCACAAGAGAAGCCACCCGATGAGAAACCCACTCTCCTCCGTAACTAGCAAGTAGTGCCCACTTGCTGCAATTAGAGAAGGCCTGCATGCTGCAACAAAGATCCAGCCCAGACAAAAAATTAAATTAAATAAATATTTTTTTAAAAGCTTATTCCTTAAATTGGGGGATTGAGATTGACATACACACAGTGCTAAATATAAAATAGATAACTAATAAGGACCTACAGTATATCACAGGGAACTCTATTCAATACTCTGTAATGATCTATATGGGAACAGAATCTAAAAAAGAGTGGATACCTGCATATGTGTAACAGCAAAAAAGAACATGACATTGCAAACAAGCTATATTGCAATAAAAAAAAAATCTAAAAAAGTCCTCTGTAGTCCCAGCCACCCCTCCACAGTAAACAGTTTTCTCAATGGAATGGACAAAACCCTGAGACTGCGTGATTGGGAGGGAACCAAGGGGGCGGTGCCAACAGGCAGCATGGAACGCTGCTTCACACTTATGTTACAGATGATGTGAACGCTCCCCATCTTGTACCCAGCCTCCATGGCTGTACAGGGAGGGCTGCAGCTGCAGAAAGGGAGTCAAATTCTTTTTATCCGTGACCACCGATGGACACGCAGAAGCCCTGGGTTTAGATCAGAACACATGTGGACTCACTGGCTGGATGACTGGGGCACTTCATCATTCCCACCCTCCCTACTTTTCTCGTCAGGAAAATGGAGACCCTGGCCCCCCGGTTCGCTTGTCCCACCCAGCTACTGGAGCATCAAATGAAGGCAAAGGCATGAAAGACTATTTGCAAAATAACAAGCAGGGCTGCAGGAAGAAGGGGGTCACTTGACCTCCCAGAGGTGGATGGGCAGGTGTGGACACGTGAAAACCAACCACCCACATCTCCTCCTTCCTGTCCAGGGCTGGAGGGAGGCAAGCTGTGCGGTGACCTGAAAGGAACCTTTCTGTCCCCAAAGCAGAGAGAGATAAGAGCTGTGAAGCAAGAGAAGCGAGCGCTGCTACAGGCGCTTGGGGGTTTATTTTTACCCTCTTATCTATATCCTGAAATGTCAAGCGTGGAGCCACCTCGCTGCCCAGCCCCCCACCATCCCCAGCCACTACACGTGGCAACACAGCCTGGAAACAGGCCCCTTCTCCTCCTCTGTTTCTCTGCCTCTCCAAGAGAGTCACGGTGCTATGGTGACAGGAGGCATGGAAACCCTGAAATAGAGAAGTGGGAGGAGAGACCTTTTATTTGGGTTCTGGAACAGGCTCACTTCCTCCTAGAGGCTTGGGGTGCAGAGGAGGCCCTTGGCACTGTTGGGTACCTATTCTAAGGTTTCCTTATAGATGGGCCCTTTATGTTGCAAGACATAGAAATCCTTATTTAAATTGGGTTATATAATAAAGAACATTTAATTGGCTGAGGCCACTAAAAAGACCAGCATTAGGTCAGGCTTCAGGTGAGGCTTGATCCAGGGACTTGATGCCATCACAAGGACTTCTTTCTCTCCTCTTGGTTCTGCCTTCTGTGGTGTTGGCTTCCTCTTCAGGCACCCTGCTGGGCTTCCCCACAACCTCTAGCAGTTCCAGAATCTTCCTGCATGGTCACAAATGGTTGCAGCGGCTCTAGACCTCATATCCATAGACTGGTGCTCCTAAGGAAGAGAGAGGAAATTCTTTTTGCCAGCAGGGGCCATGAAATGTCTTCCTGTGTTTCATTGGCTCTGGCTGGGTTCTGTGCCCATCCCTGAGTCAATCCCTTGGGTGCCGGGGTGGGATGTGAAGAAAACACTGATTAGACTGAGACAAAACCAGATTGCCAAGAACAGGGAAGCAACGATTTCCCAAAGGAGGTTTCAGGCACTGACCCCAAAAGGTGATGGAATGGATACTGAACAACAAGCAAGAGACTGTTTCATGGTTTGTTCACTTTGTACTTTCATCCTCTCCTGCCCAGGAAAGCCTCTGAGATTAGGGGTGACTGTTTTTATCCAGAAACAGGCCAACATTAATCTCTTCTGTTTCCATCTATGGGTTTCTGTGCGGTTCTGAGTTCTAAGACTTCAAGGTCTTTCACTTTCAAAATTTCACTAAGGCAACAGAAATCTTCCTCAGGTAGGTACATAGGTACAGGCTGAAATGCCATCCATTTACCTACCAAATGCTGCCTCTGAATTCAAACTAAAATTCACACTCCACACCCTGGCTTACCCACCACTCACCCCCTTGATACACGTTCAGCCACAGAAACTTCTTTTCTTAAAAATATTTATTTATCTGGCTGTGATGGGATCTTTAGTTGCAGCATATGGAATCTAGTTTCCTGACCAGGGATGAAAGCTGGGCCACCTGCATTGGGAGCGAGGAATCTTAACCACTGGACCACCAGGGGAGTCCCTAGCCACATTCAGTTCCTATTCCTCCTTAAACAAACCAATCTTTCTTGTGCCACAGATCTTTCCTATTTGTCCTTTCTCTCCAGTTAGAATGCTCTTCCCTTAAAACTTTTCACAGTTGGCTCCATCTCATCATTCAGGTTCTGCTCAAATGTCACGATTTCTGAGAGGTCTTCTCTGCCCAGCCTAGCATATAAAACTATCCGAAATTCTCCTGTCCCTGATGGTTTGAGTAGCTCTCTCCTTCACTAGTTGTAAGCTCTGCAGGTTGTACTGGTCCTGTTGATACGCATACCTTCCTGGTTCTGTGTCTGGCACAGTGTAGGTACTCAATAAATATTTTGGGACCAATGAATGAAAATTCTTTTTCTGAACCCTTGGAAACTTTTAGAGGTAAAGGCACATTCTTATATTTTTTTCTTGGCTTTAACTTTGTGTTGTTGTTCAGTCACTCAGGGGCTTCCCTGATAGCTCAGTTGGTCAAGAATCTGCCTGCAATGCAGGAGACTCCGGTTCAGTTCCTGGGTCAGGAAGATCTGCTGAAGAAGGGATTGGCTACCCACTCCAGTATTCTTGGGCTTCCCTGGTGGCTCAGCTGGTTAAGAATCTGACTACAATGCAGGAGACCTGGGTTCAATCCCTGGGTTGGGAACATACCCTGGAGAAGGGAAAGGCTACCCACTCCAGTGTTCTGGCCTGGAGAATTCCATGGACAGCCCATGGGGTTGCAAAGAGTTGGACACGGCTGAATGACTTTCACTTTCACTTTCAGTTGCTCAGTCAGGTCTGACTCTTTGCAACCCCATGGACTGCAGTACAACAGGCTTCCCTGTCCTTCAGTATCTCCTGGAGTTTGCTCAAAGTCATGTCCATTGCCTCAGTGATGCCATCCAACCATATAATCCTGTTCACCCCCTTTTCCTCCTGCCCTCAATCTTTCCCAGCATCAGGGTCTTTTCCAGTGAGTCAGCTCTTCTCATCAGGTGGCCCAAGTATTGGACCTTCAGTTTCAGCATCAGTCCTTCCAGTGAGTATTCAGGGTTGATTTCAGGGGACTCTTGAGAGTCTTCTCCAGCACCACAGTTTGAAAGCATCAGTTCTTCAGTGTTCACCCTTCTTTATGGTCCAATTCTCACATTCCTACATGACTACTGGAAAAACTATAGCTTTGACTATACAGACCTTTGTTGGCAAAGTGATGTCTCTGCCTTTTAATACATTGTCTAGGTTTGTCATAGCTTTTCTTCTAAGGAACAAATATCTTAATTTTATGGCTGCAGTCACCATCCGCAGTGATTTTGGAGCTCAAGAAAATAAAATCTGCCACCATGTCCACTTTTCCCCATCTATTTGCCATGAAGCAATGAGACTGGATGCCAGATGTTAGTTTTTTCCATGTTGAGTTTTAAGCCAGCTTTTTTACTCTCCTCTTTAACCCTCATCAAGAGGCTTTTTAAATTTGGTTCCGACCAAAACGCTAGGCATAAAAGAAATAATATATACTACTTTTCAAATAAAGAGCTTACTGCTGAAAGGATTCACTCAAAGTTGCACCAAAATGAATCCAGAAAGATACCTGGGGGTGCCAACTGCTTCTGTGACAAGTTCCACTTCCAAAGCCGGTGTACGTGAACATTTGAAGGCATAAAACTGCAGAGGGGAATGTGTGGCCATCTTCCCATCCAGATCTCTAAGTATAGTGGGCAGACTACCATTCACAAGTAAGACCATGAAAACATGTGATGATGATACTCTTTACTCCTTGACCCAATGAGACAGAGTGAGAAGAACGTCCCATAAGAAAAAGATTTCACCCTGTCCCTAGCAGACCCATAAGTCAATGTCAGAACTTCAGCAAGCTGATGCCTCGAAAGGAATCCCCATGCTCTCCATGGACACAAACTCTCCCTAAGGTAACTGAGACCTACCGGCCTGTGACAGTCCTCAGGACAGCCAGGTGACAGTGTGCATGACCCAGAGCAGCTAATGGAAACTCGAAGACACACTTCCTATAGATAGATATCATTGTTTCACTACTCCACAGACAACTCACCATCTGGGGCAATTCAAGCATCCTTAGTCATTGCTAATTCACTGCTCACCAACCCTCAGAGTCGATCCCTCTCTTAGGCTCTGAACTTGGCTCATGGGACCCTGAATTTCACCTTATAGCAGTGGTACCCAACCTTTTTGGCAGCAGGGACCAGTTTTGTGGAAGACAATTCTTCCACAGACTGGACAAGAGGGGGTGGCTTCAGGATGATTCAAGTGCATTATGTCAAGTGCATTATGTCCTTTATTTCTATTATCACTACATTGTGACATATAATGAAATAATTATATAATTCATCATAATGCAGAATCTGAGGGAGCCCTGAACAACTAGATGGTCCCATCTGGGGATGATGGGAGACGGCAGCAGTCACTTCCAGGGCCAGCATTATTGCCTTCGCTCTACCTTAGGTCATCAGGTATTAGATTCTCATAAGGAGTGTGCAACCTTGATGCCTCGCATGCGCAGTTCACAGTAGGGTTTGTGCTCCTATGAGAATCTAATGCCGCCACTGATTTGACAGGAGGTGGCTGCTAGGCTGCTAAGTCGATTCAGTCGTGTCCGACTCTGTGCGACCCCAGAGACGGCAGCCCACCAGGCTCCCCCATCCCTGGGATTCTCCAGGCAGGAGCACTGGAGTGGGGTGCCATCGCCTTCTCAGGACAGGAGGTGGAGTCAGGTGGTGATGTGAGTGATGGGGAGTGACTGTAAGTAAAAATGAAGTTTCACTCAATCGCCCACTATTCATGTTCTGCTGGGTGGCCAGGTTCCTAATGGGCCACAGACTGGTACCAGGGGTTGGGGATCCCTGCTCTATAGAACTCACAAACATTTATAATAATAATAAAGAATCCATATTTCAGTAATAATCTGATTAATATACATCTTCCCCACTGGACTCCAAACATCTTAAGGCCAGGGAGAGATCTCGAGCTCACTATGATACCTAGGCATTTTAGCTGTGCCTAATATGTAGACCATGCCTCCCATATCTTTCTGAATGGAGGAATGGACAAATGAATGGAGCTCAGGCCTGCTGGGAAGACATCTCACAGTCAGACTGACTCAGTTGGAAGGGAGCAGATGTCAAATTTTTTCAGAGTAAATCACACCTTGTCATCTCATGACTACCTTGTCTTCCTCATCAAGGCATCTCCTGTGCCTAGAATAGCATCTGGCATGGAGAAGTGAATCAACAGATACTGGGAGAAGAAGCACATGAATGGACACTTCCCTGAGAAGCTTGGTTACCTTCTTAAGATAAAGTCCTGGAAAGGCAGGATGTTATTCTGTGATGTTACTAGACATTGAATATTTAGGTGTCAATGTCCTGCATTAGACCCAAAGATACCATTGAGGTCATTCCCTTCAAACTCAGTGGGTCTGGTTCTAGGAGTTGCTAAACCAGCAGGTCAGCATGGGGACAGGGGGACTGCAAACCAAACTATTTTTTCTTGAGACGCTCTATTGGACTGGCCTATACCACCTTCAGGGGTTACATACTTCAAGTTCAAGTGCATTATGGCTCTTGGTTCTCATCACACACCCTGAAAAAAAAAAAAACACACCCAGGGATGGTACTGTACCTTGTGAGACAGTCTGGCCCCAGGCCCTGCTACCAGGTCGGGAGGGTATGGAAAGGGGTCCTCTTTCTCCACGGCCACATCTTCCTTACTGAGGGATCTGAGTCCAAATGGGTCTCTTTGTGTCTGAAGTTTAAGCAACCAGGGGTGCAAATATCAGGTTAGGGTCCCTCCTTTGAGGGGGAGAGAGGTCAAGATCAGCTCTTCGATCACTAACCCAAAATCAAACATCAAAAACCTCCCCCAAAACCATGATGAAAAAGCACCATCAAGCCCAACTTCCGAGCACGCCTGGGTCTCCAGCCCACCCCAGCCCAGCGAACGGAAGTGGCTCACCTCTGAGTTAGAGAACCCCTTTCAGAACCAGAAGGAAAGAGAAAGGGATTTACAGGTTCGTCACAGAGTTGTAGGCTCTGGCTGGCCCCCAGAATGAGTTCATTATTTATTCTTAGAGACGGGACTCGAATTAAACAAACAGTGCCTATAAATAGAGTGGGATACACTCAGCTTGGTGTCACTGAAAGGTCCTTTTCACAGGGACAGACGCGCTAAATGGATGTTCTCAGGTTACCCTGCTGGTACTACGTGGGGAAGGGTTGCTCTTTTTCTTTGTAAGCATGGTTCAAGAGGAGGGGGGAAAAACAACAGGCGAGTCAGACCTTGGGAATCGGCCCTGTTTCCGTCTTCCTCATCACCTTTTCTAAACGCTCATTGCCGTTATAACTGAGAAGGAGCTCCCAAGGAAGGATGTCGTTCTATAAACACCCTGGCTGGGCAGATTGGCAGGTCCCTCTGGGAATGGATCCTGGGGCAGGCTGTATTTGACAGAGTGTTCTGCTCTTTAAGATTAGATTGCAAACTCCTTAAGGGAAGGGACCAAGTGCTAAGATTTCTTCTTGA
Organism: Bison bison bison; assembly: GCF_000754665.1. Lineage (NCBI taxonomy): Eukaryota > Metazoa > Chordata > Mammalia > Artiodactyla > Bovidae > Bison > Bison bison. Next base: position 4,522,108 of record NW_011494865.1, on the reverse strand, counting down.
TTTCTCCTATTCTGCCAAGTACAGGGATGACTAGGGTTTCAGATCTTCAGCTGTGAATTAAAAAGGACCCTCTTTAAGCATGGCCAGCTTCATGGTGGGAAGTATGTGTTCCAGGCCTGATGGAGCTCTGCTTGGAGTCACACTGAGCGTATGCTTGAAAGGGAATCACTTCTCCCTGAGAGAACTGTGGGGGTGGAAACTTCTGGAATAACTGTGAATAGACATCAAGCAATGAGGCCACAAAGTCAAGTCACTATTGTAACAACAAGAGCTACAGTGGATTCCCAGGTGGCACTAGTGGTAAACAACCCGCCTGCCAATATGGGAGACATAAGAGATATAGGTTAGATCCCTGGGTCAGGAAGGTCCCCTGGAGGAGGGCATGGCAACCCACTCCACTATTCTTGCCTGGAGAATCCCATGGACAGAGGAGCCTGGCATGCTAAAGTACATAGGGTCGCAAAGAGTTGGATATGACCGACGTGACTTAGCATGCATGCACCATGGATTCAGCATTTGTCCAGGTCTTCAAGATATTATTCTGTTTTACATTTATTCGTGAAAACTCATGTAGGGACTTCCCTGGTGGTTCAGCAGTTAAGAATCTGCCTTGCAACACAGGGGATGAGGGTTCAACCCCTGATCGGGAAACTAAGGTCCCAAATGCCGTGGGGTAACTAAGCCCAAGCGCCACAACTACTGAGCCTTCAAGCCGCAACTAGAGAATCTATGCACCATGACGAAGGACCCCGCATGATGCATCAAAAATCTCACATGCCACAACTAAGACCTGATATAGCCAAACAAATATTTTTTGAAAAAAAGCTCATGTAATCTTTCCAAAAACCCTATCCCCATGATTATTTCAATTTTACAGATGAAAGAAATGAAGCACCCAGAGATTATGGACCCTGTTCCAGGTCACACAGCTGGGAAATCAAGATAGGAAGTCAGGCAGTTTAGCTCCAGAGCCTGGTCTCCTGCAGTAGAAACTGAGCTTTTGGAGTAACCATTTATTGCTGCACATGCCTGGTGCAGGCCCAAGCCCATAACACCCCATCAACAGGAGACCTGGGACAGGCCAATGACAGCGAATCTCAGGACTTCTGCGGGGAACATTAGGATGAAAATGATAAGCTGAATTTCCCTCTGGAGGGGAAGGCAGCCTCAGGAGGTCCCATGGCCATCCTGCCACTCCTGGGGGAGCCTTGCTGAGAATGAAAACAGCACTAAGCAAGAGCCAAGCTGAAGAACAGATCCTGCTGACATCCTGTGAACCTTGATCCAGCTGGACCTGATGCCGGAACCTACTCCTCAACTTTGCACTTTCATGAGCCATGTTTTCCCTTTGCTGGTGAAGCCCGTCAGAGTTGATTTTCTATTACTTGTTGTTGAAAGATCCCTCACTGAGACAGGCTGGCCCATAAGAAAACATCGTTTGGGCAAAGTAACCCCCCAGCCCCATTCCTAAGTAAGAGCTCATCCTGCACTCCCCTTTCTCGCATTCGGGCTCTTCCAGAAACACACGCCATCCTAAGACTACACGCGTGCTCAATGGCCCCATTTTCTGCTTACTGAAATCCCAAATACTGCTTTCCTACTGAGGCTTCCTCCGACTCGTCCTTCACAATTACCTACTGCCTCACTTGGTTGCCATGATACGGAGCTTCTACACTTACTTAGCCCTTATTTTTATTTTGCCTTGCAATACAGTTAGCTATTTAGAAATCATTCATTAACATTTATTGAAAGCTTCCTACATGTCATATCCTCAGTTTAAGTGCTAGGGATTCAGGCGGAATAATATCAGCATATATCTGAGTTCTGTCCATGTGCCCTGCACTGTTCTTAGCACTTTACATGCATCTGTTATATCACTGCACCTCCTAAAAAACCCCACAGGGGAAGGACAGACAATATCTCCACTTTATATGTAAAAGAATGGCTAAGTAGGAAGTTACAGAGAGACATCGAGATCAAACAGATAGGAAATTGCAATGGGAGTCTCCAGACGAGGATGTAGATTTTCACAGCCAGTACTTTCAAATTAGGTTCACAATTCTAATCCCTCCGATTTCTCAAATCCCTAATCCACAAAGAGGATAAAAAAGAATCAATAGGCATTGAGAGAGAATTTTAGGATGATTTTTTCTTGGGTGGGAGGGGCGAATCCCATGCTGTCATTCACCTCCTAATAAACACACACGCAGAAGGTGGGGCGGGGGCGGTTAACCAGTTCCTGCGCCTTAGGTCTCGCGAGAGCAGCTTCTCGAGGTTCTATGCAGAGTTTGCAGGGCGGCCCTTGTATCTAGGGAGGTGGAGGTGACCCCCTGAGCAATCCACAGGATGAAGGAGGGCTAGAAAGCCAAGCAGAGAGGGAGGTTTTCCTAATGACTTTCAATGGACCTCACATGAGCGAGCGGACTGATGGATTTTGTCTCAGGGTGGCTGAGAAGGGCAACCAGTCCTCCTCAGGAGAGGCTGGAGATGAATCACCAGATTCTGGTGAAGTGGCTTGGTGGTAGGAGTTCTATTAAGCCATGCTGGGAACTCTTCCATACCCATGACCATGATCTGGCCACGACCCTGTGTGGTACTTGAGCAAACCCAGAGGAGACAATGTTATACTTTGATTCTAAAAGCCAAAGTAAGTACATGTATATTTTGTTATATGATACTTCACAGATACTGAATTTTTAAAAAAATATAGATTGAAGGTTTATGGCAACCCTGTGTTGAACAAGTCTATCAGCGAAATTTTTCCAACAGTATTTGTTCACTTTGGGTTTTTGTCATATCGTGGTAATTTTCATGATACTTTAAATGCTCCACCAGCAAAAAGATTATGACTCAAATGATGGTTATCATTTTTGGCAAAAAAAGTATTTTAAAATTATATATGTATGTAAATTATGTATGCATATTTATTAGACATAATGTTATTGCACACTTAATAGACTACGTGTCTGACTCTTTGCAACCCGATGGACTGTAAGCCCGTCAGGCTCCTCTTTCCATGGGATTGTCCAGGCAAGAATACTGGAGTGGGTTGCCATTTCCTCCTCCAGATGATCTTCCGATGCAGAGATTGAACCCACATCTCCTGCATTGCAGGCAGAGTCTTTACTGTCTGAGCCACCAGGAAAGCCCCTAATAGACTTACAGTAGAGTGTAAACATAACTTTTATATGCATTGGGAAACCAACAATTTCCTGGGACTTGCTTTATTGTGATATTTGCTTTATTGTGGTCATCTGGCACTGAACCCACGACATCTCCGAGGTCTTTCTGTACCTTCCTCCCCCACCCCTCTTTGTCCTGCATGTCCCCTCTTCTACCCCCTTGTCTGTGTTTGGTGGGGGAAGATGGTGTCTATTTCTCTCTTCCCCAAAGGCCAGCAGCCCATGATGGTGGGTTGCAGATGGAAGAAGAGGAAAAAGAGGCTCATCTTTAATGATAGTTTTAGGTATTATTAATAATTGGATGAGATTTTGGAAATGAGACTAATTTGTGACTCAGGAATCATAGAACTTAAAAAAAAACAAACTATGAGTGAAAGGAAGGTCCCCACCTAAACTGACATCCCGTGCCAAGATAAGGACTTAACCCCCTGAATTGTAAAGAGACAAGAAGAGGTAAGACCAAAGTTGCCTCTGTGATCTCACCCCCTAAGTTCTCTAGACAGAAGGCCAGGCAGGTCAAGTGACCCACTCAGGGTCCCAGAGCCAGTGAAAAAGACAGAACCATGTTCTTATTGCTAAGCTAGTTCGGCCCTCCAAGAAACAACTGCCTCTTCTGTTCCTCACTGGCTTATTTTTATCCCATTCTTCCATTCATCCTATTCTTATCTTATTCATCATCTTCTTGAATTCCCTTCTCCTTCCTCAACTTATAAATGACCCTGGACCCATGTTGACAGAAGCAGGGTTTCTGTAGGTAAGGTTATCCAAGGATAACTTCAATCACGTGATTGAAGTCATCAATCATTCCATAAATACCAAGGACCTACTGTATAGCACAGGGAACTATATTCAATATCTTATAATAACTGTAATAGAAAATAATCTGAAAAGAATATATATACATATAATATACATATCTGAATCACTTTGCTGTACACAAAACTAACACCATATTGTAAATCAACTATAGCTCAATTAAATTAAAAAAAATGACTATGATTCAAAGAACAGCAAATTCCTAAGCGCCAAATCTGGAGAGTTTCCTGTTTCCATCTGCTGAAAGCTTTGATGGTGATTATGATGATATTGGTATTATTGACACAGTCACTGAGACTCATAAGTTCCAGGTCCCAGAGTGAGTGCTTTTTGCATGCTTTCTGATTAAATCCTAGCCACCCTGTGCAATGAATCCTCCTGATTGTTAGCCCCACTTACCCAGGAGGGCCCTGAGGCTTGGAGGAGCACCTTACAAGGATGCCTAGGCAGCCAGCAGAGCCAGATTCCAAACTATGTGATCCAGGAGCTGTGCTCCTAGCGAGTCCCTAGAACCTCACAGCTGCCCTCCCTGCATGGCTAGGAGTTGCCTTCAGGGAGTTTCCTGCCGTTATGCCCTGTTCTCTAAAATGTGTATGTACCTGCTCAGTGGGGTCCAACTCTTTTGCAACCATAGGGTGGGCTGTAGCCCACCAGGCTCCTCTATCCATTGAATTTCTCCAGACAAGAATACTGGAATGGGTTGTCATTCCCTTCTCCAGGGGATCTTCCCAACCTAAGGGTTGAACCCAGGTCTCCTGCATTGCATTCAAATTCTTTACCGTCTAAGCCACTAGGGAGGCCAGAGATGTCTCAAAAGACTATTTATCATTAATACTATCTAGAAGAAAACTTCAGCACAATAGTTCAGAACACAGGCTTGGGAGTCAGATTCCTTTGTTCAATTATTAGCTACCCATCCTCCAACCAAATCGAGTTTTGGTTACCTAATGTGTAAAATGGTGATGTAGCATCTTCCTTTAGGTATTTATCAAAGTTATTTATTTGCAAATATTCCAACCCCTCTTCACCTCTAGTTCAGTTCAGTTCAGTCGCTCAGTCGTGTCCAACTTTTTGCGACCCCATGAACCGCAGCACGCCAGGCCTCCCTGTCCATCACCAACTCCCGGAGTCCACCCAAACCCATGTCCATTGTGTTGGTGATGCCATCCAACCATCTCATCCTCTGTTGTCCCCTTCTCTTCCTGCCCTCAATCTTTCCCAGC
>NW_011494865.1:4472108-4516660 GCF_000754665.1 Bison bison bison | reverse complement strand
TAGCCTTGACTAGATGGACCTTTGTTGTCAAAGTAATGTCTCTGCTTTTTAATATGCTGTCTAGGTTGGTCATAACTTTCCTTCCAAGGAGTAAGTCTTTTAATTTCATGGCTGCAATCACCATCTGCAGTGATTTTGAAGCCCAGAAAAATAAAGTCAGCCACTGTTTCCACTGTTTCTCCATCTATTTTCCATGAAGTAATGGGACCGGATGCAATGATCTTAGTTTTCTGAATGTTGAGCTTTAAGCCAACTTTTTCACTCTCCTCTTTCACTTTCATCAAGAGGCTCTTTATTTTTCTTCACTTTCTGCCATAAGGGTGGTGTCATCTGCATATCTGAAGTTATTGATATTTCTCCCAGCAATCTTGATTCCAGCTTGTGTTTCATCCAGCCCTGTGTTTCTCATGATGTACTCTGCATATAAGTTAAATAAGCAGGATAACAATATACACCCTTGACGTACTCCTTTTCCTATTTGGAACCAGTCTGTTGTTCTATGTACAGTTCTAACTGTTGCTTCTTGACCTGCATACAGGTTTCTCAAGAAGCATGTCAGGTGGTCTGGTATTCCTATCTCTTTCAGAATTTTCCACAGTTTATTGTGATCCACACAGTCAAAGGCTTTGGCATAATCAATAAAGCAGAAATAGATGTTTTTCTGGAACTCTCTTGCTTTTTTGATGATCCAGCGGATGTTGGCAATTTGATCTCTGGTTCCTCTGCCTTTTCTAAAACCAGCTTGAACATCTGGAAGTTCACGGTTCACATATTGCTGAAGCCTGGCTTGGAGAATTTTGAGTGTTACTTTACTAGCGTGTAAGATGAGTACAACTGTGCGGTAGTTTGAGCATTCTTTGACACTGCCTTTCTTTGGGTTTGGAATGAACACCGACCTTTTCCAGTCCTGTGGCCACTGCTGAGTTTCCCAAATTTGCTGACATATTGAGTGCAGCACTTTCACAGCATCATCTTTCAGGATTTGAAATAGCTCAACTGGAATTCCATCACCTCCACTAGCTTTGTTCGTAGTGATGCTTCCTAAGGCCCACCTGACTTCACATTCCAGGATGTCCGGCTGTAGGTGAGTGTGAGTGTTCACACCTTTGTGATTATCTGGGTCATGAAGATCTTTTTTGTACAGTTCTTCCGTGTATTCTTGCCACCTCTTCTTAATATCTTCTGCTTCTGTTAGGTCCATACCATTTCTGTCCTTTATTGTGCCCATCTTTGCATGAAATGTTCCCTTGGTATCTCTAATTTTCTTGAAGAGACCTCTAGTCTTTCCCATTCTGTTATTTTCCTCTATTTCTTTGCATTGTTTGCTGAGGAAGGCTTTCTTATGTCTCCTTGCTATTCTTTGGAACTCTGCATTCAAATGGGTATAACTTTCCTTTTCTCCTTTGCCTTTCGACTCTCTTCACAGCTATTTGTAAGGCCTCTTCAGACAGCTATTTTGCTTTTTTTGCATGTCTTTTTCTTGGGGATGGTCTTGCTCCCTGTCTCCTGTACAATGTCACGAACCTCTGTCCATTGTTCATCAAAGACCCTCAAGGATCCAGGCTACTGGAAAGGCATGAAGTTAAAAAACAAACTGTGTATCAATTCTTTTTTTTTTTTTTTTTTTTTTGCCACACTGCACAGCATATGGGATCTTGTTCCCCAACCAGTGATCAAACCCACATTCCCTGCATTGGAGTCTCGGAGTCTTAACCACTGGACCACCAGGCAAGTCCCTGCACATCAATTTTTTTTTTTTTTTAGATTTCCATGTGCTATACAATAGGTGCTTATTGGATGCACATCAATTCTTATCATCTCACTTCACCTCTAAACACATAATAAAATTATTATTATACTTTTCATCCTCTTTGAAGTTAATCAGAGCCATGTAATTTGCTGGTTAGCAAAATAGGAATGAAAGCAACTTCTCACTACCAGAGGGAATAGATATTGAATTAGAAATGGAATTGATATGCAGTTTGTTTTTTAACTTCATGCGTTTCCAGTGGCCTGGGTCCCTGAGGGTCTTTGATGAACACAGCCCCTCCTCCCACTTCAAGTCACCACTGAACACGTAACAGGAAGGAGAAATACACCTTTGTTGTCTTGAGCCAATGAAGTTTGAGGACTGTTTCTTACCAAGCATAACCTCGCCGATCCTAATACAGGGTTGGTGGGAGGATTAGATATAACAAAATGAAGCTCCATTAAGATACCTCTGTACACGTACAAGAATGGCTATAAATTAAAAGACCGACAAAAGCAAGTATTCAAAAAGATGTGCAGAAACTAGAAGCCTCATATGTTGCTGGTGGGAATGAAAAATGGTGCAGCCGCTTTGGAAAACAGTCTGACAGTTTCTTAAAAACTTAAACATAAGCTTACTGTACAACCCAGCAACTCAACTCTTTATCTTCCTCAAAGAAATGAAAACATATCTCCACACAAAGACTCGTATGTGAATGTTCACAGCAGCATTATTTTATATCACAATAGCCAAGAAGTTGGAACAATGAAATGTCTGTCATACACAAAATGTGGTATATCCATGCAATGGAATGCTATTCAGCAATAAAAAAGGAACAAAATACAAATAATCCCAACATGATGTTTGACTTATGATTTTTCAGTTTTACAATGGTGCATAAGTGATATGCACATATGCATTCTTTAGAAATTATTCTTTGAATTTTACAGTATGATGCTTGACCATAGCTTCTGGTCAACCATGTGACTGCAGAAGTGAACAACGAATACACTTACAACTGTTCTTCACCCAGACAACCATCCGACTGTTCACTTTCAGTATGGTGGAGTGCTCAGTCCCAAAGTCATGTCCGACTCTGAGACTCCATGGTCTGTAGCCTGCCAGCCTCCTCTGTCCATGGCATTCTCCAGGCAGGAATACTGGAGTGGGTTGTCATTTCCTTCTCCAGGGGATCTTCCCTACCCGGGGGTTGAACCCAAGTCTCCTGCCTTGGCAGGCAGATTCTTTACCACTGAGCCACCTGAGAAGCCTTTGGCTTAGCTACTGTATTTGAAAACTTTTTCCAATTTCACCAAGTAAACTTGGAAATGCCCAACTGAAGTGGGAGCTCCTGGTAAGCTTGTGATGTTTTTGTCTTGTGATGTTTCTTGAAAAAAATAAAAACTAAAGAATAAAGCACATATTTACTCATTTATATTCCTTATCCCCCTCCTCACAAAAGAAAAGCTAAAGATTTTAATGTGGCAGTTAAAATTTTAATCAAAACACCCTGGTTAATGCCTTAATAGAAATTCAAATTCATAAAACTAGTAAATACATAAACCTAGTCCTGTTTCCTTCTACTTGGGAGGACAGTTTAGGGGCAGGGGAAGACTGTTTGGTTTAAGTAACATAATCCATTTCCAGTCTTAATGATTCTGTTTAGGAAAGAGCATGGGATCTGGGGGTGGGGGCAGACAACGAGGTACAAGACCACCTTGTGCCATCTTCCTGATTGCCGGATGCAGGCAGGTTAAGCCTCCTAACTCCAGACTCACCATTAACCCCATTGCACAAGTGGGAAAACTATCAACTCACAGGGTTTTGTTAGGGGCTGAGAGTGAGAGGGCTTCCTGAACTCTAGAGCACTACAGGATACTTATCTTTTTTCATCCATACTCCACCTGGTATAGATCACAGAGCCATGAATACAACACAGGATAAACAGCCGTGGGCCACCGCAATCAGTTCACCAGAAGTCATTTACATGGCAAGACATAAGCAGGCCTTGTGCTGACACTGTGCAAGGCAGTCCTGGCAGCTTCCATGGGGCAATTAATAGTATTCACTGTATTACACGAGCTAGTCAACTGTACTATACTTTACCTACTTTACTTAAAATAGGCTTGGTGTTAGACTATTTGCCTGGCTGTTGAGGAATATAAGTGTTCTGAGCACGTTTAAGGCTTGCTATGATTGTTAGTAGATTCAGTGTATTAAGTGAACTTTCCGCTTATGATACATTCAGTTTACAGTGGGTTTATTGGGATGTAGCTCCATTGTAAAGTCGAGGAAGACATGTGCTGAGATATGCTACCATGCAGACAAACCTCAAAAGCATTGCACTAAGTAAAAGAAGCCAAATGCAAAAGACTATGTAGTGTATGATTTGATTTCCATCAAATGTGCAGAAAAGAGAAATTTGTAGAGAAAGGAAGTCCTGAGGTTGCCTGGGCCCGAGTGTGGGAGTGGGGACCGACTGTACACAGGTGTAAGAGAGCGTTGGCAAGGAATGGGATAGCCTAAAACTGGATTGTGATCACGATTGCACAGTTTTATGTATTTTCTGAAAATCATTTAATTGTATACTTACAATGGGTCAATATTATGGTGTGGGACTTCCCTGGAGGTACAGTGGATAAGAATCCACCTGCCAATGCAGGGGACACAGGTTCGATTCCTGGGCTGGGAAGAGTCCACATGTTATGGAGCAACTAAGCCTGAGAGCCACAATTACTGAGCCTGCGTGATGCAACTGCTGAGCCCACACGCTGCAACTACTGGAACCTGTGCACCTGGAGCCTGTGCTCCACAGCAAGAGGAGCCACCGCAATGAGAAGCCTGCGCGCCGCAACTAGAGAGGAGCCCCAACTCACTGAAATGAGAGAAAGCCCACGTGCAGCAACAAAGACCCAGGCAGTCAAAAATAAATAAACGAAAAATTAAAAAATCCTATGGTATGAAAATTCTACCCCAAAAGAGCTGTTAAGAAAAAACTAAGCATCATATCTAGCACGTGGGGAAGGCTCAGTAAATGTTTGTTATTATTCCTCATTTTAGGGGTGAAATGCTAGGACTGAGGCTCTGCACTGAATTGATTACAAGTGAAGATCTGCATTCAGTGGTCTGGCAATTGGGGTTTGGCAGGGATCAGCTTCCCTCATCAGAGAAGGCAATGGCACCCCACTCCAGTACTCTTGCCTGGAAAATCCCATGAATGGAAGAGCCTGGTGGGCTGCAGTCCATGGGGTCTCGAAGAGTCTGACACGACTGAGCGACTTCGCTTTCACTTTTCACTTTCCACTTTCACGCATTGGAGAAAGAAATGGCAACCCACTCCAGAGTTCTTGCCTGGAGAATCCCAGGGATGGCAGAGCCTGGTGGGCTACCATCTATGGGGTCGCACAGAGTTGGACATGACTGAAGCGACTTAGCAGCAGCAGCAGCAGCTTCCCTCATAGCTCAGTTGGTAAAGAATCCACCTGCAATGCAGGAAAGCCTGGTTCGATTCCTGGGTTGGGAAGATCCACCAGAGAAAGAATAGGCAACCCACTCCAGTATTCTTGGGCTTCCCCGGTGGCTCAGCTGGTAAAGAATCCACCTGCAGTGTGGGAGACCTGGGTTCAATCCCTGGGTTGGGAAGATCCCCTAGAGAAGAGAAAGGCTACCCACTCCAGTATTCTGGCCTGGAAAATTCCATGAACTGTATAGTCCATGGGGTCATAAAAAGTCGGACACTACTGAGTGACTTTCACTTTCCTTCAGGGACCCCAATTCTCACATCCCCCAATTTTATATGTCCTCTATGTTGATCACCACCTGTAACAGACCAGTGGAAATTTACATTGTATCCTGTACCAAGTTTCTGGGCTTCCCAGGTCCCGCTAGTGATAAAGAACCTGTCTGTCAACGCAGGAGACATAAGAGACACAGGTTCAATTCTTGGGTCAGGAAGATCTCCTGAAGGAGGAAATAGCACCCCACTCCAGCATTCTTGCCTGGAAAATTCCATGGACAGAGGAGCCTGGTGGGCTACAGTTCAAAACATCACAAAAGAGCGGAGTGACTTAGCATGCACACATGTACCAAGTTCCACTTGGTAATCAGAGGTCATGGTCAGGTATCCTAACCATAGTCCATTTTGTTCTCTGTTGACATTCCAGGGCGCCTTGAACCTGAGCCTTTTCAAGATATTACAGGCAGACTTAACTTGGTGTGGCTGTAAAAATGTTGCACTTCCCACTGTATCTGTATCCTCAAACCTATACTGTCAACGATGATCTATATTTTCAATCAGCTTTCCATGTCGGCTCCCTTTTATCTTTATCTTAATGCTCTTCAATGAGTCCTTGTGTGAGCCTTGCAGAGTCAGGAGTTGAGTAGAGAATGCTTCAAAGTTAAGGTTGGAAATGGGGAAGGACAGGAAATCTCTCTGTCACATGCAGTTGTCTGTCAAGCCCTGCTGTAGCATTCAGAGACTGGCTGATGCAATTCCAAACAACTGCCACTTAGGCCTTAGGGCCCCCTGAATAAGACAAAACTGATTCAGAGAGGCCTTGAATTCTAGTGGGTTAAAGTTTGAAGGGTCACAGTTACAGTATCACTGATGGAAAGACAGAGTCCAGCCCTTTAGTAGTCTGTTCAGGAGGCTTTAACAGAATATTACAGACTGGGTGGGCTTCTTGTTCAGTCGCTCAGTTGTGTCTGACTCTTTGCGACACCATGGATTGCAGCACGCCAGGCTTCCCTGTCCTTAACCATCTCCTGGAGCTTGCTCAAACTCATGTCCATTAAGTTAGTGATGCCATCCAACCATCTCATCCTCTGTCATCCCCTTCTCCGCTTGCCTTCAATCTTTCCCAGCATCAGGGTCTTTCCTAATGAGTCAGCTCTTTGCATCAGGTGGCCAAAGTATTGGCGTTTCAGCTTTAGCTTCAGCATCAGTCCTTCCAATGAATATTCGGGATTGATTTCCTTTAGGATTCCCTGATTTGACCTCCTTGCTGTCCAAGGGACTCTCAAGAGTCTTCTCTAGCACCACAGTTCAAAAGCATCAATCCTTCAGTGCTCAGCCTTCTTTATAGTCCAACTCTCACATCCATACCTGACAACTGGAAAAACTGTAGCTTTGACTATATGGACCTTTGTTGGCAAAGTAATGTCTCTGCTTTTTAATATGCTGTCTAGGATGGTCATAGCTTTTCTCACAAGGAGCAAGCGTCTTTTAATTTCACAGCTGCAGTCACCATCTGCAGTGATTTTGGAGCCCAAGAAAATAAAGTCTGTCACAGTTTCCATTATTTCCCTATCTATTTGCCATGAAGTGATGGACTCGATGCCATGATCTTTGTTCTTTAAATGGTGAGTTTTAAGCCAACTTTTTCACTCTCTTCTTTCCCTTTCATCAAGAGGCTCTTTAGTTCCTCTTTACTTTTCTGTCATTAGGGTGCTATCATATGCATATCTGAGGTTATTGATATTTCTCCTGGCAATCTTGATTCCAGCTTGTGTTTCATCCAGCCCAGCATTTTGCATGATGTACTCTGCATAGAAGTTAAATAAGCAGGTGATAATATACAGCCTTGGTGTATTACTTTCCCAATTTGGAACCAGTTGTTGTTCCATGTCCTGTTCTAATTGTTGCTTCCTGACCTGCATACAGGTTTCTCAGGAGGCAGGTAAAGTGGTCTGGTATTCCCATCTCTTGAAGAATTTTCCACAGTTTGTTGTGATCCACACTGTCAAAGGCTTTAGCGTAGTCACTGAAGCATAAGTAGATGTTTTTCTGGAATTCTCTTGCCTTTCCTATGATCTAACAGATGTTGGCAATTTGATCTCTGGTTCCTCTGCCTTTTCTAAATTCAGCTTGAACATCTGGGATTTCTTGGTTCATGTACTGTTGAAGCCTGGCTTGAAGAATTTTGAGCATTACTTTGCTAGCATCTGAAATGAGTGCAATTGTGCAGTAGTTTGAACATTCTTTGGCATTGCCTTTCTTTGGGATTGCAATGAAGACAGACAAGTCCTGTGGCCACTGCTGAGTTTTCCAAATCTTTTGGCATATTTGTGGGCAGACTGGGTGGCTAGTAAGTAACAAAAATTTATTGCTGACAATCCTGAAGGCTGGGAAGCCCAAGTAAAAGTGCTGGCAGGTTCTGTGTCTGTGAGGACCCACTTCTTAGTTCACAGATTGTCATTTCACTATATCCTAATGTGATGGAAACAGTGAGGGAGCTCTGTGGGGTCTCTTTGTAAGGGCACTAATTCCATTCATGAGGGCTCCACCCTCATGACTAGTCACCTCCCAAAGGCCCCATCTCCTAATACCATCACAGTGGAGGTTGTTGCAAACTACGATTTTAAGGGGATATAAACATTCAGTCATATGTCAAGGCTATATATTGTCACCCTGGTTATTTAAATTATATACAGAGTACATCATGTGAAATGCCAGGCTGGGTGACTCACGAGCTGGAATCAAGATTGCCAGGAGAAATATCAATAACCTCAGATACGCAGATGACACCATACTTATGGCAGAAAGTGAAGAGGAACTAAAGAGCTTTTTGACGAAAGTGAAAGAGGAGCATGAAAAAGCTGGTTTAAAACTCAACATTTAAAGAACAAAGATCATGGCATCCAGTCCCACCACTTCATGGCAAATACGTGGGGAAATAATGGAAACTGTGACAGACTTTATTTTCCTGAGCTCTAAAATCACTGCAGATGGTGACTGCAGACATGAAATTAAAATATGCTTACTCCTTGGAAAAAAGCTATGACTAACCTAGACAGCATATCAAAAAGCAGAGACATCACTTTTTGGACAAAGGTCCATATCGTCAAAACTGTGATTCTTTGAATCACATATGTGAATACATGATTGAGTAGTCATGTATGGGTGTGAGAGTTGGACCATAAAGAAGGCTGAGCAATGAAGAACTGATGCTTTTGAACTGTGGTACTGGATAAGACTCTTGAGAGTCCTTTGGCAGCAAGGAGATCAAACCATTCAATCCTAAAGGAAATCGACCCTGAATATCCATTGGAAGTACTGATGCTGAAGCTCCAGTACTTTGGCCACCTGAGGCAAAGAGCCAGCTCATCAGAAAAGACCCTGATGCTGGGGAAGATTGAGGGTAGGAGGAGAAGGGGATGACAGAGAGATGGTTGGATGGCATCACTGACCCAATGGACACGAATCTGAGCAAACTCCAGGAGATAGTCAGGGACAGGGAAGCCTGGTGTCCTGTAGTCCACGGGGTCGCAAAGAGTTTGACATGACTTAGCAACCGAACAACAGCAATATCACAAACATTCAGTCTCTAGCAACTAGAGACCACCATGGCCCTCTAGTTAGCATTCAGCAGGAAGCAAAAGTAGAAAAGAGATGAGGTAGTAGCAGCATCTGAACAACTAGTGCTTTGGACCCATAGTCAGATCCCTAACAGAGAAATACGTTTTTGGTCTTTTCTATGTCCAGGCCCTCACTCCTCACTATAACATTCTCACAGTGCATCCAGCTCGCTGGCTACTCACTGGAGAAAAGATAAAGGTTAAGTGATTTTACTATTAAATAAAAATGAAAAAAAAAGGGCAATTAACTAAAACAACTAAGATAAAAACTAATAAATCTAGAGATAGTAGAAGGAAAGAATGAAAGATAAAAGCAGACATAAGCAAATTGGAAAAAAGAAAAACAATAGGATTGGTACGATAAATCAAAGAACTAACTCTTTTAAGAGACCAATAAAAGAGACAATCCTCTGGCAGGGTTACATAGAAAAAAAAAAAAAAAAAACTAGTAAATAGTTTTAGAAATACAAAAAGAATGAGAAACAAAGACATGAAAGAAGATTAAAGTTAAAAGCATGCTTTATTTAAATTTATGCTAATAAAATACTAACCAAAATAAGACAATAAAATCCACTCAAGATGAGGTCGAAAAATTCAAGGAGGCAAAAAGTTGAATAAAGAAGAAGCTGATAAAGAACTCTCCACGACTTTGCTGAGATGTGAACTCAGACGATTTGGATGGGGTTAGGAGTGGCAGAATCCCCTGGGCAGAGGAGCCTGGTAGGCTATCGTCTGTGGGGGTCACAAAGAGTCGGACACAACTGAGCAACTAACATTTTCACTTTTTCTAACACTTTTTAAAGGAAGAATTTCTATAGGATCGAGTTGTTTCCAGAACATAAAAAACTTTATAAGTGTCTTAAATAATTTTACAAACCAACCTACCCCTGGTAACCTAACCTGGTAATAGAAAGGGAGTATATAGAAATACTACATGCTAAAGTGTTTAAGAGCTGTTAAGTTAAGCTAACTGTGCTTAAGAACTATTGCACTTCTACTTTGGTAGATACACTATTTTTGGCTGTGCTGGGTCTTTGTTGCAGGGTGCAGGCTTTCTCTTGTTGTGGTGCATGGGCTTAGTGGCATGTGGGATCTTAGTTCCCTGACCAGGAACCAAACCCTAGAAGTAATGCCTCTCCCTGCCTGCTAAGCAGTGGCATATGATTTACCCAAGAAAACAAGTAGGGGACAGGGGTGGAGGTGGGTAAAGGCAATAGGTGAGTTTTGCTGCAAAAACAAAACAGAACGAAACTTTTCCCTTCCTATTTTGTAACCCTTAAATAAGACAGAAAGTGGAATACCACTGTATAATAAAAGAATAATATGACTAAATGTAGCTTAGTTCCACAAATCACAAATGCAAGGGTGGCTCAATATTAGAAGATGTTTGGATTCATCCCATTCATCCATCAAGAAGAACAATGAATCAACTAACAGAATTCAACTTTCTTCCTTCCTGTAATAATCCTGTTAAATTGGAGACAGACAGAGGCTTCATGTGAAAAATAATAAATTAGGAGTCTACAAAGGTCAAATGATGAATGCATTTTTACTAAAGTAGGGTGACGCAAGAATGCCTGGTGTTCCAACTCAATAGATTCTTAAATTCTGGAAGTTCTAGCTGAAGTGTGTCATACTCTGAGCCTGGGTTGAACCTGACCATCAGATATTCTATATTTGACTTGCCTGTTGTTTAAAACATTTGATTTCATTTTCAACATTTAAAAGGCTTATAGATTTCACATTTTAAAAACACCTGATCTTTGGTATATCTTTAAAAACATCTGACCATCGATCAACATGAGGCCTATTTCTCAAATGGCAGAGAATGGCTGAAGCTGATTAAGAACTTCTCCCTCTAGGCAAGACTTGTGCTCTGCCATTTGCCAGAGCCTCACTGGGCCCAGTTCGCTCATTTATGTTACTTCCCTGAGTCCCATGGACATCTGAATTCCTGAATCCTTGCAGAAGGCAAAAAATAGAAAAAAGGATGTAAACATTGAAAAGGAGACAAAACTATCATTTTAGGGGAATGAAGTGATGAGCTACCTGCAATAGCCAAAAGAATCAATGAAAAACCCTTAAAATGAATGACAGTTCAATAAGATGGCTTGCTGCTGCTAAGTTGCTTCAGTCGTGTCTGACTCTGTGTGATCCCATAGACGGCAGCCCACCAGGCTCCCCCGTCCCTGGGATTCTCCAGGCAAGAACACTGGAGTGGGTTGCCATTTCCTTCTCCAATGCATGAAAGTGAAAAGTGAAAGTGAAGTTGCTCAGTCATGTCCGACTCTTCGCAACCCCATGGACTACAGCCTACCAGGCTCCCCTGCCCATGGGATTTTCCAGGCAAGAGTAATGGAGTGGGGCGCCATTGCCTTCTCCAAATAAGATGGCCAGTTACCAAATCAATAAAAATTTATATGGCAGGGACTTCCCTGATGGTCCAGTAGTTAAGACTCTGTGTGCTCAATTCAGGGGGCCCGGGTTTGACCCCTGGTCAGGGAACTAGATCCCACATGCCACAACTAAGAGCCTACTTGTGGCAAAAAAAAGATTCTGTGTGCCACAACTAAAGATCCTGCACTCAGCAACAAAGATCCTATGTGCCACAACTAAGACCTGGAGCAGTAAAAAAAGAAAACTCATCCAGGGGCTGGGGGTGGAAAGAGAGTTTAGTTACCATTTGCAATAACAACAAATACCTTTGAGCTCACTTGGCAAGAAATGTGCAGCATTTATATGAATCAAACTATGAGATGCTACTGAAGAACATAAAAAATGATTTCAACACAAGAGAAGTAAAGCACACCATTTTCTTAAAATTGTTGTAAGGATGTCCATTTTTACCAAAAGAACATAAATGCAATACAACTCCAATGAAAAATCTAAACATAATTCTTTTGGGGAAACTTGACCAAGAGAGTCTTAAATGTTCATCTGGAGGAATAAATGTTTGAGGATAGCCAGCTAGCCAATAAAAATGTCAAAGAGTCTAATAATAGGGAAGCATCTGTTCAACAAATAATTAAAATTTATTATAAAATGATTAAACTTATATGATGATAGGAACAATCAGCAGAAAGAGAATTAAAAGCATAGAAATATACCCAAATGTACACATAAACCCAGTATAAGTAAGTCCTACTTCACATCAGCAGGTAAAGAAAACATCTTTTGTAGAGCTGTCATATGACCCAGCACCCCCAATCCTGGGCGTATACTCAGACAAAACTATAATTTGAAAAGACACATGTACCTTATGTTCATAGGAGCACTATTCAAAACAGTCAAGACATGGAAACAGTGTCGACAGATGAATGGATAAAGAAGATGTGGCACATATACATGCAATGGAATATTACTCAGCCAGAAAAAGAATGAAGTAATGCCATCTGCAGCCACATGGATGGACCTAGAGATGATCATACTAAATGAAGGCAGAGAGAGAAAGACTAATACCATATAATGTCACTTATATGTGAGATCTAAAATATGACACAAATGACCTTATTTACCAAAGAGCAACAGACTCACAGATTAGAGAACAAACTTATGGTTACTGGGTGGAAGCATGGGAGGAAGGGATAGTTCGGGAATTTGGAATGGACGTGTACACACTGCTTTATTTAAAATGAATACTGTAATTCTTACAAGTATATAAGAGAAAGAAAATTGGGTCAAAAAAGGGGAGATGACACCAATAGGCAATTCATACAAAGTGCTGGGTGGAGTGGGGAGGGAGAGAGAAAAACAAATGGCTGAGAAAAACAGATGAAAAAATTTACTCTCAATAGTAATTGAAGAAATACAAATTAAAATAGTGACATGACATTGAACTTGGGATACTGTTAATAAAAGTCACAACAATGCTATTCTTAGAGAGCCTGTGGGAGGCTGGGTTCTCATATCCTGCTGATGCGAATATAAATTGACAAAACCTTTTTGGAGAGCTGGATATGTCAAAAAGTAAAAACACGTTCTTACCCTTTGATTAGGAATTCCCATGTGTCAGAATTTATCCTGAGAACATTATCATGGATGTGCACAAAGGCTTAGTGTAGAAGAGACGCATGTCACCATTCCTTCTAATGAGGACAATTGGAAATGGAACCGGTTTGAAAAAGTCCAGGCCTGACATGAGTGTGTGAGAGCTACTCAGATTGGTCAGCGTCTCTCATGCACATTTGACGACTATTTTAGATTCCACCCACACAAGGAAATACTCTGTACCACTGAAATAATGTGGAAGAAGATTCATTATATAGAAAAACTGTATATAATAGCATCTATGGGAAGATTCCACTTTAACTGGATGGAATCACTGACTCGATGGACGTGAGTCTGAGTGAACTCCGGGAGTTGGTGATGGACAGGGAGGCCTGGTGTGCTTCGATTCATGGGGTCGCAAAGAGTCGGACACGACTGAGAGACTGAACTGAACTGAACTGAATAGGTAAACAGAGACAGGAAACAACCTAGGATACAGGTCAAAATGCCAGAAATGATATCTCTGGTTAGTAAAATTAGATATAGTTTTTTTGCCTACTCTTATTATTATATTTTCTGGGCTTCCCTGGTGGCTCAGACAGTAAAGAATCTGCCTGTAATGCTAGAGACCATCAAAGTACTGTTTACAATATCAAGAATCTTTGACCAACTCAAATGACTGGCAATGAGAGGGTGGCTGGATAAACTATGGGATGCTCATATAATAAAATATTATAGAGGAGCCCAAACAAATGAAAGACAGCAATGTGCAATAATAAGTGAATCTTAACAGCATAGTTTCTAAAAAATTACATATAGCATGATGTCTTTTCTATAAAATTAGGAACATATATACACATAAATAGACACATACACTTTTCTGAATGCATATAACATACATATAAAACAGTGAGACTAGATAAAAAGAAGGGCATACTGAACAGACATCAGGACCAGGGTCCACTTTGGCTTGGGAGAAGCAGGTAAATAGAGTAGGGGTAGATCTACATGGTTAGATGCAGGTTATAATCTTACTGTCAAGGTTCTAGCTTTTTTGGTTAAAAAAAAATTTGTTTTGTTTTTTAAAAACCCTGCTCTCCCACTGCAGGAGGCGCAGGTTGGATCCTTGGTCTGGGAACTAAAATCCCACATGCCACATGGTGTGGCCAAAAAAATCAAATCAAATAATGGAGCATATATGAAAAAAAGTAATTAAAGCAGGTCATGCACGGATCAATCGGAGAAGGCAATGGCACCCCACTCCAATACTCCTGCCTGGAAAATCCCATGGACGGAGGAGCCTGGTAGGCTGCAGTCCATGGGGTCGCTGAGGGTCGGACACGACTGAGCGACTTCACTTTCACTTTTCACTTTCATTCATTGGAGAAGGAAATGGCAACCCACTCCAGTGTTCTTGCCTGGAGAATCCCAGGGACGGGGGAGCCTGGTGGGTTGCCGTCTATGGGGTCCCACAGAGTCGGACACGACTGAAGTGACTTAGCAGCAGCAGCAGCAGCAGCACGGATCAATGGTGATGCATTTCATGAACCAAGGATATTAATAAATTATGCACTTCTGTGTATCAGGCATCCAATAAGAAAGAAAAACCTATGTTAAATGAAAGTTAGAACATGATAAAGGAAACACAATTATTAACTAGAGGAAACATAGGGAGCTGGAGTCTGGACGACAGATTGAAGATTCAGTCTGAAGGCATACATCAAAAGTTTGGAGCGCCTACTGCAAACTATATGCAAAGGTATCATCTAAAACTGCACTAAGAAGTAAGTTAAACAGACCTACCTGGGGCTTGTTTTTGTTTTTATACAAGTTCTCTTCCATTTCAAAAGCATCCTCTGATACCACTCAGTGAAACCAGGGAATAGCCCCAAGACCCTCAGCAACTGAAGACATTGGTTCCTCGGCTTTTTTCAAGACAACTAAGCTCTCACGTCAGCTGGAAAGACTCGTCTCCTGCTATCTTATTCCTACAAGGCATTAAATGTGAAATAAGGCCTTGCTGGGCAGTTTGCCACAAAGTCTACTTTTACAGCCTCGGTAACCTATGCTCATGGCATCTCAGAACTCTGCAATGCATATCACAGTGCTTGGAAGGTTTGGTCATTTCCAGCAATGAGTATGTGTGTGTTTAATCTAAGTAATACTCTCCTGTCATTCCATTATTACAAATACAAAAGCTGGCTCTGCTTTTAGGGTTCTTTTAAGATCTGGGGAAGAAAAAAAAAAAAACAACAACCTGTAACTCCAGCCTCTGGGCCGTATTCTACTTACTGTCTGTCACATAGTAGGTGCTTCCTGAGTGTTTTGCTGAGTTCACTGGCACTGTTTTCCCAATAATGATGTTGAAGACCCTGGCTTTCAAGAGTAAACACTTGTTCAGTGAGTCATCCTTTCTACAGATCCTGTTTATACAGGCACACCTTGTTTTACTGTGCCTCACAGATATTGCAGGTTTTTTTTTACATATTGAAAGTCTGTGGCAACCCTGTGTCAATCATGTCTACTGGCATTTTCCCAACAGCATCTGCTCACTTCATGCCTTGGTGTCACATTTTGGTAATTCTGGCAATATTTCTAGATCTTTCTTTATAATATTTGTTATGGTGGTCTGTGATCCACGGTCTTTGATGTTACTGCCATGACTTATAGAAGGCTCAGGTGATGGTGAGCATATTTCAGCAATAAAGTATTCTTTAATTAAAGTACATATATCATTTTTTAGACATTATGCTATTGGACACTTAACAGACCACAGTACAGTATAAACATAACCTTTAACCCCAAATTCATGTGACTTGCTTTATTATGATACTTGCTTTATTGAGGTTGTCTGGAACTAAACCTATGGTATTTTGAAGGCATGTCTATATAGCAAGAAGCAATCTAAAAAGGATGAATATATTTATGGGGAAAGTATGTCAGAAGAATAGTTGAAATTTGGGACTGTCTTTGGATGTTAAGGACACATTGCTGTTGTATGTGAGATCAGCCACTATGTCCAGGACACACCTTCAGAGTAAGTTCAGAATCCAGGGAGTCAGAAAATAACACACACACACACACACACACACACACACAGAGTTAGTGACAGAGAGATGAAGAGATTACGACAAAGCCCTCCTACATTAATGACCCTCTTGTACAGATGACAGTCAAATTTTCCAAATCATTTTGTTTTGTCCATCGAATTTGGTCACCAAAAGACAGCAGCAGACAGGCGGAACAATGAAAGAAATAATTAAAACCTTACCCGAAAGGTTATCAGCCAGAAGCAGGAATTATCGAGAGAATCTCTCTAGGTGGAGGATGGAAAAGTCACTTTTCCTGTCCACCACGGGTGTGTTATCTGAAAGGAGAAAAATATCACATACTTTTCAGAAGAAGCTCATGGGCCAGCCCACGCAGAAACTCATATTCATATTTTCCCAATTGAGGTCGATCACATCTAAAAACATCTGGACCGCCCCTCCCTTCACTGTGGCTCTTGATTAGCCCCACCTGCCAAGCCACTTGGTTCTTTTTTGCCATCTAAGCACATATGTGTTCATTTTCCCCTAAATTAACTTGCTCGTGGGTTTGCTGGGGTCCAAGTGTTAAGTCATTTCACGTGTGCGGCACCGCCCATCCGCGCAGTACAAGTGGGTGCAGTTACGCTGTTGGCTTGACCTGACTTGTATTTGCTGAAATGGAAAGGCACCCGGGGCATAAACAGATGTCTCCAGTCTCAAGGCTGCTAGGGAGCGGGTGGAGGCAGGCACAGGGAAGGGCCTTCTTTTTGTCTTTGCTCCCCAGCATCTGTTCCTCTCCAAATTTGTTGCCGGTCTGTGCTTTACCTATTCCTGCAGTCATGTGTCAGTTAAAAAAAAAAAAAAAAAAAGAAAAAAAAGCTCACCTACCAAATACACTCCAGGAGTGTGGGATCAGCACACCAGTGTTAGGTGTGTACACTTCATCTGTGTTTGCACCCAAACACAAAGCAACAGGGGCTTCCCTGGTGGCTCAGATGGCAAAGAATCTGTCTGCAGTGCTGGAGACCTGGGTTTGATCCCTGGGTAGGAAGATCCCCAGGAGAGGGGAATGGCAACCCACTCTAGTACTCTTGCCTGGAGATATTCCATGGACCAAGGAGCCTGATGGGCTATAGTCCATGGAGTCACAAAGAATCCGCCACGACTGAGCGACTAACACTTTCACTTTTCACAAAGCCACAGATGGGTATGGATGAGACAGTGAGGGTGGATACCAAGAGCTTCAGGATAAATCACCATAAAAATGGGTTGGCCGGTGTTTTTTTTTTTTATTCCACCAAAGTGTTAACTGTGTTTATTTCTTAAAAAATATTTGTGGTATAATTTACATACAATAAATAGCACATAGGGAAATTGTATTTCCTGAATGATAACTGGCAACGTTTATGTTGTGACATCATCACTGTAAGAGTTTGGACATTTCCATCAACTCCAAATGAGTTTCCATGTATGCATGGCCAGTTTTTCAGTTTGGAAACCTTTTTGGTTTTGAGGGAATTGGAGCTCATCTAGGAGTCCAGGGCTTACCATGGGGTCACTGATAATGTTGAAGAAATCAACAGCAACCTCACCTAGTTCCCGACACCCCTACCCCGACTCCCGCCTCCGCCCCAAATCCACTGCTTCCGCAGGAAAAACAATCCCTCTGACCAACAAAAGACTTGGGACTTCCAGCATGACTCACCCTCAGTCCTGGGGCGCGTACTCGGCTTCTGATAAGAGGCAGTCAATCTGTCCTCCGTTTGTTTATAATGAGTCATGCTGGAAATCAGGCAGCTCCTTTTTTTTCCCCCCTGCCATGTCAGGATTGGGCAAGAATTAGAGGCAGATACACCACCATTCAAGTGCAGTCATCCTTAAAGTGTCCGGTGACTCAATGGGGCCCCCTACTGGTGGAGACAGGGAGGGCCACGTCGTGGAGCGAAGGTCTGTCTTTCTCACACTTGAAGGCCAGATCTTACCGACTTGCAGATTGATAAGAGAAGTAGGAAAACGCAACCGAGTTTTCTGTGCATCCTGCCCACTACCCCCAACTATTAGCGGCAGAGTGGAGCGTGAGTCACAATTTGCAGCCGGTGTATACACTGGAGCGATTAGCCACATAATTGCTTCAGTGATGAACCTTCCCCCAGCTGCAACCCGCCTCCCTCGCCGAGAATTCTGCCAACAGTCTCAGTGGCAGGAATACTGAAGGCCGAGGTTTACAAAGCGGGAGTTGTGATTCTTCTAGCTAGTGCCCTCTTGGCCCCGATTTAAAATTCCTGCACACGAATCTGAGGGGAGCAGGGGAGAGGTTTCAACTAGAATTGATGTCATGATCAAGCCAACGTAAAATAGATTGATCTGCTGCTTCAAGGTACTGAGGCAAAGCGCTCTGTTTGGAGAACAAATCACCATAGCAACTCAGCCGCCCCAGTTACAGTAGGCGCGCAGGACGACCAAAATAAAAATCCTTACCAAGTCTCAGGATTGGCTCGTGAGAGCTGCTCAACAGACTTTCAGTTTCCAGACAGCATGAGCCAGCATGTATTTAGGTTTCCTAAACTGCTGAAAGGGACGCTTTAAA
The DNA here is from genome assembly GCF_000754665.1 of Bison bison bison. Lineage (NCBI taxonomy): Eukaryota > Metazoa > Chordata > Mammalia > Artiodactyla > Bovidae > Bison > Bison bison. The sequence continues at coordinate 4,497,951 of NW_011494865.1, read as the reverse complement.
TAATAATAGAACTATCCAGCCAGGTTACAAACAGAGGGGTTCTGGGCTGTCCCTACTTTCAGCTTAACACACAAGCAGACCTCAGTGCCAAGCAGCAGCATTTGTCGTTGAAACAGACTTTGGAAAAGGGCTCATTGTTACTTATTGTGGCTTGCCAGTTCCGTTCCAAGTTGGGGGTACATGGTACTCTAAACGCTGATTTTTAAGAAGAGCCAAATCTGTATGAAAACAGGTTTTCTGTAGGTGTGAAAGGAAGAAAGGCAAAACCGCTCTTTCTTTCCTCCACCCCCAGGATCCCAAGCACTGGGCTTGGAGTCCATTAATTATCTGCCTTCTCTCCAGCATCTGCCTTCTCTCACTTGGCTTTGTTCCTTCTGATCACCAACAGACAAAATCGCCTTGGCCATGGTACTTGCCCATTCTCCTCTTCATCCACACTGCCCAGGGCTTCCTTTGGCCTCTCAGTCTGGTACCTGTCCAGAGCTCCCTGCAACCACCATCCGGGACGCCCAGTGTTCTCTGCCTGCTGTACACCCAGGCAATAAGCATTCCTACTGCTCCACTCCTAATCCCAAGGGCCATTCCCTTGAAGTTCTCTCCTGCCTTTGATTCTGGTTGCTGCATGATTCAGAATCTTCTTTTTGTAGTCTGTCTCCTCTGTTGTCTCACCTCCTAAATTTAGGCACTTTTTAAGTCCTATCTGTTTCATACTTGCTTTAACCATTTATCTGATCTCTTCAATTCTCATTTCTAAGCAAATATCTACTACATTTTCAGCTGAGACTGTTTGCTTATAGATTATATCAAAACCAACCCTATCAAAACTGAATTTAATCTCCCCAACACAATTGGATCCTTCTCCAGGCTCTGTTAACAGCGCCATCATTTCCTAAGGCTTAAAGGTTAGGTGTTATTCAGACTCTTCCTAGGCAGATATTTTCGTTGCCACATTCCATTGACTGCCCATTGATGCTTCTTCCATTTGTGTCCTTCTTTCCATTTCCAAAGCTACTATCTGAGTTCTGGTCATCATCCCACCAGACCTGTTGCTGAAATTGCTACAACTTCTGAAATGGTGTTTTCACATCCAGCCCTTCTTCAAGACAGTAGAAAGTAGGCTTTGGAGTTGGACTTCCATCTCTGCCATTTACTTTCACTGTGCCTTTACTTTCATAATCCCTAACTCTTAAGTCTCTTTACCTGTAAAACAGGTATAAATCCATACTTTGAGGTGTGAGGATTTAATGGGGGTACCATATGTGAAGGACAGAGAAGCCTGGTGTGCTGCAGCCCATGGAGTTACAAAGAGTCAGACACGACTCAGTGGCTGAACAACAACATATGTACAATGTCTGGTGCGCTTTAAACGCTCAACTGATGCTAGTTCCTTTCCATTTCAAACTTACTACCAGACCGAAGCCTTAAAACAGACTTCCTAGTCACGCCCTTCTCGTACTCAAACATACGTTTTTCTACCAAAATAAGGACAAACTCCTTGAGCCTAGCACTTGAGAGACTTGCATAATATGGCCCCCGTGTCTTGCTCCAACTCTGCTGTTCATGACTCTTTCTTTAAACACCATCTGCTCCTTTGCTGGTGCTCTGGACTTGGACTTAAGTGCATTGTCTGCATCTCTGTCTGATGAAATTCTAGCTGTTCTTTAAGACTCATCTCAAATTCTATCTTCTCTCTGAGGCCATCCCTGCTTCCTACCATCGGATATGACATCTTTCTCTGGCCCCTGGAACACTTATCCCTCTCTGGTGGCATTTTTATTATTCTGCTTGGCTCATGTTCTTTGAATTCTCTTTACTGCACGACTGAATGTCCTTGATGGCACAGACTGTTACTGCACCGAGCCGAGAGTCCTCCGCCTTATGCAATAAACGCCTTATGCCAAAAACAAACCTGCCTGGTCACGCTTCCCTTTGTCTACTGAGCTTTCTTCTTCCTGAAGTTTCTGTTGGGTGACACCCTTCCCAGAAACAAAGTTGCACAGGGAAGCAAATCGCTCACTCAGTGAAAGGCGTTCTCTCGGACACCAAAGTTCTGGAGCTCATCGTTACGGGAAAAGTGTCCCTGAATATCCTCTCAAATAATCCACGTCACCATTGCATCAGACCCAGTTTATTTACTGTTTTCATAAATCCCAGGGAATTCCCTTGTTTGAAATCACAGCTTGGTTTTGTTTACTTGTCTCTCAGGCCCTCAGGGAGCACTGTTCTTTCGATGTAGAAAAAACTTCAGGCAAATGGATCCTTGGGAATGTCTAAAATTTTTTTCCTCATTCATTAATCAGCCTTTTTAACACTGATAATACAACACAGAAAAGGAACTCAGATTAAAGATTCAGTTGAGTGTTTGTAAACAATGAAAAACATAGGTCTACTGAGCCAGCATCTTAAAATGTATCTATGGTTCTTAAATATTTAATCGATTTATAGTTTTTGATATTAGTGTCCTAGTTCTAAAGTACAGTTCTTAAATATGTGTACATATATTATGTGTGTGCACATGTGTTCGTGCTGTCGATTCAGTTGTCTCTCTTTGCAATCCCATGGACCTTAGGCCGCCAGGCTCCCCTGTCCATGGGATTTCTCAGGCAAGAATACTAGAGTGGGTTGCCATTTCCTCCTCCAGGGGATCTTCCCCACCCAGAGATAGAACCTGCATCTCCTGCATTGAACATGGATTCTTTACTACTGAGCCACCAGGGAAGCCATATTGTATGTGAATATATATATATATATATTTCCTCATTCATTAATCAGTCTCTTTAACACTGATAATACAACATAGAAAAGGAACTCAGATTAAAGATTCAGTTGAGCTTCATTAAAATGAGAAACAGAGGTTCACTGGAAGGTTTAATTTATACTTTCTAGTTTACAAAGTTTCATTTTAGGATGAATGAGGCTCGAAATATGGTTTCATCATTATATGGGAGCTCCTGTTGGCAACATCATTTGCAAAGTACAATTTTCAAAAGGTTAAATATATGGGCTCTCATACAAACAGAAAAATAACAGAAGTTTTTTTTTTTTTTAATTCAATCCCATTAATGAGGAAACCAGTTAGATATTGACTGAGTTAAGAGAAAATTGAAGGACCTGGAGATTTGTAGCTAGCTGGTCAAAGGAATGTAGAAATAAATTTACTAACAAATGCAAAATTGGCTAATGTCCCACCAGACGATAACCTTTGTGATGTTACTGGACAAGACTCATCTGTAGAGCTATCAGCTTTCTGCAAGTTAACCTCTATTCTCTATAAGCACGCAAAATAGTGTTCCTAAGCAGTCAGCAAAAGGTTCACAACTCTAGAAAGTCAGATAATCCCTGGGCAGCAGAGGTCACTAGACAATACCCAGGTCTGCAGAGAAGAGGTGCTCAGTATCTCGTTGACCTGTTTCCATGTTTTGCGTATTTGCTCTGCACACTCTTCTCTTGAGAGGCATGGAAACAAACCAATCTGCTTTCTCTATATTTGTTATTAGATTTAGGAAAGGAGACACAAAACATAGTTCCCCACTCTCCACTGGGCCCTCCTTTGCCCTCAAGTTTTTCATTATGAGCTCTGGAATCCAAGAGCTTGAGTTGAAATCACGGTTCCACTATTTATGTGATGACTTTGGGAAAAATTACCTCTATGCCTCAGTTTCGTCACTGTAAAAGAAAATTTTAAGTATCTGTAACTTTATGGCTTTGCCATGAGTTAAAAGAGATAAAGCACAACTGCTAATAAATTTGAGTTATATTCCTACTAAGGGTTTGATGCCTGGGTTGGGTTACAGTGCATGGGGCAGCGGAGAGTTGGACGTGACTGAGCAACTTAACACCTTCACTTTACCAGGGCTCATTATTCCACCAAAGTGTTGATTGGGACATAAACATTTTGAGAAATAAACTGACACTATACATTAAAGAGGGTTTAGGTTCTACATTTTAAAGCAGAAGCAAAATAACTGTTGGTCTTTCAGTCGTGTCCAACTCTTTGCAACTCTATGGACTGAAGCCCGCCAGGCTCCTCTGTCCATGGAATTTTGGGTGGCCATTCCCTTCTCTAGGGGATCTTTTCCACCCAGGGATCAAACCCGGGTCTCCTGCATTGGCAGGTGGATTATTTACCATCTGAGCCCCCATGGAAGCTCAAAATAATTAAATCATCCAAATGAGCAAATTAGTAAACTAATAACTTAAATTCTTGTTTCAGAAGAATAATTTACTTCTTTCAACTTTGATGTTAAAGGGACAAAAATGTCTGAGTCATGGGTGGCAAGAATTAACCTTTGTTGAGTTGGTGTCCCAGGCACTGTGCTTATGACACATTCATTACACTGTCAACACACGAGTATTTTCAGAAGAATCATTTTTTCTCCCTCCTTAAGGACACATGCTACAAAATGAAAAGCAGCAAAGGAAAATAACCAGAAGAAAAATACACTGGAGCCTTAGAAAGTGGGCTTCCCAAGCAAGTCAAATGCCAAAGCAGTGGTTCAAAGCACATTTCAGCTTTAATCACTTATTCTGTATGAAAAACTAATTAAATATTCTCTATAGTTTTAAATTAAATGTACCAACACATTGGTAACTATCATGTACTGGGAATGTACTCCTTCCCACTCCACTTGGTTGTTTTTATTTTGCCCACAGAATGTTGAAATACTGAATAAATACACATTTTATTAAAACATACACAAACAACTCTGTCACAAATTGATATAAATGGTTAGGTATCCCTCCCATCCCAATTTTGGCTTATATAACCTTGAATCAAAAACACAACAGTGGTGTAGGCCACCAAAAAACTATGGGTAAAGATGGTAGACTAAGGACTGAGGCTCAGAATCAGACAGGAAATAGCTATAAACCAAAATAGAAAGCAAAATAATGAAGAGAAGTGACAACTCATGTTGAAGTCTGGGTAAGTTTTAATAGGCTCAAGCCTGAGAAAAGAATTTTCCTAAAATGTTGGTTCTTAAGGGGACATTCCTAGGTTCAACTGAACACAAAAGAGAAGGGAATTTCCCTAAAGAAGTTTTCTGAGCCAGAAGAAAATCAAATTATGCTTGAAAAACAAAAGCAAAGACTAATAATGCCTGTCTTTCTCCCCCACCCACCTCTCCGGATTCACTTCAGTGTAGGTTTTCCTGCTGGAGGCCATCTATTAACTCCATACTCTGTTTTCTCAACACGACCAAATCTAGTCTTAACCTTCTGTGTCTCAGAGGGTTGATAAATGAGATAATTGTTTTCAGTCCTCTCATGAGCTGGGAAACTACAATCTGGATGTACCCAAACATATGCAGACACAGATATACTAAGCCTCAGATTAAAGAAACAGTAACTGATTGCCAAAAGGATATTATTTATAGCCACTATTAAAAATGATTTCTTATATATAATTTGAGAAAGTATCAAGAGAGGCACTGTGATTTAAACAAAACTGAAAACCATTTCTCACAATATTTCATGTACTGAAAGTTTTGTGCAAAAAACTTATAAACTAGAATAATGCTGGTCTTGAGTTCTTAAAAAAAGGTTTTAAAAAAGCTAAGCATAAGTTCTTAATTGGGTATTTGTGATTTTGGAAAAAAAAAAAAGGGCAAAGCTAATAAAATGCTGCTAGAAAACAAAGTGATAAAGATTTTTCAACTGCATGCATTTCTAGTTCTTTGCCAGATTCTTAGGCTATAAAAATTCGTAAAAGAAGTTGATGTAAAGTAAATACGTGACGGTTATGTTGAAGGGTTTTCAGAACTGGAGACACTAAGATATATTTATTTAGTTGGAAGAGGAAGTGGCAATAAGAGCCTTTCAATTATAATGACCATTTTAGAGTTCATTAGAAACTACCATCCATAAACACATCTGAGCCTGTGCCCCCTCTTAAGATGTCCTGTAGGTATGTGCGTTGTGCATGCTAAGTCGCTTCAGTCACATCCAACTCTGTGCAACCCTATGGATTGTAGCTCACCAGGCTCCTCTGTCCACGGGATTCTCCAGTCAAGAGTACTGGAGTGGGATGCCATATCCTCCTCCTAGTAGGTACAACAGCAAGTAAGTCTTTGGGAGCCAGAGGACGTCGGCTCTCTAAATACATCTAACTAAATACAACCATCTTCTATGTTGTAGCAGGTAACGAGGACTATTTTAAAACAGTAGCTTTAAGAGAGCTTATTTTTGAAAACTTGGAGTGAAACCCTTCTCAAAAAATGTGCTGTTAGGGTTTTCCTTTTATGTAATGAAAGAACAATAAAAGGCAGGTGGAATTATACTAGGGGAAAAATAGAAATTACATTTCTCAAGCACAAGTGCTAGGATGGAGTGAAGAAAAATGGTAACAACCATCTCTATCTGAGGTGGGATCTATTTTAATGTACTTAAAATACATGACTATGACTGAGTGCTTAAAGAAAGAAATGCAGAGGAAAGTGAAAGTTAACATATGTGCCTGACATTTTATTTTCTATTCTCAAGGGTGTATTTTTAACCCTGGGACAGAGTTAGTATCCCAAATCTTTATTCTACCATAAACTAATCTGTTTCTTGTCCTCTTCTCTCTTTTCCAAGTCACTCTACAGAGTCTGATGATAACAATTTGGTACCCCTTAATTCATTCTTATGGTACCCTTGCAGAGAGTTCAAAATCCACACACTTTAACTTATGTCAACATACCAAGAAACCAAGATGTCAAGACAACAGATTTGGTTTAGTGATGACACTTGAAAGACTGTATTAAAGATGAAGACCATTTCATGTCACACAGTCCCGTCTACTCTGAGTTCAGACACTGCGACAAATAAAAACACAGCTGATGCTGACGAAACATGACCCTATGTGATGTGGCCAGTGGAACTTATGCTCTTCAACAGCAGCTCTTGAGGTAGAAGACTGACTCATCACTAAATATGTGAATAATATCTACGTTAATAATGGTTCAATATCAAAGTTTAAAAGCTGCACAAAGACGCTGTGAGAGTCCTGTATGTATACTTCTGTAAGAAGCTAAGTAAAGTCAATCACAGGCAGGTTTCCAATGAGACTGTTTTCCTTATGGAGTTTTAAAATATATATATATATTTCTTTAAGATTTTTATATATTCTATGCATTGATCTTCCATTTCCTTGCAACACTTGTAGTTCAAATCAAGGAAGGAAAATTGAACCTTAAAAACTGTGGGTCCCTCCTTTGCTTGCATCCAGTCCTCACAGACAGACGCAGGAGGCCAGTCCGGCTCAGGAGAGTGGGGGGCAGGGGCCTGGGCGAGGACCTGTGCTGGGGGCGTCCCAGGGCAGGTGAGGAGATACTGGGAAGGAGGGCATCTAACAGACTCCCGGAGTAGCCATTTGGTCAGAGATCACTGGACTCAGGAGGTTAAATATATGCAGAAACAGAATTTTTAGGGCTCCTTCTAGACAATCCAGTTCTGTAAATAGGTAATTCATTTTATGTTTTAAAAATACTGGTTTTGAACAAACCAGGTATGGTTATAGTACATGCTGTGTATCTTCAGGTGGTCAGAAGACCAACTGGCCTGTTCTAGAGGTGGTGGTCTTTCTTTGATTAGCAGTAGCAAGTCCCATGAGCTTATCCTGGAGGCAGGCAGTTAGGAGAAGCACGCAGCTGAGGACAGCATGGAGAGCGCTGGTGAGGAGGGGCAGAGATGCTCCCTTCTCAGAGCCCCAGAGGTCCCTCTCAGACAGAGGGTAAGAACGCAACTGTGCATTTTATTAGTCTCCGAAGGAAACCGAAGTCTCTGCTTGTTTCATAAACAGCCTTCTATAAATGCCTGCAGACACCGTCCCTGATCCTGACAACACCTCAGGTAAAGATGGAAAGTACTAGACCTGGCGTGGATGGTGCAGTGAAAATGATGCCTAAACACAAAGCTCAGAGCCCAGCCTTGGCCTCCGGTCCCCTGACCCAGGAAACAGCACAACTGCTCACAGATTGGAAGAGAATGAGCTTTGTTGTTTGGTCGCCGAGTCGTGTCTGACTCTTTTGTGACTCCATGGACTGTAGCTCACCAGGCTACATGGGATTCCATGGGATTTCCCGGGCAAGAATACTGGAGTGGGTTGCCATTTCCTCCTCCAAGGGGTCTTCCCAACCTGGGGATAGAACCTGCGTCTCTTGCACTGACAGGCAGGTTCTTTACCACTGAGCTCCCTGGGAATCCCACGGGAAAGAGCTACTGGGCTAATAATAAAGATCTGTGAGGGCAGGCAAAGAGCAGTTCAGAAGCACAGTCAGGGGATAAGAAAACAGGCAGCACTGCTCATTTTTTCATTTTCCCTCTGGACAGGACCTCTGCATAGGGGGTGTGAATGAAGTCATAGAGCTGCCGTGCACTGGCCGTGTTCCCCAGCATGCTCGCCAGCTCGTCGAAGGGCAGGCTTGCTAATTCAGCGATGTTCTTGACGTGGTTCATCAAGGAGCGACAGTTTTTGGCATTTATCCCTGGCATTTTTAACAAGAAGTCCTGGGGACCGGGGTTATACTTCTCTGCCTCGGGGAGAGTCTCGGAATCGGCGGACACAGCCATGGCGGTGGTGGCGTCTGGCTGTGGCTTGTTCTGCTTCAACTCCTCAAACAGCTCGGCAGTGGCGTGTGGGGAGGGGCACCAGAGGATCCGGAGCCGGGGGAAGTGCAGCGTGAGGAGGGTGAGCTTGGAGCTGACATCGTTGCTGGAGATCTCCTGATGGAAGGCGCCGCGAGACATGAGAGAGAAAGGCTTAGTGGGGTCGAACTCGATCAGAAGCATCGGCCGCTTGTAGTAGCGGGACATGGAGATGCACTGGCTGTAGAGGCGGCCGTTGTTCAAAGAGCCAATCAGATCACTGATGCTTTTGCGCTCCACGCACATTTCCGGAGTCAGGATGTAGTCTCCGACCTCCAGGGTCACTGGCTCGATGTCGATGCCCCGGCGGTGGATCAGAGACGGGAGCTCACTTCGAAACTCCCGCATGTCCACAACGATGCTCTGCTGGGTACCATTCTGCTCCTGGCCGCCTGAGAAGAAAAAAAAGCATTTAAAGAAACGTTGCTGAGGAGTAACTCTCAAAGATGGAAGATCACAATTAAAGTCAGATGTCTGTGTTTCTGCTATTAGTCTCCCATGCCTGGTTACACAATATTACGTTATTCCACATTTTTCTGTATTTTCAAAAAGGTTTATTTACGGTTGAAGGCAATTTCCCTTAAACTAAATAAAGCTACTAGGAAATTGGGGTCTCTTGGTAAATACTTCCTTACACAGAATTCACAGACACCAGCACTCACCATCATCTTCCCTCTGGGGCTCCTCTTCGCCCCTCACTGATACATTGACCACTCTTTACTGATCGTCACCCCAATTCCTAGCACAGCGCCTCGCACGCAGGAGATGCTTAGTAATGTTCTCTCGATAAACTGCCATGTGAGCTGCTGTGAGAAATTTTTAAGCTTTTCGGGCATGGAAGAAGCTGGGAGAAACAGGAACACAGAGCTTCTCCCACTAACGTGCATATGAATCGCCTGGGATGGACTGACAACACCTACTGCATTCTGTAGGTGTGGAAGAGGGCCCAAGAGCCTGCATTTCTAACAAGCTCCCAGGTGACGCCAACACTGCTGGCTGAAGGACTACATAATGGCTTCTGTAGGTAGAATAATGCCCCTACGGAAGATGTCTCTGTTCTAACCCCTGGAAGCTGCCAATATGTTACTTTACACAGCAAAGGGGACTCTGGAAACGTGATTAAATTAGGGGTCTCAAGACTGGGAGATTCTTCTGGATTATTGAGACAGGTCCAAGGGCCCTTATAAGCAAAGGAAGGAAGCAGGAAGCTCAGAGGCAGAGCTGCTGGTGTTGAAGGTGGAGGAAGGAGCCACGAGCGAGGGAGCAGGCAGCCCTGGATGACCTGGAAGAGGAAAGGATTCTCCCCCAGAGCCTCCAGAGGGAGTGCAGCCCTGCAGACACCTTCTTTTTAACTCAGTGAAACCCATTTGGACTTTGGATTGTATAATAACTGTTAGATAACGACTGCATGTTCTTTCAAGACACTAAAGTTTGTGGCAATTTGTTACAGCAGCAAAAGGGAAGCTAATAGGAGTGCTGAGAAGACTGGACTCAGAGGGCAGATTCTGTGAATAGCTTTCCGTGTGGCACCCGCAGGCTCTATCTTCCTTCATATTGCCAGGTATCTTGCTGTCCTGCATGAAATGTCCCCAACCTGTTGGAGTTAGGAATCTTCTTCAAAAGACACAGATGCTCTGAGGCCGTGCTTCCCAAAGTATGGTCCAAGGACCACTTCCATCAGATGCTGACCCCGTTTCAGATCTATCGAATCAGAATTTCTATGGAGTGGGGTCCAAGAATCTAGAGTTTTAACAAGCATAAGAGGCTATTCTGAAGTACAGTGAATTCTGAGATACAATGCTTTAACTGCGTTGACCCCACCAAAGGAGAAAGCGACTCAGCCACACTGTTTTTCCCATGCCACCTGGCTGAAGGCACTGCTGAAATGGGGATCTGGGGAGTGGGAGGGACATGGTCATCCTCGGACTGCAGTGCAAGGGGCATCCAGCATGCCTTGGTGGAAGGCCACTGCCTGGATCTGCAGGGCAGTGAGAGTACCACACACCCGGGGTCTAGAAAAGTGCCAAGAAGCAATCAGCAAACCCTGGAAGGGGTGGGAATGCACCCTGAACAAAGCACCGTCTCTTATCTATGAGGACACTGGCCTCTTAGGGTTAACGTAAGAACCTAATCATCATTCACAAAAGCTTCTTGGCAAAAGTACATTCTGAATCTCAACCAATGCTGGAACGTAACTTATTTCCGATGCTGGTGCCTAGAACACAACCCCTCTTATCTTATGGGTGAGGAGCCCGAGATTCAGGAAAGACATGTGGTTAGTGAACAGCAGAGTTCAGACCGGGATATGAGAGCAGACACCCCCGTTGAAGAGCTTGTTGAGAAAAACCAAGCTGCAGAGAGACTCTGGAACCCCACAGCCTCTGGCACGGGCAGCAGGAGAGCTCGGCAGAGGGCGGGACTCACCGGCTTTGCGTGTGTCGGTGGTAGCATTGGCAGACACGCAGCCTCTCACAAGGTCGAGGTTCGTTTCGTCTCTGCCTTCTCTTTCTTCAGGGATGACCATGCTAGCCTTTTCCCTGGGGGTGGGAGGAACACATCTTCAACCTCTTTGAATTAATTTCAAAATTCCTGATTTTAGAAAATGATCTACAGAACTGTAGTGCTAAAAGAGAACCCAGGAAACATCAGAAGGAAATATGCAGAGAGAAGCGATGGGGAATGGAAGCAGAAAGAGTTCCTTGGTTGGGTACTTCTGCTCATCTTCTGGAGTTAAAAAAGAAAAAAACTTACTTATTTTCTATTCTGTATGTCCTCCAAACACTTTGAGTCATGAAATAAGCATGTGGACATTGCCACAAAGAGGTTACTCAAGAGTTTTTATACAAATGTGCTAAATGTGTTACTGAGCACTGAAAAGATTTCAAATAATTTATATTCCAATATTTTCAGAGAAATCATAAGATAATTAAAGACCAATGATTAAAGACATGAAAACAGAAATGGCCAAACTAACTTTGATTTGAAAAACTCTAGGTTGGAGGCCCCATTAAACACTCTCCAGTTTTAAAGGAAAATCATGATTAATACAAGAAAGCAAATTTCCAACAGAGATTTAAACAAAAAAATCGACATCTCAGGTTATACAGTACAGCAGTATTGATTCACTAACTTAGCTGTTCGTTTAAAATATTTAGGGTAGGCTCCCACGTACTATGGGAGGTATTTTGGATACAAATATGGTTACCCAATAATTTATGTCTTCAAGAAAGCTTAGCACTTTAAGCTGGTAGATTGACAAGCCTATAGAAACCTAACTCAGATTTGCCATCAGGAACCAGAATCATGACAGGACCCTCAATAACCACAGAAGACTAAGCCAGGCTTGCCATCATCTGATTTTTCAAAACCAGTAAAAGGATGTTAGAATCAGTTCAGGAAACAGCGAGCTCTGTGTGTCCTTTTGTGCCAGGTTAACAGAAAAGATGTGTAAGATTGCGTCTGTGCCCTGGCTTGGCTTGCAACCGAGTTGAGGAAATACAGCAACATGAAAAACAACTGTGGAACTGACTGCCTACAGTAAGAGAGTCTGCAGAAGGTGAAACAAGGGGAATCATTAGCAACAAGAAATCATTCCAACAAGGGCTCATTCCCAAGGGTTTTCCAAAGAAAGATAAAATCAGATGGAGCAATTCCTCAGCCACTCTGGATACACAATGTCTTAGGGCACGGTACCATAAAGAGGTACCACGGGTGAACAGAAACTCAAGTTTATAAATTCTATACTATTTGAAATAATATACAAATGCAAAGTTGTTATTTGTGTAACACTTTATGAACAGATTGTTGTTCTAGTTCTGTTCTTGCCCATTATTCTCAACACCAGTGTCAGGGTGGTTACTGCAGAATTCTTTGCAGTGATCACAGGTCCAAAGTCACTCAGTACTGCCCTGTCACACCCACCAGACTCCAGCTGGGGACAAATGGCGAACTGTCCAGAGAACTCAATGCTCTTAAATTTCTTTTACATTTGGGATCAACATGGGGGATTTTTTCCCCTCTTTATCTCCACTTACCCTACTGGCTAAGCCAACACAGGCAGGGGCAGCCTCCTTTCCTACTCAATCTGTTATCTGTGCATGGCTGCAGAGCACATGGGGTTAAAATTCAGACTCTGCATCCACATGTTGTGGATTTGAAACCACTTACTGGCTGTGTTAACTTTAGGTGAGTTTTTTAAAGGCTCTGTCCCTCAATTCTGTGTGTAAGATGGGAAGAATACTAAAACCTAACCTCAACAGGTTAGAAGGAAGCACAAGCTGGAATCAAGATTGCCAGGAGAAATATCAATAACCTCAGATATGCGGATGACACCACCGTTATGGCAGAAAGTGAAGAAAAATAGAGAGCCTCTTGATGAAAGTGAAAGAGGAGAGTGAAAAAGTTGGCTTAAAGCTCAACATTCAGAAAACTAAGATCATGGCATCCAGTCCCATCACTTCGTGGCAAATAGATGGGGAAACAGTGGAAACAGTGGCTGACTTTATGTTTCTGGTCTCCAAAATCACTGCAGATGGTGATTGCAGCCATGAAATTAAAAGACGCTTACTCCTTGGAAGGAAAGTTATGACCAACTTAGACAGCATATTCAAAAGCAGAGACATTACTTTGTCAACAAAGGTCCGTCAAGCCAAGTCAAGCCTTGTCTAGTCAAGGCTATGGTTTTTCCAGTGGTCATGCATGGATGTGAGAGTTGGACTATAAAGAAAGCTAAGCACCGAAGAATTGATGCTTTTGAACTGCGGTGTTGGAGAAGACTGTTGAGAGTCCCTGGGACTGCAAGGAGATCCAACCAGTCCATCCTAAAGGAGATCAGTCCTGGGTGTTCAGTGGAAGGACTGATGTTGAAGCTGAAACTCCAATACTTTGGCCACCTGATGCGAAGAGCTGACTCATTTGAAAAGACCCTGATGCTGGGAAAGATTGAGGGCAGGAGGAGAAGGGGACGATGGAGGATAAGATGGTTGGATGGCATCACCGACTCAGTGGACATTGGGTTCGGGTGGACTCCGGGAGTTGGTGATGGACAGGGAGGCCTGGTGTGCTGGAGTTCATGGGGTAGCAAAAAGTTGGACACGACTGGGCGATTCATGACTGAACTGAACTGAACCTCAACAGACTGTTATAAAGATCATGTAATATATGTAAGGCTCTCAGAGTAGTACCCGGAACATAACAAGCACCATATGTTAGCTTTTATTAATATTATAAGTGTGTGTGCTCAGTAACTCAGTCATGTCTGACTCTGTGGCCCTCATGGACTGTAGCCCACGAAGCTCCTCTGCCCATGCAATTTTTCAGGCAAGAATACTGGAGTGGGTTGCCATTTCCTCCTCCAGGGGATCTTCCCGACCCAGGGATTGAATCTGTGTCTCTTGTGTCTCCTGCACTGGCAGGTTGATTCTTCACCACTGAGCCACCTGGGAAGTCCTATAATGTAGTAACCTCATCCCCTAATTATCCATGACTATGCTAAAAAAAACTGTGAAGGAAATGGCAATCTACTCCAGTATTCTTGCCTGTAAAATTCCATGGACAGAGGAGCCTGGCGGGCCACGGTCCACAGGGTCGCAAATAGTCTGACACGACCAAACACGCACTTGCATGCTAAAAAACAGATTTCTTTCAAATGATTCTGCAACTGCTTCAGTTAATACTGTTAAACAAAACAGCTAGTTTAGTATGAAATGTTATAACTGCAAATTAAATTTCAGAAAAAAACATACTCCTGAAATGAAACCAGGGTTGTGAAGAAAATATTAAGTCTTCCTAACCAGTAACTCAAATTAGTTGAACAGAAATTTGTCATACTTAAAAATATTCAGTCCCTTATTCACATTTAGCATAATCAAATTACTGTATGTGACAGATACAAAATAATAATTGAACAATTCAGATTCCTACATCCACCTGAAATACTGTGGTTTCTTAATATTGCTCTAACATCTCTAGTGGTATTTGAATAGCTTGTACAACGTGATAACACAGGGAGGAGGTACTGGAGGAGTCTCTTCAAATGGGCATTTATTCAAGTCCTCATGCTAACCCATTTTGTGATATTTTTTTAACTGTAAAATTTCAAATAATCTAACCCTTCCCTTTGAAAAGTGGTGACCTCTCCAAAACTATGTTTACTCATAATGTTATTACTAATTTTTTGACCCCGGGAACATTTTATTATCAATACTGAGACATGTAATCTTTTTTCTCTTTACTTGTCATCTGTAACCTACTGATCTCTAGTCCAGCCAAACAGTCCTTTCACTGCCAGCTTGCCTGATTCATTCCTGTCTGGTTATTTTAAACAGCAGCGTTGCTTTTGTTCTTACAAAATCACTTGTGGAGGTCCTGGCAACAGCGCATTTCCTCAGTCTCCCATTACATTTTTCTCTAAGTCCAGGCTCAGTGCAAATGCTCTTTCAGCCACGCACCTCACATATATTTTGCTTTTCAAAACAAACACTTCTCAAATTCCCCAAGTTTTCTGGGAAAGTAAATATCTTAAGGTTCTAAAGAGTGTTACTATCTGTGTGATATGGAAAGACCTAACATAATACCCAGACAGTCACCGGTGAGAGAGTTAGAAACTAGGCCAGGCCATATAGATAAAATTACACCAAAATCTGGTATGGAAATTGCTGTAGAAATTGCAATGTAGGAGAAAGCCTACATCCTGGGTTCTGCTGAGGGACGTTTCCAGTCAAGGCCAGGCTGATCTGAGCCTTGTCACTGAGCCCTTTGAGTTTAGAGTCCCTCGTATAAGCTGGGAAATGCACGCGGGTCCCCAAGGCCTGGCTACAGTCCACTGATGGCACTCGTTTCCAGGCTACATGCTGATGAACTGGAGAAGACGCAGCTGTGGGGAGGAGGCCTGGCGCACACAACTCACCTACTCGGATGCTACAGGCACCCTGGGCTACAGCTCTGGGCAGGAAAGGGTTCAGAGAGCAGGCCTGGGATGCTCAAACCTTGCACATTCCCAAGAAAGGCCTGTCTCCTCAGCCTGTCTTCCTGGAAACCCCTGGCCAGCTTCTGGGAGCTGAGCTCTGAGTTCTTGGACTACTCCGCCTGATAAGAGGATCACACAGCAGGCCCCAGTGTGATTTATGGTGAATACGTTTCATCTCTAGGGAGCCGGAGTCTGTCCCTTGAGTACTGCATCTGCATGACTAACTCCCAGTAAAAACGCTGGACCCCAAGTCTTGGGTTAGCTTCCCTGAGGATAATGCTGAGTGTGTGGTGTCACACACGGATGCCAGAATTAAGCACTTCCCTGGGAACTCACTGGAAGAGGACACTCGGAAGCTCACGCTGGGTTTCTCCTGGACTTGGCTCTGTGCTTTCTTTCTCTCTGCTGATTTTACTCTGTGTCCTTTCTCTGTAATTAGCCACAATGGTGAGGACCCCAGTTTATCTGACTCCTGTGGGTCTTTCTGGTGACTCACTGAGCCTGAGGGTGGTCTTTAGGGACCCTCAACGTAAACACCAACAACCTCATCTGAATATCTTAGTTCCATGTGCTCATTGTAATCTAGAGACAGTCACTTGTAATCAGAGAAGCCTGAGGCAAAGGATATTTAAAAAGAGTGAAGGAGCCAATTAGGAGGTTACTGGCCCACATCCAGGGGCACCAATTCTTTGACTCCATTTCCTCAATATCGCTTAAATCTCTCCCCTTCTATCCATCAACCTAATCTTAGCTGCCACTGGTTCTTATCGGACAACTGCAATAGCTTCCTGACTACTTCCCTACTCCATCCATTCCGAGTTTGGTGCCAGGTGTTCTGAAAACACACTACGGCATTCTCCTACTTAGAACTCTGCAGTGCTGTCTTACGGCCTTCAGAGTCGAGTTCTGAATCCTTAACCGGCCTCCTGCACCTCTGAGCTTTCACACACACTCTTGAACAACACAACCCTAGGCCCACTTCTATCTACTTAGCAACCACCACACATGCTCCCTAGGTCAGCTTAAAGGTCACCCCTTCAGAGATGCTGCCCCTGACGCAGCCCCTGCCCCTGACCCTCTGACACACTCTCATTCGATACCATTTTCTTTCACCTTTGCAGGCTACAGCCTGCAAGTGTTTATTAGACTGTGCATAACCATTCAATGTTTGTCTTTTACACTAGCGGATAAGCTCTAGAAGACAGAACTGAGCTTTTTTTCTGCACCACTGTAAGTCTAGCACTTTAATGTGAGCATAGGAATTGGCTCATAATAGATGCTCAAGAAATATCTGTTGACTGAGTCTTGGGAGATGAAGGTCTAGGAGACACAGAGAGAGAAGCTAAAAGTTCTGAACAGGAAGAGGAAGTCTGTATAACAGACATGGTTATTACACTTTTTGGAATATTTTTTTCAAAAAGCATATATACACACATATAAAATATCCTCCATGGATTATAGCTCACCAGGCTTTTCTGTCCATGGAATTCTCCAGGCAAGAATCCTGGAGTGGGTAGCCATTCCCTTCACCAGGGAATCTTTCAAACACAGAGATCAAATCCAGTCTCCCTCACTACAGGCAGATTCTTTACCATCTGAGCCACCAGGGAAGCCCACAAACTATCCTCCAGAACACATTAATAGAAAATACTTATCCACAAAACACCAGACAGGAAAAAGTCAGTTTTCATTTCAATTGCAAAGAAGGGCAATGCCAAAGAATGTTCAAACTACCATACAATTGTGCTCATTTCACACGCTAGCAAGGTAATGTTCAAAATCCTTCAAGCTAGGCTTCAACAGTATGTGAACCGAGAAATTCTAGATGTACAAGCTGGATTTAGAAAAGGCAGAGGAACCAGAGATCAAATTGCCAACAATGATTGGATCACAGAAAAAGCAAGAGAATTCTAGAAAAACATCTGCTTCACTATGTTAAAGCCTTTGACTGTGTGGATCATAACAAACTGTGGAAAATTCTTCAAGAGATGGGAATACAAGACCACCTGACCTGCCTCTTGAGAAACCTGTATGCAGGTCAAGAAGCAAGAGTTAGAACTGGACATGGAACAATGGAGAGGTTCAAAATTGGGAAAGGAGTTGTTTATTCAACTTAAATGCTTATTTAACTTCTATGCAGAGTACATCATGCGAAATGCTAGGTTGGATGAATCACAAGCTGGAATCAAGACTGCTGGGAGAAATATGAACCACCTCAGATATGCAGAAGATACCACCCTAATGGCAGACAGTAAAGAGGAACTAAAGAGCCTCTTGATGAAGGTGAAAGAGAAGAGGAAAAAAGCTTGCTTAAGACTCAATATTCAAAAAAAGAAGATCTTGGCATCCAGTGCCATCACTTCATGGCAAACAGAAGGGGAACAGTAGGCATGTACAGACGCTGAGAAGGGACCATAAAACAAGTTAAGCACCAAAGAATTGATGCTTTTCAACTGTGATGCTAGAGAAGACTCTTGAGTCCTCTGGACCACAAGGAGATCCAACCAGTCAATCCAAAAGGAAATCAACCCTGCATATTCACTGGAAGGACCGATGCTGAAGCTCCAATACTCTGGCCACCTGATGCAAAGAGCAGACTCATTGGAAAAGATCCTGATGCTGGGAAAAATTGAGGGCAGGAGAAGGGGGAAACAGAGTTTGAGATGGTTGGATGACATCAGTGACTCGATGGACGTGAGTTTGAGCAAACTCCGGGAGATGGTGAAGGACAGGGAAGCCTGGCGTGCTGCAGTCAGACACTACTTAACAACTGAACAACAATGAAACAGATTCACAGACATAGAGAAAAGACTTCACAAGGTGGAGAGGGGCTGGGAGAGGGAAGGAATGGGAGTTATATGTGTGTAACTGAATCACTTTGGTATACAGTGGAAATTAACACAAATTACAAATCAACCATACTTCAATAAAAAAATAAAAAGAAACTATATTTTCACAGGCTGAAAGGACTGCCCCATAACTGTGGATCGATAGCTGTAAGAATCCTTGCCTAAGGCACGCCACAATCACAGAGGAGAGGAAGCGGAGGGAAGGACAGCACAGGGTGCTGCCCCCATACTGTGCTGAGTGTCTTTACAGGGACTCACTGGCACTGATTCAGGAGGTGCTCCTGTGTCTGGAAACCATTCCTGGATGCACTGGGGTATCTGCATATTTTAGGCATCTACTGAAAGCTCATAGCCAGTGCTGAAGAATGGCTGTCCATTTTGAAACTCTGTCGAGGTCCTGGCTGGGTAACTACCACTAAAAGTGACTTCTGCCCTCTCATTGTCACTGCTGTGTTGCCAGCGTCCGAGGCTTTTAAGACTGGTTTGGCTCGGTCCCAGCCAGGCTAGGCCATGGTCTCCTCTCATCTAGCCTCTTCTCTATCTCAGCTCAAGGATTCCCTGTCCAGCCCCTACCCTGGCTCTTGGGGCCCCTGAGAGACCACCTGATCCATCTTCTCTCACCAAGCTGCCATCTCCTTGACAACATTCCTTGGGGGATGTTATCAGCTTTCTCAGATACCTACAGGTAAGAGGCAGCCATGCAGTTTGCTAATATCTCACTTAGGAACATTTTCCTTCTATTAAACCAAAAGTTTTTTCTATCTGGATCTGGAACATTAAAGGATACTCATTCTCAAAAAACACACATCTGTTCAGACAAATGTCACACTTTTATAAAAATGTTTTCTCAGAGTGATTCTATTGATATGAACTGACCAGGTCATAAAAGTATTTTCGGGTAAAGAGTAAAGCAGTCACTCACCCAAGACAATGGAGATTTCACAAGGGGGAAAAAAATCATGATTCCAAGGTAAGGGAGAAATCTTGGACATGGGGGAGGGGGAGAGCACATGCTGGTGCTTTAGGTTTTATTTCTTTACAAACAAAAAAGCAGTTTTCTTCACGTTTCTAATAGTCTATCAAACCCCTGAAAAGCAAATAGGGATGGTGGAGAGGCAGGGAAAAACTAAATGGGTGCTGAACCATGTAAACCCTGGGGGGTTATCAGACCACAGGTGTATCTTGACGTGACTCTCCCTAGCACCTAAGGGCTAGTAGATATTCCCTCACCTAGATCCAGAGGAGCCTCTGGATCTCAAAGGCCTTTGATTCCTTCATACTGATCTCCTGTGTATTTACCTTATGAGCTTTTCAAAAGCTTCCTTTTCTTTCCGCAAAGCAGTGAGATAGCGCTGTTCCTCCGTTGAACCTCCGTATATAAGAAAGTAAACCCTGCAAGTTAAGACAGATCTCTTTTAGGCTGCAAACACATAATTTTTAATCCCTGGAAGGAAAAGCGTGAAATCAGCAAATCAGAGTGTTCAAATAATAAATATTTGATGGAGAAGAAAAGGTTCCATTAATCACATACTTGCTAAAATTAAGCAGCCTAAACCCCACCTGTTAAAGGTCTCATTACCACATGGGCTTTTTTTTTTCCCTTTCTTCTTTCACCAAGAGGAATGGAGTTTAGGTAAACACTGAAATATAACAAAGAGGGATAGAATAATTCTTTCCTCATAACTATAAACAAATCAGAAAACACAATCTTAGCGGCTTCTCTTTTTTCAATTTTTTCTTTGCACCCCTGCCAAACAATCGTTTAAAAAGTTGGAGAGCAGTTGTAAAAGCCAGCTTAGGAAAGTTCATGTTAGTGAAAAGTAAACAAATGAAATCTATATGACCTTTATCTTCACAAGTAATTTCTCAGATCCTTTTTATTCATGTCTTAACAGAACCAAGCCATCACACATTTTATATAAACACCAGGACACAGAGGACATATGGATTATATCAAGTGCCTCAAGAAATAATTTGACATACTCTTTTCTCTTATAAAAGGCCAGCTTTCTATCTTGTTTGTTGCTAAGAAGCTGAATGAAGCACCTTTTCTTCACCTTCTATCAGAGATATTTTTCCTTTTTAACCCTCCATTTTTCTTTCGACCTTCATCTTCCTAGATTGCATTTTTTTAAAGGGTGAACATGGAAAAGGCCACTGGCCAATGAGTCCAGAGACCCCCAGCTCTGCCACGAATCTACCAAGTGGCTGCGGGCAAGTCATTCACCGCCTCTGAGCCTCAGTTTCTCCCTGCTGAACTGAGTGGTTGAACTCCAAAGCTCCTTCCATTTCTGACACTTTGTTTCTAAGCATCACACAGTATTATCAGGCAACAGAGAACTTGGGTGCACACAAGCTATTTACAGTATTGATCAATGGTAAAGTATGAAAAATTTATCAGCCTGTAATTATTTTACCAGCTTCGTCTAATCTCTTCATCCTGTGTTATTTCTGACCCACCTCCTCCATTCATCTTTACTTGGAAGGGTTGCCTTCGTTAAACTGGCTAGAAAGGTTTCTTTTGGCTCTGTTTTTGGTTCAGGCTGAGTTCAGGATATTAATTTTGCTGTTTATTTCCCTCGGATAATTGGAGAGCCAGAACACTATATTCTTGGGGAGGCACCATTTTCTCATCTGATATTTCTGTAGATTTCTCATCTGATAGCTCTTGAAACTCAAGAAAACTTGGTACAATAATTCCTCAAATACTCCAGTTTTATGTGGCTGTAACTTAAGAGTCACTTCTTCAGATTTAAATGAAAGACACTTTCGAATTATGAAATGATTTCTCTGAGTCATAATTACATTAACATGTGGGAGAAGTTAGGATATTGTAAATTTCTTAGGCTTAGTCAGAGACGGCACCCTATAGGCTACAACCGATGCATTAAGAATATGGCACTGAACAGCAGAAGAGAAGGTTAACAAGAAGGGAGGCATTCCCCCAGATTCCCTGTTTCACTGCAACACTGGATCTCCTTCTCAGGTGTACTTCCCAGACTGATCTGAACCGTCAAACGTTTCATAAACTCAGCCAACATCCCAACAAGGCAGCATTAAAGATCAGAAAGCCCGTGTGCAGCTGGTCTGTCTGTGCTAAATCCTACAGAACTGTGAAGCTGAAGCCTGTAAGGTGAGAGTTCACCTTCCCTACAACTTGCCTGAGAGGCTTCCCGGGCCGAGACGCCCTGTAAATTTCAAGCTGACGCACGAAGGTCAGCTCTGCATCATACAAGACCACGTATCTCGGCTCCACCTCATGGAGCACGCGTGTCAGAGCGTAGGGATCACTGCAGCCCAGGAGCGGGTGGATGATGGTGAGGGGGTCTTTCAGGATTCCGTAGGCGGCATCGGAGGACACATTCATATCAAACTCCTCGTGCTTAATGTCTTCTGTGCAGCTCTCCGGGCTACTGGTCAGCTCTCTTGGGCTGCCCTCCTCAACACCCGCCTCCCCCTCTAGTTCTTCAGTTCTTCCCATCATCTGAGTTAAAGTCAACCTTGGTTTCTTCTTTCTGAGGGCCTTCTCTTTGGCAGGGGGCCTGTCTTTGTCTCGGAGGTCTTTGGGCCTCTTGCTGGATTTCATGATTCTCTTTGAGTCATCTTCCTTCCTTAACCTCATCCATACATCTTCGGCTTTGCTGTCCTTCTCAAAGGTTTTTCTGTAGAGTCTCAACAAGAAGACCTCTGCTCCGACAGTGAGGTACTCTCGCAGCTGGGAACAGGTCCTGTCATCACTTGCGCAAATGAGAACTTGTCCTAAAATTAAAAACAGTGTTATGGAGCTATTAGCTCACTTGCTGCCCTCCTCACTCTGTGCCCCCTCTTCCTGTCCCCCACAAAGAAGACCCATCTCACCTCCTTGGTGCTAAAGATACTTTACAACTTAACAAGGATCTCAGATGCTCATCAAAGACTTTCACCTCTCTGCCAGGATCACTTAAATCTTTTGGGTAAAGTTGAAGCCAGAAATATTTAGAGACTTATGAAAATATAGCTGTGGTATAATGGAAGGTTTAAAGGAGCTCTTTTTAATTAACAATTTTCCAGAGGATCTGGAAATACTAAAATAAATTCCAAATGGACTACAAAGTCAAATGTTAAATAATAAATCATAAAAAAAAAGATGACTCTTCTCCGTCTCTCCATATGAGGATGATTTTCCGGGCTTAAAAGCAATGGGAGAAATCTCAGAGAATACTGATATCTGTAAACTAAGACTGACTCAATACATAGGAGAATTAACTGTGCATTATAAAGTTAAAGACAGGCTGCTCTCAAGCCTTTTGAGATGGACCGCGTTTTGTCTACAGAATGTTCTCTCTCTAAATAAATCCATTTCTAATCTTAAAAAAAGAGCTAAAGACAAAATACAACTTTATACAACTATGATAAATGCTAGTATCTTCAATGTATAAAAAGCTGATACAAACTAAGGACACACTTTAAACCAGCAAAGGAAACTAACACAATTCACAAAGGAAGAAATGCATCTGAGAAAACACTGAGTTCCCGAAACATCAAAATTTCTAACTAGATAGATTTTTTTCTCCAATCAAATGAATAAAACTGTTATACATATGTGATACATGCAGATATACACAAATATATACAGCATCTTCAGTCAATGCTAGCTATGTGAAATAGAGACAAGGTCTTATATTTCCAAAAGAAATGACAATTGATTAAAAAAAAAGAAAAAACTTTCTATATATCAATGTGGTAATATGTTTTGAGAACTTTGAAAATGTCAGTATCATTTGACTCCTTAATTCTACATCCAGAATTAATCTACACTATAACTTTATAGTGTTGTATCTATACTATAACTTTAACAACGTGAAACAGAAAATACACAGAAGAAAACCAGGAAGGAAATATGTCAGGGTTAACAGTGGCTGCAAGACATAATTTTCCCTCTTTTCTTTTTCTTTATACTTTTCACTTTATCTAAGTGGGTATGTATGACTTAGGATCATAAACCTCAGCACCATATGTTCTGTGATAATATCACAGAATAATACTCACAGAAGGACTCTGTGCTTGCCTTTATTGATTTATAGGAGTCAAAGTCCCAATAGATATTCTTGAAAATTTAGTTTTATTTTTTGTCTGATTTTAAAAACTTAGCTCAGGTTCAGTCTATGGTGCTAAATGTTTGAAGACAGTAGCCCTAAAACTTGGAATTTCGTTAGGGCTAGGCCAATGTTACTCCATAGACCAATTAAGGCTTCTTTGAAAAGACTTGCTGACAACTTAAAACATAAGCCCATTAGCTTTCTCCTTGGGGATTTCAGACTCTAAGCTTTAAAGCCTGGTGAACATATATGTGGAGATTAGCTGCATCTTTTATCTTTTTTAATTGAAGTCTAGTTGATTTATAATGTTGTGTTAATTTCTGCTATACAGCAAAGTGACTCAGGTATATACATACATACATTCTTTTTAATATTCTTTTCCATTACAGTTTATCACGGGATATTGATTTGAGTTCCCTGTATATAGTAGGATCTTGTTGTTTATCCATTCTATACATAATAGTTGATTAGCTATATTTTTAAATAGAAGTTTTCCCAAGAACTCAACCAGTAAAACAACCTGCTTTCATGAATATACAATGACTGAACTTGGAGAAAAACCATCCAATAAACAGAAAGGAAGTTGTCACTAAGATTTTGGTGATGTGGCACTTATTCTTCTTATTCTATAGACAAAATAATAGTGTTAAGTTATTTTTAAAGAGCTAATCAAAAGGACTCATTTGCCAGATTTTGAAGGCCAATGTCATCATCTCCTTTTTTCCTACCTGGACCACCAAGGACTTCACTCTCCTTATTCTCTGCCTCAATTTCCTTCAAAACTTCCATGAGTGCTGCCCACTTTGGGTTGCTTTCTAGGACCAGGTCCTTTTTTGTTTCTGTATAGAAATAAATGATAATCTCATTCTATGTGATAATGTTAATCCATAAAGTATTCCAAAGGCTTTGAAAACAACAAATAACACTGGCATTGTTCTACAAGCCTATTCCTTTGCGCTTCCTTCATAATGCTCTACAGAGAGAATCCAGATTCTTGAGAAGGTCTCCTTATGGTCTAAATGAAGACACTTCAAATCCAGATTAACACAGGCTCCATAACGCCTTGACAGAAAGTCATATGCATGGTCACTAATAAGAGATGATTACGTGTCAGCTGTCAACTGTGATGTTATATATAAACTGCTATACAAAATAAAGGAATCAGTACAGAATAAGTTTTTATTATTTCTAAAATCTCCATGATTTTCCTAATGCTGAACATGAGATATAAGCAGACAATAAAACTTTTATTTCTGTAAGTACTCAAATGTATTACTAATGTATTTAATTAAGTTTTGAAATAGATCTTTGCACTAGGCAGGAGATAATGGTTCTATTCCTGGGTTGGGAAAATCTGCTGCAGAAGGGATAGGCTACCCACTCTAGTATTCTTGCGCTTCCCTGGTGGCTCAGCTGGTAAAGAATCTGCCCACAATGAGGGAGACCTGGGTTCGATTCCTGGGTTGGGAAGAAGATCCCCTGGAGAAGGGAAAGGCTAGCCACTCCAGCATTCTGGCCTGGAGAATTCCATGGACTGACTGTACAGTCCATGGGGTGGCAAAGAGTTGGACATGACTGAGCAACTTTCACTTTCACTTATATGTCTTAAAAAGCCAACAATATTCAATATATATTTATTATAATAGTTATAGATGAGTGTGAAACAGAGTCCATTATTTGCCTCATTCTAGTACCTCTGTTTCCTAAAAACTAAAAAGAAAATTCTTAAAGAGATGAGAATACCAGAGTACCTGACCCGCCTCTTGAGAAATCTGTATGCAGGTCAGGAAGCAACAGTTAGAACCAGACATGGAACAATGGACTGGTTCCAAACAGGGAAAGGAGTATGTCAAGGCTGTATATTGTCACTCTGCGTATTTAACTTATATGCAGAGTACATCATGAGAAACGCTGGGCTGGATGAAGCACACCTGGAATCAAGATTGCCGGGAGAAATATCAATAACCTCAGATATGCAGATGACACCACCCTTATGGCAGAAAGTGAAGAACCTAAAGAGCCTCTTGATGAAAGTGAAAGAGGAGAGTGAAAAAGCTGGCTTAAAGCTCCACATTCAGAAAATGAAGATCATGGCATCTGGTCCCATCACTTCATGGCAAATAGATGGGGAAACTGGAAACAGTGTCAGACTTTATTTTCTTGGGCTTCAAAACACTGCAGATGGTGACTGCAGCCGTGAAATTAAAAGACGCTTGTTCCTCGGAAGAAAAGTTATGACCAACCTAGACAGCATATTAAAAAGCAGAGACATTACTTTGCCAACAAAGGTCCGTCTAGTCAAAGCTATGGTTTTTCCAGTGGTC